>NC_141101.1:33214829-33387329 GCF_041138505.1 Cibotium barometz | reverse complement strand
ACCTGAGAGATGATGGGGGCCTACTAGTGGAGGGATATTGATTTCAAATATCCATATGATTTAAGAGGCTAGTTAATATGAAATGAGGCAAGAGGAGTGTTGGGTTGTTAGGGGCTACCTAAGATGATGGGGCCTACTAGTGGAGGGATATTGATAGGTTCAAGGTGCTTTTATCCACCAAGGGTATGATAACCATCCCATGGTGGGGAAGCTCGAGTTTTGCAGTTCTTTTTTGACAACTGACTATTTAATCATTAGGGCATCATCCCCTCCCACACCGAGGATGATGCTCTCTTTAATTATAGCTCATCTTCATCATCCAACATCTTATTTCAAGCTTTATAGATGTCAAAGTGGTGTGAGATCTGTGTTTTAAGCTTTACAGATATCGACCTAACAAGAATAGTCAAAACAATGGTGTTAGACTCATTGGCAAGAATGTGTTGATCCATGGGGTGAGTATTCCCTATTTTGAGGTCTCTTTTAAAGGATTGACTACCCTTGCATGTATAATTTCTCAATTGTGAACTAGCCTTGCATCTCGTATAAGGCCTTCTGAGGATCATGGTGTATGACCCTCTTCTTTAGAAATCCATCACCACGAATGTGTAGTGGAAGCTTAGTCTCAAGGTCTTAACCTTTGTATCTTGAAGGATTTCTAATGGTTTGGCTATGCTCATAATCGAATGGCCATTTATCAAAACTCCATGGTGGTAAGACCACCAATGCCATATCCACCTCTGGCATTATAACCCCAACCAATTCTTCTTAGAACCACACTAGTACTACAATAATACAAGACTTTGCTAGTGGACTAAAAAATTTTAGAAGAAGAGAGCTATGAGTCGTATAAGAAATATGATTCATACGGACATCCAAAATAGCCCCCAACCACGATTATGACTATGCCTTCTTGTTTGAAGCCATGGTGCAACAAAAGGAGAGAGACTTCAATAACATGTCATGCATGCCACCTCTTCAATGTTTTCGTTGCAAGGGCACGCATCATGTTGCTGAGTGTCTTCATAAAGTCATAGCACCAAGCATCCCGATTCCATCCTCGGATCATGTGCTAATGTCATTCCATGCAGAGGTAGGTGTTACGATTGTGGATTCGAGCATGCTTTTAAGGATTTTCCTAAGTGATCACCCTAGATGCTAGAGCATCAGCAACTTTGCTTAGCCTTAACTTCTTAAGAGTACAAGGACGACTTATATTCATATACAATCCCCTTTCAATGCCATCACAAGGCGCCATGCCAAGATAAGGGTAATGACCAATGATACATGCAAGGTGGCAAATAACTATAAAGGAATATGTTCAAGTCAAGAGCTTACCTTAGCCTTGCCAAATCATGTGTAATTTTGGGTCTTTCCTTTGAGATGGAATGCAACTCCACAATGTGGGTGTGCTAGCTCATCCAGACTTCATTATCACACTAGAAGGCAAGATAGAGCTCTGTATGCCTAGATGGAGGCAAGAAGAGAATGCCCTTTACAATGGTTTTCTCTCACCAAAGGCAGATGAAGAAGAAGCTAAGGAGAGGGAGCAACCTACAAGCAAACCTATTCAAGCATATAAATTGTCCTCACATATGTAAGAATTTAATAGAACACATGTAAGCAAGAGTAGAGAAGAAGGGGAGCTCACAAATATTATATTATAAGGGAATGAATGTGTATTGCTTAATGTTGAAAATGACTTATATACAAGTGACTAGCTTTCACACTAGGTTGGACAAAACTTAAAAATAGTCCTGAGCCACTATTTCTAGTCAAAAGCAAGTATGTACATAAAGTTAGTGATGTCCCTATTTGATATTAAGCTCATGGTAGGTCACTTTATAAAGTCGAGCACCGTCTTACCAAAGATAGGTGACAATTCAAGTGGGTAAGACGGCAAAGCACCTTCTTTTACGGTAGGAGGATGAGTAGGCAGTGAAACCATATCAACCACCAAAGTGGTTATAATAGAGATTTGGAAGTATCGGACCTTCTAATTCTGAAGGCAGCTTTTTTAAGAGTTATCAAGGAAGTCATGGACAAAGTGGGTTTGGAGGATTGGGCTATTTCCATTTTATGCCACAAGCAGGTCACTTTTATTCCCAAGGACTTCCAACTAGCCAAACACCTATGAACTTCTAAGTTGCACTATGTAGGTGAGCTATCAAGGAAGTCATGGACAAGGTGGGTTTGGAGGATTGGGCTATTTCCATCTTATGCCACAAGCACGCCACTCTTATTCCCAAGGACTTCCAACTAGCCAGACACCTATGAGCTTATAAGTCGCACTATGTAGACTTTACCTTTTCATAGATACCAAACATGGTCTGAAGCTTTGTAATCACTCTCTCTAATGAAAATCAAAGTTTTTGCTTTATCAATTGTTGCCTTTCTATTTGTGTCTATCGTGTGCTATTTTTGTTATCTTTGTATTTGTGTCTATCTTGTATTGTTTGTTATCTTTCTATTTGTGTCTCTCTCTTGTACTATTTGTTGTCTTACTATTTGCGGTTATCACTTTGAGTAAATATCATGGTTCTATGTACTATTTCATTTTTAGGCACATCTCACAATGTTCCTCTCTATAGGGCTATAATGTCATTAGGGTTTTCTGATGTGTATGAGATAAATATAGGTTCAAATTTGTGTGCATGCATTGTCGGATGCATCGGCTAGGCAAGGCACAAAACACTGCCATAAATTTGGCGAAATTGGGGGTTAAATGAGCTCATGCAGCCAACTGTGGAGGCCGCAATTACATAGATGAGAGAACTAGCTTCAACCTTAGCACTCAAGTTACAAGCGGTTTTTCCCAATTTGAGTCGTGAAAATTATAGTTTTGTTTTTTTTTAATAAAATATTGGTTAGGATGGAGCCTCCTTAGGAGTGCACACCGGTGACTCGCCTGAACGGTCATGAAGTCACAAGCGTGAACGAGTGAATGATGGTTTTTTTCTTACACTGGTCAAGAAGTCACAAGATCCTCCAAGGGGAGTGCATGCGGGCTGAAAACGGGCTACATTGACAAAAAGAATCAAGATATGTTATAGTGCATGCCAACAATGATCCAGCTGTCCCTACGTTGACAAAGGATTGCAAATTTGCATATGTATTCTAATTTCTTATGCATGGACACATTATACATCATACAGCATTACATGGCGGCCGGCCCTGCATACGTGCCAAATTCCAATTCCTTTTAAGTTCCCGCTTTAACAGGAAGCACACGTGTCCCCTGAGAATACGCCTATTACGCTGCAGATCATGTATCTAGCCGGCCGAGTGTTGCAACGGGGACTAGTCAACGATAATAAGTGTTGCACCGTGCGTCCATTCGCTGGTGCCCGCGGGGAGATAAACTGCGGGCCCAGCCCGACAAACCGGCCATGCTGAGCCCCGGCCCCAGTCCTGACCGACGTCAATAAACGCTCCTCAGTGCTCACTTAATTTCTTAAAGACTATTTTCATGTGTATAAATTTTAATAATTCCAGATTCCACACGCCCTCATTTATTAGTGCACTCTGCACCCCACGGGGAATATTTTTCTACTCAGATCTTAGAACTTGCAGTTTTAAAATTTATAAGTTTTTTTTCAATTTTTATAGGTTTTTCCACTAAAATATAACTAAAATGCTTAAAATTTTGTCGATCTTTAAAATTGTAAAAATAAAATTTACAAGTAAGATCACGAATTTTGCAGTTGCATTGTAAGGGTTTGCGGGTTTTCTGTGAATACTGCCACAGTGCACTTATTTTGTTGGGTATCCTCTGGAATCTGGCATCATGCATGCTTGGTTGGAAGTGGTCCCAACTCCCTAGTGCTGCCCGGGTGCCTCACCACTATCTATCATGTGACATCAATGGATGACATTCATCTAAATCGCGAAGCCTTTTTTGGGCCGTCGGATGAAGTAAACTCGGTCTAGTAAACTCGACTGAGTAAACTACAAAGTAAACTAGGAAAATTTCATCTTACTTTACTTTGCAGTTTACTAAGCGATCATAGTTTATTTAGGAAAATTCCATCTTAGTTTACTTTGTAGCTTACTAAGCGATCATAGTTGTTTTCTTAGTTTACTTTGTAGTTTACTAAGCGGACATAGTTTACTCGGCAAATCATAGTTTACTTTGTAGTTTACATCATGGGGTGAGGATGAATTTGGGTTTGGGACTTGTGAAAATTTGGAGCAAGATGTTACATGCTAAAGAGGATTTGAATTCGAGACCTTGGGTCATCATTGGAAACATCTTACCACTACACTATACCTACAATCGTCGATGAAACCATGTAGTTTCAAGCCATTATCGGTGCTTTTTTCGGCACTGCGTAGTTTACTCTGTCAAGTCTACTTTTGAAGATGGATGGTCAAGATTTGTGCGTGCAATCTTCAGTAGTGCACAGTGGCCGTGGATCTCACCT
Source organism: Cibotium barometz (assembly GCF_041138505.1). Taxonomy (NCBI): domain Eukaryota; kingdom Viridiplantae; phylum Streptophyta; class Polypodiopsida; order Cyatheales; family Cibotiaceae; genus Cibotium; species Cibotium barometz. Next base: position 33,382,905 of record NC_141101.1, on the reverse strand, counting down.
GACAAGGGTTTTTAAGACCCCGTGGTAGATAGTGGTGAGGACTGCCCCCTCTAGTGTCAGAAAAAACCATCCTTTAGTGTAAATTCCATGAGTCAAATTGAGAAAACCCACTTATATTTTTGCCTATCCTTGAATTTAAAGGTTCAAAATTTTAAAGTTTTAGTTATAAAATTGATTAATCTATGCATTTTTTCAATTGAAAGAGTTTAAAGGTCATCCTTTTTTCACTGGGTATAAAAAAAGTTCATTTCTGAGATTGACCTCCTTAATCTTGAACTGTTCTGGAATCTGGGCATGTTTGAAACCATTTTTCTTAACGCGACAAAATGAGGAAAGATTTTTGCCTTGATCTGTTCTTATTTCAAAAAATCCACACATCAATCTAAAATTCAGAAAATCTTCACTGTTAATTTCAAGACATATACAAATCGTATTGGTTTTTTCTAAATTTAGTTGTGAAATATACACTAACGGACTTTTTTCTAACACCGTGCGTGGGGCTGGTGGTAGGATGCTATAGGGACGGTTTTTTTCCCATAGCCAATGGTAGGATGCTATAGCCATTTTTTCTAAATTGAGTTGTGAAAAATACACTAAAGGACAGTTTTTTCTAACAATGTGTAGTCGACGACAAGATGGTATAGCCATTGGTTAGGATCTAGTTATTTTTTAAGTACACTCTAGACCTGGTTGGAGTTAATAACTACAAGTGGTTGGAACCCCTTGAACCAATGCCAACTTGCCACAAGTGTTGGAGGGGAGGGAAATCCAAATTTGGCCAAAAGTGAGAAGCCAATTCCATAGTTGCCCTTATTTTCAAATGCTTGACAACTAGTTGGGAACCAAGTTGCCATGTGAATATGCTCTTATGGCTTATGACAATTGATGTGGCATTTATTAGTTGTTTTTTACAATTGATTTCAAGTTTTGCATGTAGATTTGTATCTAGGTTTATGTTGTTGTAGCGATGAGAGGTAGCCCTGTGCCACCAAATTGGACAAGTTTACATCTAAATCTGGTAAAGTCCATTGAGCACTTAAGTGGCCCCCACCATGTGAGCATCTCTTAAGAAACACATGAAAACAAGCCACTTAAGGGCACAAAGTAGCTACATGGTTTTGAACAATGCTTTAACCCAAATTAACATGGTTTTATAGCTTTTATAGTTGGTAATATCTTTAATTTGTTGAACATCGTGGTGTCCTTCTTATTTGGGAGTCTCTTTAGTGGGCTTCTTTGTGTCTCTTTGAGAACCTTGGTGCCTTTCTTTGTGTTTTTTGCCCACTAGGCTATTCATAGTGGAAGATAACAACACACAACTAGGTTATGAGATGGATCTAAAATAAAGAGGAGGGGTTGAATCCAAAACCTCTCATGCCCTCTTGGATGAAGGCAATCTAAACTATACTATGAAATTCTATGAGCTATAAGAACAACATCTAGCAAGGAATTGCCATAACACCCTCGTCTCCAATTGTAATTTGGTTGCCCTTAGATAACGTTATCCTAATAACTATAATAAGTCTAAATACAATAAGAATAAATCAACATAGAATGTACAACTCACATAAGATTTTGTTGCTATACCAAGCTTGTTTAAGCAAAATTAATGTACACTCATTATGGCTACTATCATAATGGAGGTACACTAATTATGTCTACTATCATAAATCTTAGGTGATAACATCAAGGTTGGTCAAGGTGGCAAAAGGTCTAAGCAACAAACATGTTTTGTGATACTAAAGCAATTGATATAGAGTTATCTTTGTGAAAAGTAAAGTCAAGCTTTGTGTCTCATGTCAATGAGGACCCTTAGCATTTCATTTTCTCCCATAAGTATAGTATTGTGCTCTAGATTATGCTTTAGCTCCTTCACTTGTGCTTCTAGAAGTCCCCAATTTTCTCACTTGTGATATTTATTTAATATCTCCTTTTCTTGAGTGTGTTTTTAGGACTATGGAAAACTTTCCTTTAAACTTCATGTATTTGTAAATGAGTATGAAAGCTTGTGTTTTTAGTTATTAGCTAGTTTGTGGTGCAGTAACTTTGGAAAAGCCCACCTAAATAATACACGTGGTGGTCTAATCACTTGGGAAAAGACCCAAATAATACATGTGCCAATGCTTCTTGGACCCACTTCATCATTGATTATTTTCCTGGCAAGTTCACATTTATTTTAAGACATGCCTCATTTCACTCCCAACATTAGCATCTCATTTACTCCTTCCCTCTACCACAAAAAATAAATATTATATACACTACATAGACTAAGTTTACTCAAAATAATTGTTTGTGCTCTTCCTCCTCTTCATATAAGCATGTGTGGGGTATCCCCTTTTCCTAGTACTTTTCTTTGTCTTGTGAAGACTATCCTTAGATTGCATACAAAAATGGAACAAATTCACTACAAGCATTATCAAGACTTTTAAAAGGAAATAGCACACTTGTATCACCCATAACCAACCCCAATCACAATAAATTAAAAAATGATAACAACATTAACAATTAAGTATTAGTCTTATGATGTATAACTTGTTCCATAATTCATTTAATACACATTCACATAACTAGCCACAAAAAGTTTAATTAACCATTTAATATGCTAATATTACAATATAGCAAAGCTTAAGATTACAAAGTGATCATGCTAAGGTTGTTTAATTTAAAATAATAAAAGTTTAACACACTACATCTAGATCATACAAATGTTTTAGGGCATGAATCATAAAATATTGATTCAACATAATTGTTGATAGAAGTGTCATAAAATTTGTGCATATTCAATGTTGTTATTACAAGAGAAGGTGCAATCATGAAGGTAAGACATTTTGTTGCTTTTCAATTGTAGTTCTTTATTTTCCTTTATGATTGGTTATCTTACTTTCAAGAAGGTAGAAATCTCATAAATGATAAAAGACAATGTAAGTAAGTATGTTAGCCACATTCAATCTCCAACCTTTCATATATTCATTTACATCTTTAGTGTAGTTAATAAGGTGTATTGAGTGCTACTATGCATGATCTTGACGTGATAAGCTATCTTTCTCTTACTTTATAATGAGCTATCCTTGAGTCCATACACATGGTAGTTCTCACAATGACATGCATGAACGTTTTTAATAATTTGTTTCCTACCCACCACTGGAATCTTATTTCATTTTCTAGACACCAAGCATTAGTGGCCACCTTTGAACAACTTCTCCATGATAAATTTCTTTCACTGGTGATAATGTCATTTAGTGATAGACTATATATTTCAATAGAATATCCACAAACTCCTTGAAAGTTTTTCAATGTATATTTTAAAGTAAGAAGAATTTAGGTGTTTTAATTGAACACACTTTTACTTGACTAGTTGTTGACAAAGTATCAAGAAAAGAAAGTAGATATATTGTCATAAACTTAGTCCACTTAAAACATAACTTTTTATTAACATCACTTAAAATTATTGTACGACTTAATATTTTAATACCAATTAAAAGTATTGTCATACATCTTAGTGTAGTTGACAAAGTATCAAAAAAAAACTAGATTTAAAATATTGACATACAACTTAGTCCATTTAAAACATAACTTTTTATTAACATCACTTAAAAGCATTATACAACTTAGACTTTTAATACCACTTAAAATTATTGTCATAAATCTTAGTCTAGTTGACAAAGTATCAAGGAAAAAAAGTAGATTTAAAATATTTTCATGCAACTTAGTCCACTTAAAACATAACTTTTTATTAACATCACTTAAAAATATTATCATAAAACTTGGCCTTTTAATTCCACTTAAAAGTATTATTATACATCTTAATCTTTTAATACCACTTAAAACAAAACTTTTATTAACACTCATCTATTACCGAGACAAAAAAAAAGAAAAATAATTATAGCTATTTTATATAGTTATATGACCAGAATCATAACAATGTGTTGAGTTATGTGTTGTGTTAATGAACCAAAGGAGGGTTGCAAAACATTACGTTGAAATAAGGTAATGAACCAAAGGAGGGTTGCAAAACATTACGTTGAAATAAGGTAATGATAACATAAAAGAAATTTAAGAATTTGGAAATTTTATGATATTGGGATGTTGAAGTTGATATAAAGCACACAAATTTTGCATGTCTTTGGAGATAGCAACTCTAAATCATCTGTACAATTGATGCGTGATATTGGGATGTTGAAATTGCTATAGAGCTCATGATGTTCAACATGTATTTGGAGGTAGATTTCCCCTCTACATCATCTCTAAAAATTTTAACATCCAATGTTTCATTAATATACATAAAATGCAACAATGCTATATTAAGTTAGTCTTTTATGGTAGCAATTGTATGTTAGTGTTGGTAATCCCTCCTTATCCTAGCAACCTTGCCCCCATATCACCTTGACTACATGAGTGCATCTTGAAATTGGAGAAAGCTAGGGAGGAGTAAAGTAGATGATAATTCTCAATATTTCATAAACAAAATTAAGAAATTAGGATGATAATTACTCAAAAAAACATATGCTCGTTGAGAATTCTCGCAAATGAACTTGGTATTACACCAATTTATAGCTCTTCAAGTGAGCATCTAGCTCAACTTTTCACTCCTTGATTGACTCCATTAAATCTCCACAAATTGAAAATTTCTACCCATAATTCTCTCGATTACATGATTCCCTCCTAGATTATCTCAATCACCTTTTTACGTTCTTCTTCACCTTTCATAATGTCATCAACCAAAGCACCTTTGAGTGATCAACCTTTAAACACACATACAAATAATATTTATCAATAGGCCCTTCAAATCTTCACTTATGTGCACACATGTACATTCCTCATGTTTTCCCTATAAAAAATACACATTGTCAACAAACTATAAGAAAACATCTCTCATAGCATCAAAAGTTTATTTTTTATATAAGAATTTAGGAGTGACTTACAACCTCACAATAGGTGATGTTAACTTAGACTTTAGATGTTGGGATTGTGTAGCATAATGAAAAAAATAACAACTTTATAAATTATTTGAATTTCCAGTAAAGATACATGAGTGGCTTTCTTTGATCATTTCAAAATTTATCTTTTTTAAAAAATAACTTTATGAACTATTTTAATTTCGTGTAGAGATACCTAAGTGGTTTTCTTTGGTCATTTCAAAATTATCTTTTCAAAACATTGTTCTCGTTCTCACACATTTGGTTTTTTGTTTTTTCCACAGAACTAGTGAGACTGACTTTTGGTTTAAGCTTCAAGAGTCTACTAGGTAAGTGGATCAGACCTTTAATCTTTCTATTTCCAATGGGGCACTTTGAAAACAAATAAGAGAAGAACACACACACACACACACACACACACACACACACATGCACGCGCGTGCACACACACACACACATGGACACATGCATGTGCACGCGCGTGCACACACACACACACACACATACCACTAGCATGGCTAGAAGATATAACATTTAGAAGAAGTTGACATTATCCATAGTCTCCTTGACAACTTGATTGATAACTTATTGGGGTTGAATTGGTTTATTTTTTCTCATCTTGAATGTTTTATCACGTAATCAAAATTTTTGGTTTCATAACATGACATAGTAAAATTTTTAATATTGATAAAATTTTTACACTTTCTCGATCTCTCTCTATCTCTCAACACATGTATAGCAGAGGTAGGAGAGGACTCTCTCCTCTCTTTCTTTCTCTTTGGTTACAAATGAGAAGGATGACAAAAGGAGGGGAGAGGATAGTTTTTCTTTGATAAAATCTTTACACTTTCTCGATCTCTCTCTATCTCTCAACACATGTATAGCAGAGGTAGGAGAGCACTCTCTCCTCTCTTTCTCTCTCTTTGGTTACAAATGAGAAGGATGACAAAAGGAGGGGAGAGGATAGTTTTTCTTTGAATTTGCTCAATTTAAATAGCTTAATTTTTGGAAATCCTCTATGCAAGAAGAATTATCCATGGGATTTTATGCATAGAGCACACTAAGTGCTACATGCATGCTTTGTTGACTTGTGGGGAGTTGTGGGGCCTTGTCCTTGCTTGTTGTTTCTCTTCTTAGACTCCTCAAAGGGATTGGAATAGATGTGCCTTTTTGGCTCTCTATGGGCATGCCTCATCCTTATATAGGTAGAGAAGGAGATGGTTGACCGATAGAAGGGGCTAGTTGTGCATTTTTTAGCGTAAAATTATGTACCATAAGGTGTCGTACCTTAAACCTTGTTGCTCGCCTTTTGAGGGGAGTGAGGGTACCTAGGGATATTTATAGCCTCTTGATGTTATTAAAAAACCAAAAAACATATTAATTATATTACATAATGAAACACAATATCAAAGAGATGAGAGCCTACACAACACATAACTCTTAATCAAGGATTCAACACACATGAATTACTCACATAGAGTAAGGTTCTTCTTACATTCTTGTTCTTCTCTTCATAACGCAACTCAAGAGACTCTAATTATAAAGATCACATAAGAGTATCACAACTAACTTCCATAATCATAAGGAATCTCCCTAATTAATTCTTAGATTCTTAAATCATATCCTCCTCCCTATATTCACTCTAATCACGCCAAAATTTTGACTATACCTATAATTATAAGTAGCTACTTTTGAGTTTTTAACCTTATACAAGACACTTAATTTTATATCCCTAAATGAATAATTGATCACCTAAAATCCATGGCCCTTTTTAGTGATTTTCTTAATATCATTTTACTATTTAGATTCACTGCAAAAGAACAGACCCTTAAGATCTTGGTCTTCTAACTCTTACTAGGTTGTTTGAGCATCTCAATATAGTCTAATGAGTGTTCCGACTAATACATTTTACTACTTAGATTCACGCACACAATAGACCCTTAAGATCTTGGTCTACGAGCTCTTACTAGGTTGTTCAAGTACCTCACTATAATTTAATGAGTTGCTTGACTATTACATTTTACTATTTAGATTCACACACAACATACCCTTAAGATCTTGGTCTACTCATTATATTACTAGGTTGTTTGAGTACCTCACTACCTTGTACATAATTTATGTCTTGCTAGTTACATCTTTATTTCGGGACTAGCATAATTTGACTTTGATAATGACACACCCTAAATCCTAGATGGTGCTTGGGGACTTCTCTTGGACAAGGGCCAACTGTCATAGGACCCTTTTGTACTTCTTGAAGAATTAATTAAAAATCTCACAAATTATATCATAATTAAAATAAAGACTTAAATTAAATTGGAATCAAATAACATACATAACATAAGGCAAGGGAAATAGAATAACATCACCATCAAGATAAGATTGGGTGCAATCTCCCCCCCCTCCCCCCCCATGTCGTGTAGCTCCCCTTCCATGACATGAGTATTTAGAGAATTTTATTCATAAAAATAGCCCAAGGAGCTAAGAATAGATGTGCGTACAAATTGGGCATGCTTTTCCCACTTTTGGGGTATTGCTTTACATATTTTTGACCATATCAAAATCCCTAAGGTTTGTACATATAAAAACCTTTGTCCAAATATAATTGCTAATGGACCTTGTTACATAAAATAACTTTGTGCACCTTTGCACATATATTAATCTTGTGCTCACTTGCACATTCCATTAAGTTGAATCTTGCACAAATTAAATTAAACATATTTTGTATAATTATTAATTCATAAAAAATATGATAAAATATATACGTGTAACAATCCTCCCGTTTGAGGAAGCAACTGTGTCCTCGGTTGTGTAAAAAAAATGTCAAGAGAATAAGATTGTTGGCATCATAACCTGCAAGGTAAACTCAGAGGTCTAAACATGGCTCAGAGGCACAAAGGCATGGCTCAAAGGTTCTTATGGACGTGGAATACCGATCAAGAAAACTCGTGGACACCAAAATTGGTGATCATCACACTAATTATCAAATAAAAATTAACATGTACAAAAAGTTTAATACAAAAGAAAAAACGATCATCATCTCCACACCACCTCTCAATCCACTAGCCATACGACACCTTAATCGGTACCCTCATGCAGTGCGACACCTCAATCGATACCCTCGCACTTCTCGTTGCTATACTCAGATGCTATCCACATTAATTAAACAATTAATTGAACATATTAATTAATCCCAACGTCATCTTGAGATATAGGCAACCCATAAATAATCAAATAACAGCCACACACATGTTTTCCAGGCGTAAGTACCCTGGGAATCACCCCTCCATATAAACCAACTGAAACAAATAGTGGAGGACCAAAAGCATACCATATACGGGCATCCCCCGATATACAGTTGCATAAATGCATGCGAGGATGGCTTCGTGATTGGTGTGGAAGACTAGATCTACACAAAATGCATATGCGGTGAACCAATCAAATGAATGTATGTAAGACGAGTCTAAGTGTCCCATATCACAATAGGTGCATTGTACATACACACATAGGATGGTAGAAAGATAGAAGACAAAAATGTGTCTGGAGTAAGTATATGAAACCAATCTGATGTTCTATACCACCAGATTAATTCCATACATCACTTCCTTCAGAATAGAAGTTTGAGGCAAAGTGGCCAGTTCCCTCTGAAACTTTAATTCTAACAAAAATTTTCTCTATCTAGAAATTTTTATTTAAGTTACTGAACTTGAACCAATCTTAATGTTGAATCTATGGTTTATTAATTAGGTTCTTAGGTTGGAAAGATATTATAGAAATACCTATGAAAAAGTTGTATAAAATGAAATGAATATATACATATACATACCTCCATCGTTGTGGTGTGATTGCAATAATCTGTCAAAAACAATATTAACACTTGAAAAAGATGTGAATCGTTATTACTTCTATGGATAGGGTATAAAATTATTAATTAGAATCTTATGAGAAACTTATCATTATAAAAATAAAAGTTAAATTGGTTATGGATATAAGAATAGGAAGATGCTAACCTTGAGTTAGAAAAGTTGTTTAAGGGGATGTGAGATTACAAATGAAAAATGGATAATTTGATAAAACAAGAATAACTAGTAATGATTCTAAACATTTTGATTAAATGAACAAGTCTAGATGGTAAAAGATTAATTTACATTTGTAGTTGAAATAAACTTAAATAATAAACATGAAACTGAAGCGTAAGAGAGTCGTACCTTATATATATATATCCAATTGCAATGATGTTCTACATTGAGAAAGATAAGAAAAAATACGAATGGATTGAAATATAATTATTCTTTCAAACGTAATTAGGGTTATATTAAGCTACGAATTTATAAGAAATAGAACTTAGAGTAGTATGAATTGAAATTCTATGCATAATTATTTAAGCATGATCATTATTGTAAGAATAGGGATGAGAAACTTACTTGGAAAGTGTTTGAGTGACCGTCTGAAAGATAAAACTTACATAGAAATATTTAAAATTTTATTTACTAAGTCCTAGAGGATAACAACTTACTTCCATGTCTCTTATATGCTAGCTGCTTACAGTCTTAATTAGCTTTGCCTCAAAGCTAAAATTAAAGCTTTTAAGACCTTTAATTATCCTTTTAAAAAAAACCTCTTTAGCTAAGTTATAAAGCTTTTAATCTTGTTCAAATTCAAAGCTTATACAGTAAAACTTTAAATGGCCTAAAACCTTGAGCATAACTTTTATGCAAGGGTTTTGAAAGCTTATGTATAGGTATACCCTTACTCCTTTGCGAAAGCATGAATCAAAACCTTCTATAAACTAAGAGATCGGAGAAACGATTAGCAAAAACTTCTATCATGTGACCTTAAGGCAAAAAGGTTATATTTTTGTAACTCCAAAAATTATCATTGGTCCAAAGAAAAAGGAAAAGAAAACTTTGTTGAAAACCTCAAAAAGCTTTAACTTTTGGGAGTAAGACCTTAGATCGTAGAGACCAAAATCCTGCTCCAAGACTTAGAAGAGACCCTTTTTTTGTTTTAGTCTAATTGTTTTTTTGGTGAAGAGATTACAATATTTTCAGGATATTTACAACGTGCGAAACTTCAAGAGTTTTCATATTTTTATTGTTGTGATATTTGAACACCACTTTTATTGTTTATTCTCAACTCATCACACCTTGAGGTAATTTTTCTTATCTGTGAATATTAGTTGCATCATATATATCTATATTTGTTTAGCAGCTAGCATATAAGAGACATGGATATCAATTCAAATGCATTCATCATCACAGGCTAAGTGTTTTGCCGAATCATTAAAAATGACATCATCATCCTCTTAAGTAATGTATAAGGTATATATATATATATATATATATATATATATATATATATATATATAGGGTTTAAGCTTTTTGAAGCTTGTAATAATAAGCTTTTCCTAGGTTTTATCTAAGCTTTCTCTAAGTTTTTTTTAAAAATTTAAAGGATGATTAAAGCTATTAAAAGCTTTAATTTTGGTTTCAAGGTAACTCTACTAAACGCTTATTAAGTTTGTTAATAAGCGTTTAGTAGAGTTACCTTGAAACCAAAATTAAAGCTTTTAATAGCTTCTATCATTAAATGTCAAGGGTCTCTCAGATCCCACCCCACCAAGGGTAAGAAAGTTAAAAGCTGGCTTAAGCAACAAGGCAATTTTGATGCTCTGGTTCTAACGGAGATTAAGATTAGTGGAGACGATCTCATTCAGAGATTGAACTCTATAGATAAAAATCTCATCTGGATATTTACTACCCACCCTCAGGGCTCTAATGGAGTTGCTTGTGGTCTCCACCCTAGATGGGAGAACCAGATTAGAGACATTCAGATTGACCTTTTTGATCAATGGGTCGCCTTTGAATTACAGGAACTTGTTCTGATAGGAATGTATGCTAATTGCCCTCAAATCCATAGAGCTCGGATATGGGAATCTGTAACTCATGAATACGACGAACCCGTAATCTTGATAGGTGATCTTAATATGGTTGAAAATGCAGAGGATAGATTCAAAAACCTTGGCAAACTAGTGTTAGGGCCAAATTATGGAACAAGTGACATGCTAAGGAAAGCTCGACTAGACAGATGCTATGTTAGCCAAGAAATCTGTTCAATGTATGTTACAGATGGATTATGAAGCAGATTAGTGAAATTAAAGCTGGTTTTGTGGTTTTGCACCTTGCTTTACTCTTTGGGCAATAGATTGATGGAGATTGCTTATCCAATGGTTAAAAACAAACCATCTTTCAACCATACATAAACATAAATCCATAAAAGTGTTCTTCTTCAATTTAAATTAAAAATTTACCAAAATCACCTCTTTCTTTGTCTCTTTCACCTCTTTATCCACAAGTCTTTGACCGCCTTCAAGAAGATTAAATTAAACCAAAGCTCTCATTCCACTTGTCTCACGTGACCTTTTTGTATTTCTTGAAAATTTAATTAAAAATCTCATAAATTATATCATAATTAAAATAAAGACTTAAATTAAATTGGAATCAAATAACATGCATAACATAAGGCAAGGAAAATAGAATAACATCACCATCAAGACAAGATTGGGTGCAATCTCCCCCCCATATCGTGTAGCCCCCCTTCCACGACATGAGTATTTAGAGAATTTTATTCATAAAAATAGGCCAAGGAGCTAAGAATAGATGTGCGTACTAATTGGGCTTGCTTTTCCCACTTTTGGGGTATTGCTTTACATATTTTTGACCATATCAAAATCCATAAGGTTTGTACATAATAAAAACCTTTGCCCAAATATAATTGTTAATGGGCCTTGTTACATAAAATAACTTTGTGCACATTTGCACATATATTAATCTTATGGTCACTTGCACATTCCATTAAGCTGAATCCTGCACAAATTAAATTAAAAATATTCCATTAAGCTGAATCCTGCACAAATTAAATTAAAAATATTCTTGTACGATTCCATTAAGCTGAATCCTGCACAAATTAAATTAAAAATATTCTTGTACGATTATTAATTCATAAAAATATGATAAAACATATACTTGTAGCAGTAACACTATCAACATTGCCTATCAAAAGGTAACTTTGTGTATTAAAGGTAAGAATATGTTTACGTGGCACCCTAGTGCAAGCACCTTAGTGCAATGCATGTGATACTAAGACCTTGTACTTAAGGACTACTCTAGGTATAATTCACTATACATTATATTGTCCTCTCTATAGACAATCTTGAGATTTTCACTGAGATACTTTGTGTATTATAGAGAGAGAGAGAGAGAGAGAGAGAGAGAGAGAGTTTTGGAGATTATGTTAAACTTCTACGAAAGATCAAGAAGATCTTTGAAAGAAATAATAATCCATGAATAAATAGATCAAAAAGATCTTTGAAACAATAAAATAAACAATGAGTAAAGATAATCCATGAATGACTAGATGAAAAAAACTTGAAAAAGAAACATCGACCAAATAAATGCTATAAGCCCAAGTTCTATGTTAATCCTAGGCTCAAGCAAGGGTATTTTAGCATTAATTTTTAGCTTTAATGAAAGAATAAGTGAGGGATTGTAAAATGCCTAAGCGTATTAAGGTGCCTATGTGGGTATAGTATCCTGAGTTTGGAAAGCACAATTGTCACATGCACACCTTGATTTAGTGCCATGTAGGTGCTGTCTCTGTAGGTGTGTCGATGACATACACCAATGGTGGTTTGAACATATTTTGGGCATAATATGAACATGTGTGGTGGCCTTTTTACTGATTGTTTATGACCCAAATGGCTAGCTGTCCAACACATAGAATTGAAAGGTTACAAAATCTATAACCTGCCAAAGGCAAGGAAGGCTACATTGACTGGTGATGTGATATTCTTGGAGCAATCACATTGGATATAGAGGAGGAAATTCCATTCACTTTTCAAATAACATTCTTTCCACAAAAGTAGTAGCAAACTTTACGTTTTTCTATTTTTGAATCCCTTTTCAAGCATCTGTCAAGATACTATACATAAATTTTATGGGAATGTCACATGTATTCTCGTACAATGTCTTTTTGATAGATGTTTGCTGACATTGGTCTTAGGTACTTCTTTTCACTTAGTTTTATTTTCTTTCTTAGATTCTTTCACTTATTTTCCATTTTTGGAAACATTATCATATTGTTATTACAAATTCTCCAAGAAAAAGAGGAGCCCTCATCTAAAAGTTATCATCATAAAATAAATATTTTTAATTAAAAAAATCAATTTTGATACTTGTTATCATGCTTTCTTTGTTCCTATAAGGGTAATTTCATGATGAAGAAATCAAATGAGCAGTGTTTTACTTCAAACCTAGCGAGGCTCTCATCGTAGCTCAATTGGATTGACTTGAACTACTTACTCATGTGGTGGGACATGGCTCAACACATAATGGCATGTTATCACCATAATGAACTACTAGTAAAAGAAGTGCAACTAGAGATAGACCAACAAAGAAAGCAAAAAAAGTGCAACTAGAGATAGACCAACAAAGAAAGAAAAGGCTGAGGGAAGAATTAGATAAAGAAAAGTACATTGTCACATAAACAACCCAATAATCACTATAGTTCAAGAAATAGCACTCACTACAATCTTGTGAAGAAGTGGAGCTACCACCGAACTCTATGAAGAATAATGATACCTAAGGCTCTCACCATTGTTAAATGTCAACACTAAGCCAAGCTTCAAAATCTCCAAAACATTTTTCATGGTTATGATCATGTTTATTAAGACACTCACTACAACATTCAAGCCCACTTGTGACACTTGTATATTGATGGTTTAATGAAGAAATATTTGGGGCTCTCGGTAAAAATATAAGTACTATTATAATCTCCCACATTGTTGCATGTTAACATGGTTTCACCCCTATGACCTATTCGTAAGGCATGCTTTGCCATCTTAGCTGATTAAACGGGCACCTATCTTTTGTAAGATAGTGCTGGACTTTATAAAGCAGCCTTACCACCATGAGCTTAATGCTAAATAGGGAAATCATTAACTTCATGTACATACTTACTTTTGACTAGAAGTGTAACGCTTGTTAAGGATATGCATAGTAGTGTTAAATTTCTCATCCCAAAAAGAATTATATAATCCTTTGCCTCTGTGTATACTTCGTGCCATCTCCACAATTGTGTAATTCATGCACTCTATAACACCATTTTGCTATGGAGTATGAGAAACTATCAAATCCCTCTTGATCCCATGCTCCTTGTAAGGCAATAAACTCACTTGTTGTGAATTCTCCTCTTGATCTTTTCAAAACTTCTTCAATCTCTTTCCTATCTCATTCTCTACTAGGCTATGCCATATTTTAAAATTTCTAAAAGCTTCATTATCTTAAAGAAAATACACCCACATCTTCTTACTAAAGTCATTGATCATTAACAAGAAGTAGGAAGAACCACCCAAAGTAGTGGTTGGCATTTTACAACAAAGATCTACAAGTACAAGCTCTAGAAGAATCTTTACACTATTCTTTCTTTCTTGTGGAAATGTATGCCAATTTTTCTTGCCCATTATACAAGCTTCACACACATCTCTAAAAGTTCTAGTAGATGTGCTATACTCCTTGACCTTTGTTATCTCTTTTAAGACTACACTGCTTAGGTATAGCTTGCTTGTCTCGACATTAGCTTTGGTGCACTGTAAAAATCAGTAGCTCATAGAAGTTGTTGGCATTGAATTGCTCTTCTAACAGCATTATTGCTGGCATCTATGAGATTAAATAGAACCTTCAAGTCACAATTAGTTATGGCTGTAAAGAGACAGTAGATTCCTCTTGATGTTGTGTATGGCACATAAAGGAATTAGACAACTTCTTAGTATCACCATAGTTAGAAATAAAAGAAATGATACATGAACTCATGGCTATGCATTTGGCATCATTCCCAACCTCTACCAAGATGGACTCCCCCACAAGCATGAGGGAGGTATACCAACCCTTCTTGTTGGTCATATGTTAGGATGCTCCACTATTAATAAGCCATGGCCCATCGGATGCTAAGGAATGGTCTTCCTTTGCACAATGTCTTCTATTGCTACAAACAACTCCAATTCCTCTTCAACACTTCCCAGACTCCTTCAAAGTAGTGCCATTCTTCTCATATGCTTCCTTCACTCTACATGATTTGACCACATGATTGGGCTTGTCACAATAAACACTTTGCCTTTGATTTCTTCTTCTTCTCAGAAACATTGGGGTTTTCCTTGTCTTTCTTTGTATTTGTAGAAAATGTAACAACATTACCATCTCTAGCTTTGAAATGCATCTCCTCCTCCACCAACATTGCATCAAACTCCTCAAAAGTAAGATGCAAATTGTGCAGTTATGTGTTTAGTGAGGTCACCAAAATGTCATAATTTAGGGGGTAACACTACTACACCTACATGCCAATTCCTCACTAGTCTTAGTGATCCCCAACCACCATAACCATCCGATCTTGTAGATCCTTTACCCATGATATGAACTACTTCTCTCCTTCAGAATGCATTTTTGTTATAAGTTGATTCTCAAGGTTTTGAATCCTTATTTGATTCCTCCTCTCATATTAGTTCTTTAGAACTTACCATGTTTCAAAATCTATGGATCAGGGTCATCACAGAATCAGTGACATTGGTAATGACACATATTGTATTTGTACTCTTTCACCTCCATGGCAAAGCAGGAATATGATCTGGGGGTATGGTCTTTAGTGGATTTGCGGGATCTAGAGTAGAACCCAAATTTACATCAACCCCTATTATGGTTTCCTACAACTTATATGAATGAACCCTCAGTAGCCTTACATCAACCCCTATTATGATTTCCTCTACAACTCATATGAATCAACCCCGACAACTTTACATCAACCCCTATTATGGTTTCCTATTATGGGATCTAGAGTAGGGCCTAGCTTTATATCAACCCCTATTATAGTTTCCTCAACTCATATGAATCAAGAATAGACCTAATCTTGAACTTATGTAGAGTGTAATTTATCATATCCAACTTTCCATCACCAAACATTGGAGGATATGCATTAGCAACTACATTATTTATAGATTGGGCCATTTCTCCAAATCTTCTTTCAACAAATAGAAAATTTCCAAAACAAGATTTTCCTAGAGTCTATGCTTTGATACCATGTAAGAAAACACAATATTGGAAGCAAGATCAACACAATATAAAGCACTAAATTACGAAAAGAAATGAAGAGTAAACAATATTACTATTTATAAACTTTGAAACTGATAGTTGTCCACCCACCCATATGCTCTGGGTAAGGAGCTTTAACGGTGATCTAGATAGACTCTAGATGGAGGATATCTTGCTTACAAGAGTTCTTGAACATAATGAACTTAATGTGATGAACTAAGACTGTTAAACTAGTCTATATATAGTGCCAAGGGTCAGTATATGGACGTTGAGCCGACCCATGACTTGTTTCAAAATGACCAATCGACCACATCATCCAACTAGGACCATATTAGATAACATTTAAGACTATCTAGACCCTCAAAAAAACTTCCACAACTTGAGCACAATGTGTCTGCACGGTTTGATATCTAGCACTTACTAATGCGGTCACTTAGCCTGCACAAGCATGCATCCTACTTGGTAGAGTGGCCACTATCCAATGTCCAAATTGGGAACTGATGACAAGTGTTCGAGTGCTCACCGCTCCTCATAAAGGGGGCCTTATAAAATAGAGCACATCAATACAAGGGTGGAGCATAAAGCAAATGCTTTTCCAATAGTATATCCATAGGGAATTCATTATGGCTTATAATTGCCACATGTTTTTCCAATGGGAATCACATACTTTGAGCACATAGTTACACCCTTTTTCCCCATATTTTGTATCTGTGTAATGTGTCTTTTAATAAGATTTTGGGATGTCACTGAGCTTGCAACTTGTGTAATATTAATGACATATGCATAGCCTACGACATTAGTCTTATTTTAGATTTTTCCCCTAGTCATTCCTTATGCAGTTAGACATTAAACATAAGAGTCATATAATTTTGCCCCTAGTCATTCCTTATGCAGTTAGACATTAAACATAGGAGTCTTGTATAATTTTGAATATTAAGAAGTCACATAATCCCTTATCACAATTGACTCAACGTTTGTGCTCTTATGGTGATAGTTTGCTTGCTTGTTTCTTATGCTTACTTGCTTGTGGATTGTGGTGTGAGTGTTTAGAGTGAAGGTTGCTTGCTCTCCTCTCCTCCCTATCCTTCTCTCTCTCCATATCTTCTCTATTATTTGCATTTATGTAGGCATTGATGTGTTATTTCCTTCTTTACTCCATACCAATTTACATAGCTCCATTCAAGTGACACCAATGAAGCAAGGTTGAATATGCTTACTTCTCCATGCGAGAGGGTTGCTCGATCTTGAATGGCTAAGGGTGTAAACTAGCTAAGACCCTTACATTCATTCCCTTCCTTGGTATTAAATTAATTAACACACCACTACCGAGAAAAAATGCCAAAAAAGACTACAAGCACATGGAAAATGGCTTTGACATTGACTTGTCAGAACCCAACAATAACATGCCATTCCTCTTCCAATTACATGCTAATCCTCTCAAAACATACATGCCATTAATCAAAGCTTGTAGAGACTGCTAAAACAAAGAATTGAAAGCTAGGAATTGAAAAATATACATTGAAATGTAATTCCATTCCTAAACTATGCACTGAAACATAATTACATCCCTAGAATACGTATTAAAATGGAATTCCGTCGCTTAAATACGTATCAAAATTTAATTCTATCCTTGAATGCACCAAAACATAATTCCATCCCTAAAATATGTAATTCCATCCTTAAAATACACACAAACATTCATAAAATCTAAAAAATCACCCAAAAAACATTGAGAGAATCTAGAAAACCACAAAAATAAAAAATCACAAAAAGGTCGAATAACATATCATTCCACCTTCAAACACACATCATTTCTCATAAAATTACATGTAATTCCTCCCAAGAAACACAAAGATCGGGCTACTGAAATATGTGTGATGCCCTCCAATTTGTACATCATTCCTTTCGACAAAAACATTGTAAGGTCCCCTCTCCAAAACTAATGGCATCAACCAATTTTTTTTACTACACTCATGTTGTAAAAATTAAACGTGTGAATTTTTCTCAAGTAGGAGGCTTAAAAAATCTTAAGCTAGGCACATAAAGAGATATAATAATTTATTCTGAGACACAAAGATAGATAATAATAAATATTTTATAAATTTACAGGGTAATGTTGTAGTAAATATTTAACACAAGAAAATTTTTATTAGGTAAAGAGCTCAAAAAGTTCTTAAGCTAACCATTATTGGGAGTTATGATCATAAATCTTGATTTTAAGGTGGGCATGATACATTAGCAAGAAATCAAAGAAAAATAACAAATTATTTTTTTAAAATAGAAACAAATTATTCTTGGTGATTTTTATGAAGGGTGAAACTTTGGGCTAGTGTAAGTAACCATTCAGACACACAACACTCAAAGTACATTGATAACAATGAGTCAATTATAAGTGAAGTGACATGATAAGGTCACTTACACACACTCAGAAGAGTGTGTACACATACTTGGGAGGGAAAACCTCCTAATAAAGGAGGGAAAAATACCTCGGCCGCCCATTTTGCTAGAGTGGAGACAAAGGTAGCAACACACATAGATGCAACAAGCAAAGAGAGATAGAGAATCATAACAATCAAAGTAAATTGATGAGAATGAACGAAGTACAAGTGAAGGGACATAATAAGGTCACTTACACTCATAAGAGTGTGTGTAAGTGACTGAAGTATAAGTGAAGTGACATGATAAGGTCACTTACACACACTCAGAAGAGTGTGTACACATGCTTAGGGAAACAAACCTCGTAAGGAGGAAAAAAGTGCCCCAACCTATTATTAGCCTACGTCCACACATCAATACCATATAAATGGTTACAAATCTTCATTATAGTAATAATGTGAGCATGTACAAGGATTTTATGCAAAAATAGATGCATAAAGAAATTCTTTTTATTTTAAAAGTATTATTCCTATTAAATTTGATTTTATGCATGAATAGATGCATAAAAGGATTTTTTTATATAAAAGTTATTTCCATTGAAGTTGATTTTTATGCATAAATAGATGCATAAAGATTTTTTTAATTTTAAAAGTGTTATTCCTATTAAATTTGATTTTATGCATGAATAGATGCATAAAAGGATTTTTTTATATAAAAGTGTTATTCCCATTGAAGTTGATTTTTATGCATAAATAGACGCATAAAGAAATTCTTTTTATTTTAAAAGTGTTATTCCTATTAAATTTGATTTTATGCATGAATAGATGCATAAAAGGTGGTTAATTAATCCCTAAATGGAAATGATTCCAAAGCTTTGTGAAAAGCTTTAAACTTCTCTCGTCAGAGTCTTCATGAACATATAGGTGACATTGTCATGTTATATAAGCTAGAATAATCTCTCCTACAATGATCCTATCCCTAACATATGATAATGCACCTCAATGTGTAATGTGTAAGCATGAAATAATGGGTTCTCACACAGCTAATGCACCTTGATGTGATTTGCGCAAACATTAAAAAATGGGTTCTCACATGGTGGCGAATACACTCTGGCTTGTCAATAAAGATGGAGGTGGGAGATTACTATTGACCAACACCAAGCATGAAATATTGGATTCTCACAGGGCTAATGCACTCTTGCCTATTAGCGAAGATGGAGGTGGGGCATTACAATCCACCAACACCAAAATCTTCCAAAAAGTGTCTGAGCTAGAGTCATTATAGAAGATATCATTTACTCATCTTCATAGCTCAAAGTGGCCACCATCGTTGGCTGCTTCTTGTTGAACTATAATGTACATAAATCACCAAGATAAAAGAAAAAGCTACTAGTGGACACTTATAAATCAAAATAGCCTGCCCAATCAGAGCATGCAGCTAAATATCACCCCCCTTAGCATAGAACATCCCAAGGTTTTGAGTGCCCCTGTAAGTATTGGAATACTCAGTTGAGCATAAACCTACTCAATTGAGATACCCCAAGCATAGCAACACTATTATAGACTTCAAGACCAACATGTGTAATAATCTGTATGTGTAATTTAATTGTAACATCACAATACTATCATCATGCTCTACATAAACTATATACCCAAATAATAATACAATGAGCCCAGAATTATCATCTCAAATGACACATGTAATTTAGCCTTGAGAGCAAAAATTTTGCCTATGAGCAGCATGCTATTCACCTAAATGAGAATTATCCTTACATAAGAGAGGAAGAAGAGAAAAGAAGAGAGAAGATGCAAGGGTCGGTTCGGGAAAATGCACTTAGCCAACCCTAAATGGGTTAACTCCTTGATGTGAAGGTGCTAGGGGCTCACTACACCACCACGTGTCACTCAAGAGAATCTTTCCTTGAGCTAGGTAGGGGGAAATGAGAGAAGAAGCTATGAAGAGTTCAACTCCTATCTCAATGCCTTGATGTGTGCAAGAGTGAGAGGGAGAGAGAGAGAGACCACGAGAAGAAAGGAAGCATCACCTACAAGAGCATACACACATAATCAAGCAAGCAAGCATACATCAACACATAAGCTTGCACCATAGCCATAAGAGAGCAAGAGGGAAGAAGAAGAAGACTCAATTGTGATAATGGGATCATATCCTTTTCATATTTCATAAGTCACTTATATACACGAGCTCTCTTTTTACAATGGTGGTTGGCTGCCCATTTAACAATTGGGGGCCCAAAATTGATTCTCTAGCTCTATGTACACCTAGGCTTTGTTGCTCATGGTTGGTGTTACACATGTCATAAGCTTGGTCATCCCATATCTTTTTACATGAAGCACTTTGTATGGTTGTGTATAAAAATAAATTACATGAAGCGTAACCATTCTTTGAGTAAGGTTTGTTGAAATATATAAGTGAATAGGGTGTGTACGGGAACAAGCCCTTAGCAAGAGGCTGTAAAAGAGAATCTGTAAATGTGAGAGAACTTGTGAAAAGGTGAGAAGTATCTACTGGGAGAGAATAAAGGGTAGCATGAGGAGATTTAGGAGGTGGAGATATTCTAGGAAGAGGTGGAGAGAATCAAGCAAAAGAGGTGGAGTGAATCAAGGAGAGATCAGTGGGATTAGATGCGTGGATGTAAACTCTATAAATTGAGGCATTGGCCTAATGAGAATTTGCTGGTTTTTTATTATCCATGCCTACATTAAGCTATCAGTTAATTGCTCACTTATCACGTCTTAATTATCGTCTAATCTCTTTGTTAATGATGTTGATTCTAGCATTTGATCCACCATAGCTCATCACATTGCTGCAAATATAACATGGTATCATAGCCTAGCCTAGAATCCATCAAGTTTATGAGCCCATTATCTTGCTAATCACTTGGCTAATTAGCATTAGTAGATAATTAGATTTTTTAAACCTCTTTTTCAAGTAGCCTCTGTACCCCCAGTTGGTGGAGGAGCTCTCTCTCCCTTAACACATAACATTGGCTCAAATGCTTCTAGCCAAACATAGCTACACTCCCACTCACCATCATTCAACCCATCCAATCGGCATGCCAAACTGCCTTCTACAGCTGCAGTTCTTCGCGATTTTCCAGGTGCCACTTTCTGAAGCAAAATTGAGATTTCTTCTGTACCAGATGAAATGGATCTAATTCCTCTTGGCCTTAGGGGTTTTCAAGGATGCTCTACAAGCTGGTGAAGACAGATTTTGATTTGATCAAGTCTACAGTGAGATCCAAGCTCTTCATCAAATCTGCAGGTGACTTTGGTAAAACAGAGATTAAGCATTCAATGTTTGGTCAAATCTTGTGTTTCTTGGCTTAATCCTCTACTAGACTAATTGCTATTGATGGCCTTGAAAGGATTTGAGCTCATTTGAATTCTAAGGCCTCAGATCTGGACTCCCCGCATACTCTGTTTTCTATACACAAAACAGAGGATTAATTTGCTAATCAATGATTAATCAATACTAATCACTATATTTTGGTGCAATTGAGGGTTCAAATTAACCATTGGGTATCTGATACATAACTTTAGATTGCAATTCAGAGATGGTTTGATACTCCAACCATTCCGTACAAATTTGTTACCCTTGGTTTAATGTAATTTCTGGTGATTTTATGCTGATAAATCTATTGTAATCATCACCTAAACACCAGATTGAGTTGTAAAAGGGTAGACACTGCCCTTGAATTTTGAAATTGGATCAAGAGGTAAGACCCCCTTCACATCATCCATGAGTACGGCACAAGAGATAGCCAAATTTAATGGGGAGCAGTTTTACACATGGCAAACAAAAACCATGTATCTGCAGGAAAAATCTGTGGGGGCTAGTTGAGGGAAGAGATGAATGCCCAGAGGTGAGAGGGAAAAATGAGTGGAAGACTAGGAATGAAAAAGCATTGGGACTTATCACACTCAGTTTAAATGATAAAATCATTCATCATATCACAGGGATACAATGGGCAAAAGATGCATGGGATGAACTCAATAAATTATTTGGCACACAAGCTAAAAATTCAAAGATAAATCTGTTAATGCAATTCTACAAATTGGATATGAAGCAAAGTGAACCTTTAATCACACACTTGAACAGATATAAAAGCATTGAGCAACAACTGGCAGCTATTGGAAAAAAGGTAGAAGATGATGAGGCACTAGCAGTGCTTTTAAAGAGTGTGGACAAAGGTGAATATGAAAACATTGTAGCAACATTAAAGAATGTACCTGAATTGAAGCTACACGAGATAGAAGGAACTCTACTAGAGCAAGAGACCAGAGGCAAAGAGAAGAAATGGCTGGACTCAATAGCAGGAGAAGAAAAAACATTCTTCACTCGAGGAGGATTCTCTCGAGGGATGAGGACGAGGAAGAGGCAGAGTAGGAGGAAGGACCTTTGCCACAACTGTGGAAAGCCAGGACACATGGCAAGAGACTGCTACAGCAAACCCAGTGGAGAAGGAATGACATCGGCAAACTTCATGGAGGCTCCTAATAAGGAAGTGGAGTTAGATCATCTTTTTTGAGAGAGAGAGAGAGAGAGAAAGTGAAACCCCACAACCCAATGTAACCTACCCCAACAAAGTAAAACCACCTCTAAGCCACGATGATGTAGGCCATGTGGTAGATGTATGTGTGAGCACTTTAGTCAAGGTCATGGGCACTTGTAGTAGCCTTGGACACATAGAGAGAGAGAGTGTCAAGGACTATAAGTTTAGGGACTTGAGGCACTGGTTGCAGGGACTATCAAGTAAGAGAGAAACTTGGTATAGGGTTCAAGTGTGCTAGGAGTATTCACTTGAGGGGAGGTATACAAGTGAATAGGGTGTGTGCGGGATCAAGCCCTTAGCAAAATGTTGTAAAAGAGAATCTGTAAATGTGAGAGAACCTATGAAAAGGTGAGACGTATCTACCGGGAGAGAATAAAAGGGTAGCATGAGGAGATTTAGGAGGTGTGGAGATATTCTGGGAAGAGGTGGAGAGAATCAAGCAAAAGAGGTGGAGTGAATCAAGGAGAGATCAGTGGGATTAGATGCTTGGATGTAAACTCTATAAATTGAGGCGTTGGCCTAATGATAATTTGCTAGTTTTTTATTATCCATGCTTACATTAAGCTATCAGTTAATTGCTCACTTATCACGTCTTAATTATCGTCTAATCTCTTTGTTAATGATGTTGATTCTAGCATTTGATCCACCATAGCTCATCACATTGTTGCAAATTTAACAAGGTTAACCATTGTGGTTAATGTAACCCCCTCCCTAATTCATGTCCATCCTTGAAACTGGCAAAAAAGCTTAGTGGCAGTAGTAGAGGGTGTAGGTGTGGAAAAAAATGTATCGCACTTTGAAGTACAAGGGGGGTTGATGGAAAGCTTTATAGCTTATCTAGAAGGTAGTCTCCATCGTATCTTCAAAGGTCTGGAGGTGCCAGGAAGGCATCCACCACACTAGATGCGTTTTTAGTAGCCAAAGAGATACTTGAGTGTGGGGCCTTTATTGATGTCGAAGGCAAGGCCTTGGGCTCCTTCATATGATAGTGGTGCCACGTGGGGAATTCTGCCAAAAGAGGGTGATGATGAGGTTGAAAAAGTGGATGGTGGGGTCAGGCACTTGATCGTACTTGGCCGTTAAGGCATGCATTTGTGCAAGCATGCTTTCTTCAGTGCACGGGCTTTGGGACGTAGGGGGCTGAACCAAGAAAAGTTGAATTAGAGCTCTTGGTTCTATGTTTGTTCAGTGTAAAAGAGGTCCCATGGACAACAGATGTGAAGATAGGCAGGGTTGATGCAGAGATGGCATCGGACTTAGTATTCTGTCGAGATGTACGATTTGAGGAGGAAGGGACACCACCAAACCAATTGCTTGCCTAGAAGATCAAACGTGAGAGGCCGAGCATCAGAGTTGGGCCGAATGAAGCTGCCGTGTTGTTGATGTGGCTGCTATTCATTTCCAGGCATCCTTCTTGGCATTGATGTAGAGCCGAAGAACATGAATGTCCATACGGTTGTGGTGATCTTGGTTAATGGTGCTTGTTGGAGTCGTCAGCCTAGTAGGATGTGGATGGCTTGCTCAAACTTCGTGCAATACAGAGGATCGCACCAGTTGAGGGGATTAAGGGGAGGCTCATTCTGCTCTTGTGGGGGCTAGGGAGGAATCTTGCCTTCTTACAGGAGGTTGGGGGAAGGTAAGACGGAGGGTTGGGGATCCTGAGGCAAAGGAGTTTTTGAGGTAGAGGGGGTGGTGCCAAGCGAGGCATCCAAAAGTGGAGGTGGTGGGCACACCGATGAAAAAGGGAGGTCCTTGGGGAGCAATGGCGGGCCCAAGCCCACTGATTTTCATCGAATCTGAGAGCTTGGCCTACCGGGTAAGGACTACTAAACATCCTTGAGCAGATTGTAGGTGCAAAAACATAAACAACAACAGATTTGAGTTGCCCAAAGCAAAGGAAATTTTTTTGTTTTGCAAGCTCTCCATTGAAGCTTGAGTGTGGTGAATGTATGAGGCAGATAGTTGCAAATCTGACAAAGAATCATGTATCTAGAAAATGGGAATGTATTGGCAACTCATGTGCAAGCCCTACATTGAATTTGGAGCAAAGTTGAAGCATATTAGTGAGTGGAAATTCACTGGTTTGAAGTCCTCACAAAAACAGAGAAGAGATGTCCATTGTGGAGATGAAATTAAAGCCGGTTTTTTTTTTTGCAAAAATCACCTCATTGATGGATTGAGTACATGCCTAAGAGTGTTGGGAACTCACCTATACCTTCAATAGCCACTACAAACCTCCCCATTCTCCTCAGGAGCAAGCGACGCAGATTGTAGGGAAGAAACCGAGCAGTTTTTTCAATACTATGCAAAGTGGAGGCCAAATTCTAGTTGTGTGATTGATTAAACCCAAAAACTTCTTAGCAATTTTGTGATACACATACTTGAGAAGGTTGCTATGTGATTGGTTGGAACAATTATGCATTATGGAGCTGATTAAACAGGCTGTCTACAGTGATTAGTGAAACAGAGGGTCATTAAACAGCTAATTACTCTCTCAACTTATACAATTGGTCTAATTCCTTTTACATGGAAATAGTAGACATCATTGCTAAGCTAATGAATGCCTGGTCTCTCAATTTGGATAAGAATCAAAGGAATTAGAGCACTTTTACTATTGTTTTTTCCTAGTTTTACTGGTTTTTCTCAAAACAGAGAAGGGGATTTGATAATTTTGGTATGTACGCACCTTGGTTGGTGTTGATATGCAACATTGAGCTTGTTTAGGTGTCAATGCAAGTTATCCACACTTGATTGAACCACTACATTGCAATTTGAATCCTTGGAAAGCGAGCCAGAATAGGGTACTTTTTGGACTACGTATGCGAGTTCAATTTATTTTTCTACATCAACAGTGAAGTTTGTTGAGTACCTTGGAGTATCTGGAACACTTATTAGAGTGTGGTTGAGCTGAGGAAGGCTCATTTATAGAATTGGACGTGTGCGGAAGGTGCATTAGCATTGAGCAAATATGTCAGACAACCCAGTACAGATTGTGGGTGAGAAGTTGGATAGAAAGAACTTCCAGGCATGGAAGTACAGGATTAAAAGCTTTTTGAAAGAAAAAGGGTTTTGGAACCTTGTTACAAGTGTGGAGCTAGAGCCAGAACTACCCCGACAACCTACACAACAACAGATTGTAGCTCATAAATAGTGGTCAGAGAGAGAGAGCATACAAAGTTTTGCATTACTTGTCTATATGTATCTCGGATGCTATACTCATACATATACATGATGCTGAGAATCCCAAGGATGCATGGGATACATTGGTAAAGCTATTTGATACAGATACTAGTGCTCGTAAGTCTCAGTTGAGATAATAGATTCATAATGTGAAGCAAAAAGGAAGGAGTATCCATGATTGGTAAAGCTATTTGATACTAGTGCTCGAGGATGCATGGGATACATTGGTAAAGCTATTTGATACTAGTGCTCGTAAGTCTCAGTTGAGACAACAGATTCATAATATGAAGCAGAAAGGAAGGAGTATCCATGATTATGTTCAAGAGATAAAGAAGTATGCAGATGCATTGGCAACTATCAATGCCCCCATGCCTAATGATGATGATTTGGTAGACATTACCTTGCGTGGTCTTGGCAAGGAGTACAAGTCTTTTTATACATCTATTTCTGTTCAGAGTACAGGTTTACCAGATTTTGATGACTTGGTTCACTCTTGCTTGTTGAGGAAATCAAACTCAGTGACTCTTTTCATGATGCATCTACTAGCCATGATGATAATGGCAGAAATCAGGCTTTCTATTCACAAAGGGGATTTAGAGGCAGGGGGAGATTTGCATCATGTGGTCGTGGCAGTAATGGTCGTGGATGGCACGATAGGTCACCATAATAGAATTTTCAGCCTACATATGGTGCTAGAGGTGGTCGTGGATATACACCTCAGAGAGGCAGAGGTAATCCTCTCATGGAAGAGGACGTTGACAAGGCCAACAAACATCTATGCAAAATGTGGAATGCCATTACTGTGGGAAATTTGGTCATATGGCATGTGATTGTTTCCGCAAACAAAATGATTTGAGAGGAGGTAGAGCACAACATGGTGGACATTATGCACAACATGGTGGAAATTTTGCAAATGGTGGAAATTTTGCATCAAGCAGTAATGATGGTAGCACAAATCACTTGTTTGCCCATGAAACATGTCATGGGATCTATGATGACAAATGGTGACAGTGATGACACTTGGTATATGGACTCTGGAGCATCAAACCATATGACTTATCATGGCGAATGGTTTGACCATATGAAGCCTATGGATGTGAAAGGCTATATGGAGACAGGAGATGATTCCCAACATGCTATCACACATGTTGGAAGTGTACCATTGGTGATGCACAAAGGTGGTGGAACAGAGTTTACAGGTTCGTTTCAATGAGCATGGTTGCTTCGTTGTTGAGGATTTCAAAAATGGATGTAGAGTCATTACCAAAGGCAAGAAAGAAGACAGGTTATTTAAGTTGGATGCTGGGATTCCTGAATTGAAATCAGCCATGTTCTCTAAAAGCCGAAATGTGGTACAGGACATTGACATGTGGCATAAAAGGATTGGACATGTGAACATACAAAGGTTAAAGAACATGCAGGCAAGAGGCATTGTTAGTGGGCTGCCTAGATTCAAGTATGATGGGAATATGCATGTCTGTGATGCTTGCCAGTTTGGAAAGCAAGCAAGGTTGCCATTTTCTAAAGAAGGCAACATGAGTAGCAGGCCACTTGAGATAGTTCATAGTGATGTATGGGGTCCTGCACAAGACCCATCCATTAAAGGTAGCTTGTATTATGTGACGTTCATTGATGATTTCAGTAGAATGACTTGGATTTACTTTCTCAGAGAGAAAAGTGAAGTGTTGGGAAAGTTTATGGACTTCAAAGCTTTTGCTATGCGTAATGCATAGAAAAGCCACGATATGTCAACCTGCCAACTGGATACCTGACCCTTTGGGATCTCCGTAATGCATGCGGATCACTCTGACCACTTGTCACTCTAGCATGTGGAGGCACATATCTATCCTGCCTTGCACCTGGTGTATGGTGCAGCAGTAGTTTTCCTACATCTGCATCTTATGTTGTCTTCATTGCTGGTACATATACCAGCTACTCATCTCATCAAAGATAACATCTTTGCTTACTCGCATCTCATGAGTGGTAGGGTTATAACATCTATAACCTTTTTGCTCCATAGCATAACCAATAAAGATGCATTTCTCTATCTTTGGATCCAACTTTGTTCTTACTTCATCTCAGGAACATACACATATGTAATACACCCAAACACTTTCAAGTGAGACACATCCGGTCTTGTTCCTGTAAAGTTCTGTTCAGGCATCATACCATGAACAACTATTGCAGTGGGTGTCCTATTCATAATGTACACAGCAGTTGCTACTACTGCTATAGTGGGTTCCCTGTTCATAATGTACACAGCAGTTGTTGCTACTACTTCTGCCTAAAAATAATATGGCAAATTATTTTTAGCCATCAAGGCACGTGCCACTTCTGCAATGTGCCCATTTTTTCTTTCAGCAGTAACACCATTCTATTATAGAGTGTACCTGCATGCAAACTATCTCTTGATTCCATGCTTGCTTAGAAAATCTCTGAACTCATTGGAGAAATATTCTCTCCCACCATCTGATCTCAAGCATTTTATTTGCATGCCTTTTTCCTTCTCGACCAAGGCTTCAAATCTCTAAAAGTGATCAAACACCTCAGTTTTCTCCTTCATGAAGTAAACCCACACTTTCATAGTGTGGTCACATCAATGAATGTAACATAATACCTACAACTTGCAATTGTTGCAGTCTTGGTCGATCCCCATACATCTGAATGTATGACATCTAATGGCCTTGCACTGACATGCTTTTCATGTGGGAAAGCAAGTTTGGCGTGCTTCACATACTTTATGCATACCATAAACTTTAAACTTTGGCAAACCTACAACAATATTTTGGGCCTACATAGACTTCAACCGTTGTATATTCACATGACCAATGTGCTTGTGCCATATGTCAATATCTACCAATGACACATGTTCCATGCGCAAATACGGCTGCCTTTACTTTAGGCATGGTCATATCCAAAGTAAACATCCTGCCATTTCTGTTACCTTTTGCAACTAAGCGACATTGGTTTCTGAAGTCTTTCATAAAACATCCTTGAGGATTAAACCTCACTAACAGACCTGATCAAACCATCTGTCCAATAGAAACCAGGTTCTTTATAGTATGTGGAACATCAAGTACATCTGCCAAGTACTTCATTTTTCCATCCTACATAGATAATCACACTTTACCAACATACGCAACGGGATGCACAGTATCATCACATGTTTCTAAACCTGGTTTTTCCATTTTTTACATGTCTCTAAACCACTCATTAGCATGACTAGTCATATGGTTAGAGGTACCAAAATCCACATACCATATATCTTGAGATCCTAACACATCCCCTGTTATGGAGCTAAGCATGTGCTACATCACAAACAGCTACTCACTTTTATCATCACCTGATGCATAGTTGCCTTGCTGCTTTTAAAGTCATTCTACTTTTTATAGTAGTCCTTTGTCATGTGCCTTGGTTTGCCACAATAATAGCACTCTATGCTATTATAGTAGTCCTTTGTCATGTGCCTTGGTTTGCCACAGTAATAGCACTCTATGCTATTTGCACTGTGATTTCTTTGCCAACCACCTCGGCCTCTTTGGCTCTCCTACCTTTAGACTGGCCTTTTCCACCAGTGTATGATTGTTACTACTCTGCAAATCATTGGACTGTTGTTGTCCAGAATTCTAATTTCCTTGTCGACCACCACCTTGGCCTTGACCACGACCTCTACCTCTACCTCTACCTCTGCCTCTACCTGAATTGGAGTAGAAGGCATGTTCTGATGTGTTCTTTCCTTGTGAAGAAGAGTCCTCACCTAGAGACTTTTCTTCTATGAAGACCAGCATGGACACCAAGTCTCGAAAGTTGGAAATATTCTCTCTAACTGCAAATGGAGGTCTTGAATGGCTTGTCTCTTTGCCAAGCCCATTCAAACAGACAGTCACCAAATCATTATCCTCCACCGATACATTGATAGAACAATGGTTTCAACAATGCCCTTGATCTTTAAAGCATACTCATTGATAGACATGCTTTTCTTTTCCACTATATGCAGCTCTTGTTTTAGCTATGTAGTTTTCTTGCCTTTGTATTATTAGTTTAGAACATCTGCACCAGGTTCTGCCATGTAACTGCTGGAGTGTTGGCATCACGTATGTGTCCTATCATTGTGTCTGTGACACTGTTCGAAAGTTAATACATGACTTTCCTTACATCTTGATTCTAATCTTTGAATGCCTTTATATATGCTAGAGTGGCATTCTATTCAGACAACGGAGGCTCCTCATTATCTCCTTCAACATCGTCCCAAAATCCTTTACCCATTAGGAAATTGGTCATTCTAAAAGTCCAGGCAGTACAGTTCTTAATGTCTAGGTTCTCACTAACAATCTGATTGAGTCCGTTAGACATGTTTTTCTGCAAATCAGAAACCTACAATTTTTGTATACAACTGTAACATAGTAGTATCTTCTGTGACTGCTAGCAACGATACTTCAACATAACCTGTAGATCACCAGATCTGACCAGAGTACATGTACATACACCCAATGTCAACAATACATGTGCAAACACTATCTGCACTCCCAAAATGCACTGCTGCACTACAATAACCAAATTTTGACTAAACATAGTTCTCAACCAGAAAATACTTTACAGTGATAGAATGAAGACCGAAACACTTCTGAAATTTGAATCTGGTCACAAAACGTAGTATAAAGTAGTGTGTACTACACAAAACCTCCAAGATTACGAAGACAACTCCTCAATCGGAGATGTGTAGCTTCGAGAGCTTTCGAGGGGTGGTGTACCTAAACCAAGAAGGTAAAGAGATGATGATACTCTTACATGTGTACCGCTTCCTTCATTGCTTGTTCTTTCCTCCGTAGCTCTCACACAAATCAGAGTTCTCATACCATAAAGAAAATGTGGGGGAGAGGAAGAGCTTGAGTTCCTTTTGCAAGCACACACAAATCAGAGCTCTCATACCATAAAGAAAATGTGGGGGAGAGGAAGAGCTTGAGTTCCTTTTGCAAGCACACACACACACACACAAAAGAGAGTGCAAGACACAAGAGAGAGATGGATGGCTGAATTTTCTTCTATCTTCTTCTCTTCTCTAACCATATAACTAAAAGATAAGAGTACATACATAAAAGGAAAGTACTCTTCTACAACAACATACAAAGTAGTCGGTCTATAGTGTAAACTCGACTATATAAGCTAGTGTTATAACTACACCATAACCCTAGTACTCCAAAGTGGCTATCACACAGCGTGTCATCCACTGGTGGCATATCAACCATAATCTCACCAACCATGCCAGTGGCATAAGTGTGGAAGCTATCACGAAGGCGCATCATCAATGTCCACTGCCCCCCGTAGCACTAGTTGAGCTCGATATCCCAACACTTTTTGAGGTCCCTAGTTGATTGGGTACTTTTATTGTCTCTTAGTAGGCTAATGTATCTTTTCCTTTGCAGTCTTTACCTTGTTTCTTGTTTTTAATGCTCTTGGAAGTTTCCAGTATGCTTGTGTAAAGACTGAGGACTAGCTTGATTTTGCTTTTGTTAGGCCTATGCCCTAATCACAATCCTCACTGGTACTTCATGTTCTTCTTCTAAAGAGGACTAGCCTGATTTTGCTTTTGTTGAGCCTATGCCCTAATCACAATCCTTTCTCTACTGGTACTTCATGTTCTTCCTGTAACGAAGGTTGGCTTATGACACTAACTATCCCAAAGCTTTCTAGTGGGTTGTGATGCGCGATGGTAGATGGATTTAACGTTATAGGCTTATGTGGGCAGTCCTCACTAATCAAGTGATCAATGTTATACCTAATGCACCATCTATCCAAAGGTGGTGAATTTGTTGTCATCGCTTCTAAAATTGCCTTTATGGGGCATTCACCCACTTTATGGGGGCCTTGACATCTAAAACAAGAAAGAGGGGCCCTTCTTATGCCATTAATGTCTTAAGGTCTACAGGCTCCTGATGCTATTTGCATTAAGGTAGTTAATTATCGTGTTTCCCACATCATTGGTCATGTCCCGAATGAATCTCCATGAGAACAAGGTGCAAGGGATTGGAGTATATACACATACAAGTGTGTGTGTGTGTGTGTGTGTGTGTGTGTGTGTGTGTGTGAGAGAGAGAGAGAGAGAGAGAGAGAGAGAGTGTGTGTGTGTGTGTGTGTGTGTGAGGATCTATCAACCGTAAATAAGAAATTGCAATCAATGCTTAGATCAAAGCCAAAATAATAAAAATGCCAAGAAAGTTACATCTTTTATAAATTCCACAAATGACGTAAAAGTCCGGACGTGCTAATTCATCTGAAATGTGTTCCATATCAACTAGCCTCGTTGGCATGGTTCCTGATAATTTTGGGGCTATGGTAGTAACACCGGAGGTGGGACATCCGATGTTCTATACGGATTTCTTTCCCAATTGCTTCAATTATATCCAATTTTAGCTTAATTAGGCTAATTAGACAATCATTCCTTACAACACATAAAATCTTGAAAAAAAAACCAGTAAAAAATATAAAATATAAAAAGACCTAAAATATCAAAAAACAAAGGAAAATTATGAAAAGAACCTCAACAAGTGATTCTAGCATTGGACCAAGTGCTTATACATTTATATTTGAGCCGAATCATTGTGACTTCATAATTAGACCCAATATTTGAGCCGAATCATTATGACTTCATAATTAGACCCAATCTTTGAGCACAAAATGATATCGTACGTACCAATGCTAGGGAGTGGGGACAAGACCAAGAGTCGATCTAACCCACCTAGTAGCACCATATTCGAGTTCGAAAGCGGACTAGGAATCCTTCATAATGGAAGATACCAGATCAGGATTGTGGGGCATAAGCCCAATTTAGTATCTAAACTTGGATATGGCCAAACGAGACCATGGAGTGTTTAGAAAGGGTCACAACAAGAACAAACAAGTTAGAGGTTAGGCTAGCAACACTTGAACCAGTGAAGCGTACATCTTACAATGTTATGGCTTCCACATAACTAACAAGCCCCATTATTCATTGACACTATAACAAGATACTCTTAGAGAGGAGATGGCCAATGCTATCAATGGGTAGAATTGAACCCAACCTCTTGGACAACCCCACGAGTGGTATTGTCAGCTAGTGGAAAAACCAAGAGTTCTATCTGGACTTTGATGGGATGATGTATATCCCAACAATAGACATTAAAAGGTTAGAACTTTGGCCATGGCCAATGAGATCAAAAGGCCCATAATATTACCATAGCTCAAACAAAGATGGTAAGGACAGTTTCCTAATGTCATTGACAAATTCTTCTTAAGGAGGCTTAGAGTCAACAATGAAGGAATGGTGTTGTATGAGAATGATTCACAGAATCATTGATATTCCTAGGGACTTGCAGGGGTCATTTCGATTCCATGATGCACCTCTAATGAGCAAGTGTTACCAGCAAGCCCACTGATCAAACGATATATATTGATGAGGAAGTTAACACCTATACCCCAAGACTTGATGAGGAGGTAAGGAAGAAAGATCCAGGTAGGGGGGAGTCACACCACCCTTTGTCTACCAAAGTGAAAGGATAGTAAGAGAGGAAGGGAAGAAAGAACATCTCAGGAGGAAATCATTTCAAGAAGGGGCAATCCAACAGAGGAGCAATAATTCTTGTTTTTTAGCTATAGACACGATGCCAACTTTCGGGTTCCTTCCTCATTGGACCCAATCAGAGAAGAAAGGAAGAGGGAAAACAGTGCCAGTTGAAGAGAGGCAATACCTCTGAAGGGTAGCCACTCCCTTAGAGACGAGACTACTAGCTCAGGGAGCTTGGGAAACTGAGAGACTGCACAGTCATGAACTAAGAGTTACGAGCCTACCTATAGTTAATGGGATACTAGTAGTGGAATACCCATGACACATACAACAAAACATACTTCCAGAACTATTACTAGAATCATCATTTAGAGTACTAGCCTATGGGTATGTGGGGCCATCCTCTACGCACCTGTACCTCCTAGATTTGAAACTAGATACATAGCCTTGATGGCTCTAGAACCAACAATTGAGCCTACAAAACTTAGAGCACAAGCTCATCTTCTTGACAAAGCGAGAAGAGTGCTAAATACCGTTTGCATGCAAGAGAAACGAGAGATGAATATGATCACAACCATTGGAGGATTAGAGCCTCACACATATCTAAGCTAGTGTCCAAGTTCGAAGGATCAAGGGATCCCTAACCTAGAAGCATTTAGATAAATTTGCACGGTAGAGAGAGTAATTGATTCTAGAACTAAGATTGATGCCTTTGGATTGACCCTAGAAAGTAATACATTACTGTGGTTTGAAATGCTAAAAGAATCACAAAAAGGCACCATGGAGGATCTTGAGCTAGCATTTACCACCACGGGCTTCTCAAAGATTGGTGTCAAGCATAGCCCAGCTTGAGCAAGCATGAGTCTATGGCAGATGTATCAATCACCTTAAGAACTTAAACAATAGGTGTCCTGCTAAGAAAAATTATGCCAAACTAGACTAATTTCATTTTTATTAGAGGGATTGAGAAGCAAATAATTACATGATGCATTATATGACTAGAGACGTAGAACGCTAGTGGAGTGTTACTTAGATGCAAAGATTTTACTGATATCGATACATGAATCCCTTTCATGGAAAGAAGAAGGCTAGAATATCTGGTCAAAAACAGAGCCCAGTGTCAAAAGTCAAGATACTAGGAAAATAGAAGGGCCTAAGAGCATAGAAGGCATTGCTAAGGCAATGATCAAAGGGCTAGAAGAAGTGTGGAAAGCCTGTCCTAGGGAGACACGCTATTCGTATATTTAGCTCCAAGATGGGAAATGACTCGGTGTGATGTTTGTAGAAGCAGCACACGATGCATGAGTGCCAAGTCTTGAGAGAGCAAGAGGGAACCAGTGGTGCAGGTATTACAGAAGATATGGAAATCATGAATCTTCATATTCTAATCACACTTTCACCACCACAATAATCTCTCAATCTCAACACTTAGTCCATCTACCACAAGTTTTGCAACTCATGTGTGAAAACTAAAATAAACAATGGATCAATAGAATCTTCTATTCCACTCTAGCACTAGCTCTACTCCTCAGCAGTGGTGCCACTTGTTTAAGGAAGTTGTAACTTCATAATAAGCATTGTCTTCACACGAAGGAGTACAACCCATTTAGAGTGTGAAAGCACATTGACCGTGGGAATGGAAACCTCAAGGGGTGTCAAACCCTTAAGCTCTACCAATCCAATGTTTGGACCTCCGTAATGTTATCACTCATGAAGGAGAAGCTAACAAGCTCTCTCTCTCTCTCTCTCTCTCTCTCTCTCTCTCTCTCTCTCTCTCTCTCTCTCTCTCTCTCTCTCTCTCTCTTTCAAAATCATACTCCACACCTAGTTAACCATAAGCAAGCATCAAGAAAGCTTACTTCAAGCGCACGTGCACACACACATTCAAGCACTCACACATGCAAGCCAACAACTCAACAGAACTCCATAGCTAATGATAAACATAAACATGGAAGCATGCAAGAAGTTAAGAAGAGATTAAAGTAAGCAATAATGAAGGAGCTCCCAAGCATGAGCTCAATTGTACTGTGTATTAAAAAAGTAAGTCACTTATGTATAATTGGGCTTTGCTCGGTTGCCCACACTTATGGGGTGCCCAAAACATGTTCTCATTATAAACTCAAGCCTTATATGGGTCTTGTCTATCTGTCATAATTAGAGAAGATACTAGAATTCGTATATTGTAAAACATTAATCTTCTTTGCTCGTAATAAGCAAACATGCAACTGAGGTCACAACAATTTTCTAGTGGTATGGGACACTAGAATTTTATTACACATAGAATTCCTTGATTCATTGTCTATCGGTCATAATTAGAGCAGATACTAGAATTCCTTGATTCATTGTCTATCGGTCATAATTAGAGCAGATACTAGAATTCGTATATTGTAAGGCATTGATCTCCTTTGCTCGCAATAAGAAAACACTGAGATCAGTTTCTTATCCAGACAGGAGGAATGTTACATAATGTCCATCCTTTAGCTGAACAAGGCTGCTAGGATGCTAGTGTATGACGCTAGTAAATTGGTATCATGGGTGATCCCACATTAAATACCAGTTTCCTAGTGTTATTGGTATAGCTTGAGACCATTCTTAACAGGTGTATGTTGCTGAGGTGTAACAAGTAGTGCCATGCTTGAAAATTGTGTATGGTTGAAGTGAAACAAGTGGACTACACTAGATAACTTCACACGGTCAAAGCATAACAAGTGGTTTATGCAAATGACATGCCATGCTAATTGAAGTGTAACAAGTGGTAATACATGCCATGCTAGATGATGTGTATAGTGATACTCTCATCATAGTGTAACAAGTGGTGAGTGTATGTTGTGTTTGTGGATTTCTATCAATGTTTCATAGGGATTAATTTTTGTGGAGATAGCAATTAATTGGAATAACTAATATGTTTATGTTTGTGAGATAGGTGATGAGCACTGCGTGTGTCGAACATGGAGGATCTTGTCAATATCATCTTGGATTATTATTATTTTGTATTATTTTATTGTCCATGTGCAAAATGATTGTACATATTATTTATGCACGCTTGTGTGCGACATTGCTATATTATGTTATGAGAGTTTTGGTTATTTACACTTAGTGTGTGAACAAACTCTAGTGCTTGAGCTATTTTTGTAAAAGTGGGAAAGTAAGCCCAATTTTGTATGCATAACTATTATTAGCTCCTTGGGCTATATATTGAATACAATTCTCAAAATAGCTGCATGCAAGAGGGGGGAGATTGCACCCAATAGTGTGTTAATGGTGATGTCTACTCTATCTCATATTTTATTTTATACTCAATCTTGTCAACTTGATTCAAGTCTATGGTTTAATTCTTGATGTATATGTGAGTTTGATTAATTTCTTCAAGAAGTACATGAAGTCCCGTGACAATTTCTTCATAACACGCCACCTCATCTTCTTTTTAAAGGAGACATTAGATCCTTCCCCAATCTTAGTACTAAATCTTGCTATGGAAATAATTGTAGTTAAGTAGCCTCCAAATTTTACCTTTTTAATTGCTAGTAGAGCAAGTGCTTACTTTGCGCTTACTCTAGATTGCTTGCTTTTCACTCTAGCATCTTTTATGTTAGTATTTTATCTTTGTGCATTTCTACATGTGTGCATGCATGTCGGATCGCATTGTCTGACTAAGCATCTAAGCATTGTCTGACTAAGCATCTAAGCATTGTCGGATCCATCCTAACTAATGGGCTCTGCAATTAACCCTACACTTTTTCGATGTGCTAGTTCTAAATGTTGTTTTACCCCAACCACTTGAGGCGAATGTTTTTGATGCTTGTTCTTTGGTGGTAGATCACGCCCGTCACTTTGATGCTGCTTTGCAAATCACCCTTCTTGATAATCCATAAATGTATGCTAAGGTGCAACAGTTCTTGTACTATTTGGAAAATTATGCACATGATTTTTTTTCTTAACCCAGCAACATATGCACTCATCATCTTTTGCACCATACAATGCATTCCATGGCACTTACTTCAATATCAGAGTTTCAAAAAGATGCTCCAGCATAGTCACAACTTCTTCACATAAGGGTCGAGAACCTCCTCACTCCATCATATACATCAAGGATTAAACCATACACATGAATCAAATTGATAAGATTGAGCATTAAATAAAATATAAAATAGAGTAGACATCACCATCAACACACTATTGGGTGCAATCTCCCCCCTCATGCATGCAGCTCCTTCTTTTACGACCTGAGTATTTTGATAATTATATTCAATATATATCCCAAGGAGCTAATAACAGTTGTGCATACAATAGTGGGCTTGCTTTTTCACTTTTACAAAAATAGCTCAAGCCACACACTAAGTGTAAATAACTAAAACTCTTCTAACATAATATAGCAACGCCATGAACAAAGCGTGCATAAATAATATGTACAATCATTTGCACATGGCCAATAAAATAATACAAAATAATAATAATCCAAGATCCTCCATGTGCGACACCACATACTACTCATCACCTATCTCACAAACATAAACATATTAGTTGTTCCAATTCATTACATCTCCACAACAGTTAATCTCGATATGAAACATTTATAGGCATAAACACAACATACACTCACCACTTGTTACACTATGATGAGAGTATCATTATACACATCATCTAGCATGGCATGTATTACCACTTGTTCCACTTTAATTAGCATGGCACGTCATTTGCATAAACCACTTGTTACACTTCAACAATGTGCAGTTGTCTAGCATAGTCCACTTGTTTCACTTCAACCACACACGGTTATCAAGCATGGCACTACTTGTTACACCTTAGTAACATACACCCATCAAGCATGGTCTCAAGCTATACCAATAACACTAGAAAATTAGTATTCAATGTGGAGTTGCCCATGATACCAATTCACTAGCATGGTACACTAACATCCGGGTATCCCCGTTCAGCTAAAGGGTGGACATTATTTAACAGAAATGCACACCTCTATCCTCCACCCCTAGAGAATTAGACTCTTATTGGAAAATCAGAATCCATTGAAATCATTCCCGGCGGTGACCTAGGTGTGTGGAATGGCTAAAAACGACGGTCCATTGGGTAAATCTAATCCAAGTGTTGTAAGACTAGAGAGCCATATGATGGTTTGGGAAGCATTATAGTAGGTCTATATCTATGGGCACCTGATGTATATAAGGGTTTACCTACTCTGGTTACATCATATTTTTCCATCGGACCTAAATATTTATTCTTGCCAATATGTTATGTGTTCTTTCTCTTTAATTTCCATGATCTAACATGGTAACAACTCTTTCTTT
The DNA here is from genome assembly GCF_041138505.1 of Cibotium barometz. Taxonomy (NCBI): domain Eukaryota; kingdom Viridiplantae; phylum Streptophyta; class Polypodiopsida; order Cyatheales; family Cibotiaceae; genus Cibotium; species Cibotium barometz. The sequence goes on along the minus strand of NC_141101.1, from coordinate 33,343,885 downwards.
TCTATAGCATTGCCTTCTTCTTATAGTAACCATTAATTTTTCAATGTTTTAAATTGTTGAGTCCCTTTGGAAATATAGGCTCGTTGTTATTGATATATAAAAGGACCCAATAATCTTACGATTGGGCAAATTCATATGTAGGGACAAATGAACTCCCCTCTTGTACCACATTTACTTCGAGAATATATCATGGTGCATTTTTCAGTCAAATTCGTGATTAAAGATGATAAAAAATTCATCACTATCCTTGAAATCAATCGTTGAAAGGAAATCAAGGAAGTAATTATAAGTTGTAGAATATGCTACTAAAAATAGTATTTACTATATTTAACCAATACTTGCTAAAAATAAACAGTTATCTCATCTCCAAACTACTCACCATGACTGGTCATGTGATGGGAGGGTGAAAAGTAGAAAAGGAGTCCACAAGACGGAGAATGATGTAATATAGCTAATAGAGTTTTACTGTAATAAATGAGCGCAAAGTGAAGATAAAGTCTTGGAAGGGCCTTTTACCATAACTTCTTAAGAAGCCTCAAATGAAATAGAAAGTGACATAATAAAGGTTTTTTTTAATAAAAAATACAAACTTGAGAGTTGCATTCCATAGCTTTGGCTAACATGACTAAGCTAGTCTACATTAGAATATACTTTTTTAAGTAAGTTTGGAGTCATGTTTGAGAGAGACAAAACTTTAAACATAATTCAAAACAATTCTAAAAGTCCTTTCAATGACACTGCACATAGTTTCAAAATACATATAAAGGTCTATATTTGCTAATTTTACAATTTAATGACATTGCCATCCTAAACTCAAACTAAGTATGGTGGACTTCTCCATGACCTACAAGAAACAATTTATTTTTCTTGTCAGCACATGATGCACATATGCTACCATATGCACTTTCATATCTGGGCACTATATACAGTTGGTTGTAGAAAAAACAAAATTTCTAATAGTTGCAATGAGGAATCCCTGGAAGGGGATAATGCCTCACCTATATTGCATGAAAAGCTCCAAAATATATATATACTTCTTAAGCATTCCAAATATTTGGAAAGATGACTACAAAACCACACAAAAACTCTAAATGATAGTTACCGTACAAGATTAAGAGAGTGTTACAAAAAACATTGGAACTTAATGTCACGTTGTTTAGACCGTGGTTCATGTCATGACACAGATAAGCATGCTTTGGACATTGAAGAGACAAGGTACAAAGTGAAAGGAAACCTCATGAGAGAAGCTGTGAGGACTAGGGCAGGAGGAAGCAAGGAAGGAAATTGTAGCATAAGGCTATGGATGCTTACTAGCCTAAAAGCATAGAGATGTTCATATGCTTGTTGTGGTGAATGCTCTGTCACTGCCTCGAGTGCTAAAGGATGCATGTTTTTTTTTGGGGGAGCTGCTTTTCTGAGATAAATCTATGCAGTGTGTGTGCCCTTACTCTCTGCGAAAAGTCTTGTGATAGATATAAGTAGATGATGGAGTTTCTAGTTTGCTGCTGTTTGGAATGGAGTTTCTAGTTTGCTGGTATTTAGCAATTTTTGTGTATGTTTTGGGATCACCGACTTCCTCTTATCAGTGCCTCTCAGTCTGGGTATGTATAAAGCCCTTTATTTCAAGACGTCTAGAGCAAAAGCCAGCACAAAATAATGCATTCTTACCTCATTCTAAAGTGATCTAGGACCTGCTTGGTGGTCCTCATGCTTGGCTAATGGCTTCTACGAGCCAACCCACACACACTCTTGTCAAATATAACCTTGTCAAAGAAAAGAAAACTCACCTAAAACCAAAGAAGAAAATATGCACCTTTGTTTCCACACCTATGCATCATTTTTGGCTTCTCATATTTGAATTATATACCCAAAAGCCCTTCAATGACAGGTTCTCTCTTAAGACCATGTCTCTCATGGGAACGACATAGCTCACCAACTCCTCTTAAAACCACTTATAGATCATACTTTGGATGCCCAACATTTGAATGACAAAAAAAAGGGCTTAAATTTTTTAGCGACTTGCAAAGGTTGCAAGAAGTGGGCGTTTCAAAATGTGAGAGAAGGGCCTGCAGAAAAACTCCCATAGACAAAAACTGTAGCATTTATTGAACATGCTCTACTAAACAGAACACTCATGATGAAAAGAAACCATAAGAGGGGCTTCTGCATTTCTGGCCGATTTTTAAAAGTTAAGTTTTATGAATACCAGATATTGAAAATAACTGGCTTTTTTAAATAAATAATGTCAGGAAACAGGTCTTCAGGGCTGACCTGTAATCAGAATTCCAAGAACCACAATATAGAGTATTACTTAAGGTTCATATCTCCAATAGCCACAAAAATGGAGTACGGTTTTAAGCTTTGTCCGGAGGGATTCACTGAGAGCTCATGCATACATCACTCCAATTGCCACCAAATAGGGTATATCTTAAACTCTGCATGCATGGATGCACTGAACCCTTCGATACATTCGTGCAAATACATATGGAATGCACCTTAGGCTCCCTCCATGTATGAATCCATTGATTCCATGCTGAAATTTGATCGAAATTCACAGAGCTAAACAGCATGATGACCACCATAGAGTAGAGAATGTTGATACGTTAATCCTTGCCATATGTTCTTGCACTAGCAAATCTTTCTTCCAATAGGGTCACATCCTCAGGCTTCAAAGCAGGAGCATCTTTGCCATTGCCACCACCCACAGGTGCCATCCTCTCCTGCAAATAGAAGAGCAGAAGACGTTGCAAGGCCGCAACTTCCTTGATCCGGCTCTCAACATCAGCCACCCGTTCCTCAAGTTTGCTCTCACGCTCAGCAAGCAGCCTGTCGAGTAGGTGGACAAGCTCACTCTGAATAACCTTCTGGATCATGTGGGATCTCTTGTACTCATCCCTCTCTTGACGCCACTCCTGGGCATAGTCACAGCTCTGCCAGGCCTCAAACCAAGGCCCACCTGATGTGTAGTGAATGGCCTTAGGGAGGCCATTGGTGCATCGAGGCATTTCATTGTGGCCGACAAGGAAATTCCATGTGAAGGGGATGGATCCAATGTCCTTATCATCAAGCCACATGAATCTATGGAGAAAAGCACCCGACTGAGAGTTCACAACAGCAGGGGTCAGTACCCTATTCTTTGGATGTGAGCAATTATAGAGAACCATGGATGACCAGTTCTTGCGAGGGTATGTTGTCTGTACGACCCCATCCATTTTGGTAGCAGTTTTGGGGGTGTAGTCATGTTGAACACACATGATGGCATATTTGTCGTCGATGAGCTCGGCAAGCTCCCGGATGTCAGCTGTGTAGAGGAAATCACAGTCCACAAACATGGCCCATCCATCATAGCCTGCAAGGTAGGGGGTTAAGAACCTGGTGAAGGAGAACTCTGTGCTCTCTGTGGGATCTTTGTCACGGCTGTAAATCCCACTGCGTCGAAGTTCTGTCTGCTTGATGGGGATGACTTCAATGGGAAATGTGGCATGTTTGAGCAGGGAATGGCGGCATACCTCATAGGCGAGATCCTCTCTGGGGTCATAGCCGACGAAGATCTTGAGCTTGGTGATGGGGCACCCACTTTTGCAGATCACAGGGCCGCCCATGGCTGTGGGGCACGCCATTCCAGCAGAAGAAGGGGAGGGTGGAGCGGCAGCTTGAGCTATGGCGGGGGAATCAGAAGACTGCGAAGTGTAGAGTAAGGCTAGGGATCCGAGAAGGGCAGATGCGCCGAGCAGGAAGAGGTTGCCGCCACGGGAGCTTGATGAAGAGGTAGGGGAGGGGCAGAATGCGAGGGAGGAAGGGGCTGCAGGCAAGATTCTGCTACAAGACGGTGAAGAAGAAGAAGGAGAGGCAAAAGTAGTTATAGCAGAAGACGAAGAAAGAGCGTTTCTGAAGAAAGCAGACGGCACACGCCTCCTCGCTTGCCTTGCCAGAACGCTACACCACGCCATGGCTACCGAAGAACTGCTTCGCGCGCTCTCTCTCGCTCGTTAGCTGAACCAATACAGCTGTGTGAAGTTTGGCGACTTTCATTGTGCTACACTTTAGTGTCATTCACACTTCAAATTTTTTATTTTTTAGATGTTCAAAACTTTGGTATTTTAGTTAAACTTTAGCTCTGAATTTCACCTAAAAATATATAAGTATACCACTTGAGTTAAAATGAAAGAGCTTTTCAATTAAAAATTTTAAGGTAAATTTTTAAAAATCTATTTAAAGAATGTGTTTTTTTAATCAATTTTGAAAAAAAATTACGTAAGTCCATAAAAAAAGAGGTCAATTTATTCATAAAAAATTTACAAGTAAGAGGTTTTTTTAATACCCCTTGAACGCACATGATACATAGGATTTTTTAGTAATGCATCCCTTGAAAACTTAAGTACAAATATATTTACACATTCTAAGAAAAATCGCTAATTTAAGTTTTATGATTTATTGATAAAAATGACTATGAACTTGTACCACATAGGTAAGTCCTAGGTTCAAGGGTTTTTTAAAAAACATACATAATGAATGCTCTAAAAAATAATGGCACCTCTCTACTAAAACACTTAGTATGACATTGTTTTTCCACACATAGTAAAAAGAGAGCACATAACTTTTTTCATGTTGATAATAGTTTATATGAGTAGCTTATGGACTTGCATTCATTGTAAGATACACATAACAAAAGCACGATAAAGAAATGCTTAACTATTCTTAATGGATGCAACTTGAGGGTGTTTTTCCAAATGGTCTCAAATTTACTTGTAACTTGAAAGCTTATGAAAATATTGGAGCCACAAACAAGGTTAAAGAAGTACTCGGTGAGATTGCCTTATTGAAATCAAACCTTATTCTTATCAATGAAATATTGGTCAGAATGTATGCCAAATGTGGCATACTAGTAAAAGCATAGGAAGTGTTTTGATATGCTTATGGTTTGTGATATATTCTTGGAGTGCAATGATTACACTTGCATTGTGAGCATGGTGAGGAAACACTAAACTGGAATGAATGCAACTTGAGAATGTATGTCCAAATGTTATCATGATCATTTGTAGTCTAAAAGCCTATGGCAATATTGGAACCTCAAAGGCTATGAAATATATGTTGAGATCTATAGGAAAAGGTTATTGAAATGAGACCTTACTCTTGACAATGCATTGTTATGGAAGGCAATGAAATACGTGTTGAGAAAAAGGTTATTGAAATGAGATCTTCCTCTTTATCCGTTCTAAACTCCTACATCAATACCATGACCCGGATCGAACGTCACTCCGATTGAAGTTTCTTGAAATGGGCTCTGATAAATAGACATCGTCCTATAGAGAAGGGTTATTGGAAGGTAATCTTGATGTTGGCATAGCCTTGGTCGATATTTTAAAAAAAAATGGTGGCCTAGCCTTGATTGATATGTAACAAATATGTAGCTTGCTTACAAGATGTGTTTGATAAGCTTCTAATTCAAGATCTTAAATATGCTCATTGTGCACTGCTAGGATCTAGACTCAAGAAAGCAATCTTGATGTTGGCATAACCTTGATCGATATGTAAGAAAAAAATGTTGGCATAGTCTTGATCGATATGTAAGAAAAATGTGGCTTGCTCACAGCTTCCAATTCAAGACATTAAATATGCTCATCGTGCACTACTATATGTGTAGATCTAGACTCAAGAGAGCATCCCAACTACCGGTGTATTCTAGTTTGATACCCAATGAAATCAAGAGAAAGTTTTCATTTTAAAGGCAAATTTTAAGAAAAGACTTTATAGCTTTAATAAATAGAATGCCTTAATTATAAAGGCCAAATCATATATGTATAGGTAGGTGTATATACATGCATGTGTGTGTGTGTGTGTGTGTGTGTGTGTGTGTGTAAAGTAGCATATGTATGTACATATAAATAAATTAGTGGATTAAAAGATGTAATGTATTGGTAAGTGTAAAAATAAAAATTATAATTATAATATTTTTAGTCTAAATATTATCTTTTATTTAATTTGAGTAATTACAAGTTTTTACGATGTCTCCCTCCTTCTCTCTCAATTCATTATCCATGCAACATATAACCTCTCTCTACATCTCTAACTTTAAGGCCAGCCTTATACGGGTTGGACAGCATGGTCAACCCTCATACAACATCATTGCTTTCCATGATGATGATGTGATTCTTGATTCTCCATTGGAGGACACTTCTATGGTTCCAGATTAGTCGTATGTTGAGGATAGAGAGTGTTCTCATGCAGATAAGGCTAGAGAGGATAGAGAGTGTTCTCATGCAGATAAGGCTAGAGAGGTAAATTTTTGATGTGACAAGATATTCAGAAATCTTGTCAGACCATGCTCTTGGTGCTTGTTTTAAGCCATACAAGGCTTTCTTCAACCTGCAAACATCCTCGGGGTGACCCACATCCTCATAACCAGGTGGCTGCAACATATACACCTCTTCTTGCAAATCCCCATGCAAGAATGCATTCTTTACATCCATCTGATGTAAAGACCATTGCTTTGATGCAGCCACTGCTATCACAACTCTCATTGTTGCCATCTTGGCAAATGGGCTGAAAATTTCCTCATAATCAATGCCATATGTCTGCGCATATCCTTTGGCTACCAATCTAGCCTTGTACCTGTTTATGCTTCCATCACTATTTGTACACCCACTTGCATCCAATAGCTTTCTTGCCTTCAGGCAATTGCACTAAATCCCAAGTCTCATTTCCATATAGTGCATCCATCTCCTCATCCATAGCTTTCTCCCAACACACATTTCCAACAGCCTCATCAATGCATGTGGGCTGCACAACCTGCACAACCTTTGCCATATATGCATAGTGATGTGCCACATAACCATCATAGGTAAATCTCTGCACAGGATTTTTCACTCTCCCAGATCTTCGCAGCTTTTCATTCATGGCTTCCATAGCCTTCTTTATACCAGGTGTTCTCATAGCTGGGGTCCCAAGCTCCTCATCAAGGCTCATATCTGAGCCACTAGACTCTCCATCAACATGAGAATGCCCTGCAGAAATGTCAAGCATACCAAGGGGCTCAACCACTTTCTCTTTTCCTTTACATGATGTACTAATCACATTTGCAGGACTGGTATTATGACGCAGCCTGCCACTCCATGGTCTATCAATAGACCCACTAGATGAGGACTCTCCTGGTCCACTCAAAGACTGTGATTGCTGCTGACCTGCATTCTGTGCAACCACACTTCCACTCACATCAGCCCCAACAGCTTCTTTTTCAGCAGCATACCAGCTGCTCATCTCATCAAAGACAATATCCCTGCTTACCCTCAACTCACGTGTAGCAGGGTCACCTGTATCCCTTTTGCTCAAGGGAGTATCCAATAAACACACATTTTTCAGCTTTTGGATCCAGCTTAGTTCTCAGCTCATCTGGCACATGCACATATACAATGCATCCAAAGACTTTCAGATGAGACAAATCTGGTTTTCTGCCAGTAAACCTCTCCTCTAGAGTTACATCATGTATGGCTGCAGTTGGAGTCCTGTTCATGATGTATACTACTGTAGAAACAGCCTCAGCCTAATAGCTATGTGGCATATTTTTCTCTTCCATCAATGCTCGCGCAATCTCAGCAATGTGCCTGTTTTTCCGCTCAGCAACTCCATTTTGCTGCGGAGTGTATCTGCATGTAAACTGTTTCCGAATACCATTCTTCTTCAAAAATTCAGAGAACTCATTGGAAAAGTACTCTCCCCCTCCATCTGACCTTAGGCACTTTACATATTTCCCTGTTTGCTTTTCAACCAAAACTCTGAAATTGTGAAAGTGAACACTTCACTCTTCTCCTTCATGAAATATACCCACACTTTCCTTGTGTGGTCATCAATGAAAGTCACATAATACCTGTAGCCTCCCATAGATATGGTCTTCGTAGGATCCCATACATCTGAATGCACAACATCTAGTGCATTTTTGCTCACATATCTGTTACGTGGAAACACATGCTTTGTTTGCTTCCCAAATTGGCATGCTTCACATATTTTCTGCATACCTTCCACTTTAAATTTTGGCAGCCCTGTCACAATTCCTTTTGTCTGCATAGACTTCAATCTCTGCACATTTACATGTCCAATCCTTTTATGCCAAATGTCTGTGTCTGCAACAATTCCTAAACCATTTGCAAACATCGCAGCACTCATTTCAGGCATGTCTACATTTAATGTAAACATTCTGCCCACTCTATTGCTTTTTGCAACCAATCTGCACTTGTCTTTAAAATCTTCAACATAACATCCATCAGGGTTAAACCGAACCTGCAAACCCTGCTCAATCATCTGGCCAACTGAAACCAGATTCTTTGTTATGTTCGGTACATGAAGTACATCTGCAAGGTACTTCACTTTGCCATCCTGCATAGACAATGGCACATCTCCAACATGGGCAATTGGATGAGCAGTGTCATCCCCTGTTTCCACAAAACCTGGTCTTTCCGGGTTTTTCATCTCCTTGAACCACTTCCCATGACTCGTCATGTGGTTCAAAGCACCTGAATCCACATACCATACATTATCTTTTTGTGCTGCATCAACATTTTCAGACATGGCATTCACGACATGCTGCATAACAAACAACCTTTCATTATCCTCATTATTTTTGCTTGAGGATGCATAGTTGTTTTGCTGCACTTTCCCATTTTGCATGTCAGCCTGCTTCTTATAACATTCTGCCTGCACATGTCCAGGCTTACCACAATAATAGAATTCACGTGCATCATTATACTGCCTTTGCCAATTTCCACGGCCTCTTTGACTCCCCCTATCTCTGAATTTGCCTCTTCCACCTGCGTGTTGTTGTTGTTGTTGTTGATTCTGGGACTGTTGTTGTTGCTGTTGCTGCTGGCCATAATTCTGATTACCTGTTCGGCCACCTCCTTGACCGCGTCCACGGCCTCCTCTACCTCGTCCTCTTCCTGAACTCGTGTAGAAGGCCTATTGCTCTGAATTGTTTTTGCTTTGTGAAGACTGTTGGTCTTCACCCAAGCTCTTCTCTTCGATAATCAGCATAGACACCAAATCTGTAAAGTTGGGAATGTTTTCCCGAGTCTGAATAGACGTCTTGAACGCCTTGTATTGTGGCCCGAGACCACGTAGACAGACTTCCACCTTGTCATCATCATCTACTGACACACCAATAGATGCAAGGGATTCCATAATACCCTTTATCTTCAGCGCATAGTCATTCACAGACATGCTCTTTTTCTCCACAGTATGAAGTTCATTCTTCAACTGTATCTTGTGTGCCTTGGTATTTGTTTCATAAAGCTTTACCAAGGTGTCCCACGCCTCCTTGGGGGACTTGGCATCCTGAATGTGCCCAATCATGGTGTCCTGTATACTAATGGATAGCCAATACATAACTTTCCTGGCTCCTTGGTTCCAGTCTTTAAACTCTTTTACATCTGCAGCAGTCGGATTTATATCCGGTATCTCCGGTGCCTCTTCATGATCACCTTCTATGTAGTCCCAATAGCCTTTTCCCATCAGAAAATTCGTCAACCTAAACCTCCAAGCATGGAAGTTATTCTTATCAAGCTTCTCAGCCACAATCTGAGTTATCCCATCATTTGATATATTGCCAAACACACAATTTTACCAGAAACTACACTCTGGTTTTTTCTGCACAAACTGCTGTATTTTCTGCACAGCGGTACTGTAGTACTCTCAAATGTCACAACCAGTGACTTCAATGTGCATACATACACCCAGTGACTTCAATGTGCATACATACACCCAATGGCAACTGTAGACCTCTTTGCAGCACCAACAGTGTCTGCACAGTCAATCTATCTTCCTGCAGTTCTTAAAACAGAGTTCTGCAAAGAATCGATGACTTACCCGCAGTGCTCGAAATTGCCTGCTTTTTGAAAAACGGAGGTCCAGACACGCCTGAAACGCGTTTTCGGCCCAGAAAATATCGTCCGATAGGACAGTATAGCTGCCGTATAGCTTTACTCCCACGAAGAAAGCTCCTCAATCAGAGATCGTTGCCGGTGCCTCCCGTAGAGCTCCCGACAAGGGTGTAGTCACCAACCAACACAAATAGGGAAGAGTAGTTGCAGCTCGTACCCTCGTACCGCTTCCTGTGGTTCTCTTGCTTGCAGCTCAGCCCTTAGCACGAACCAGGCTCTGATACCATGAAAAGATGCAGGGGGGAAGAGAGCTTGAGCTCTTGCAAGCACACACACACACTCACAAAACCCTAATAGAGAACACACAAGGTGAGAGGCTGAAATCTTCTTCTTCTCTACTCAACACTCAACACACCATATACAAGAATAAGAGTACACACAATATGAAAGGTACTCAACCAAATACATACACGGGTTCTCTATAGTGTGAACCCGACTAAATGAGCTGGCGCTATAACTATGCCAGTCTCTAGAATGGCTATCACACAGCCTGTCATCCCACTGGTCGCATATCACTCAAGATCTCACCAACCATGCCAGTGGTGTAAGTGTGGGGCCTATCCCCCAGGCGGGTCATCAGTGTCCACCGCCTCACTAGACGAGCTCGATATCTCAACAAATATATTTTCGGGTACTATGAGCTAGGAACTATTGAAAAGGCCCCTGAGTGGACAAGCGGTGAGCGTTTTGGTTGCCAATGATGCCATAGGTACACCGATGAAGGAATGATTGGAAATTAGAATTCAACCAGATATTTTGGAGGATTATGATCAGTGATACTATGGTTTCATTAAAGATTGTTTTAAAGACAATTGAGTCTGTGAAACAGGCAATTTCATATTGGGTGTGTAAGTGGTGTGATTATCTTGAATTTTTCTTGAAGCGCCGGCTACTAGGGGCCTAGGAACTCTTTTCCCTGGTACCCGGGGCAAAACATAACCAAATTCCTAAATGAATCCTATCACTACAGTGGTTGGGCGGTTGGCTCGGATGGGGTAGGCTCGACTGATGGATCCCTAAAATGAGACTCAATTCTGTTTATGGTACGATAGATGAAGTAAATCCCGGATAGTCTTTGTTCTATGGAAAAGAATCAATGGCTATGCCTCTCGATGAGGAAAAAAGTGTTGGTCTCTATGATCCAAGTGCAAGTCTTTTCCTTGATCTGATCATGTGACTTATGGGTTCAATCGGATCTGTTTGGTTAGTTAAGGCTCTTGACTATGTTAGAATATCTTTTTATCTCTCCTCTCTCCTGAATCAAACCATATCAAAAAGGGAGCCAAACTGATCCAAATCTTGTCCAAATTGAGTCAAACTGAACCTGGAAAATTCTAGAACCGAGTTGGACTTGGTTAGTGGCCTCCCTAACATATAAATAGATCTTTAGTCTTTTGTAAAAAAATATGTGAACTATACCATGCCAGTATTACATTAAAATAATGATATTTTCTATTATCCCTTAAAAATCCTCTACTTTTGGAGATATTGGAGCTTCTCTCTCTCTCTTCAACAATCCTTGGAGCTTTCTTCTCAACATACTAAACCAATTGATTGGTTGGGGGCTTCCTTCTAAGATAAAGAAGCAAGCCAAATCTAGAGGTAAGAAGTAATTTCATGGTTTTCATTAATATTCTCAAATCTAGAGGTAAGAAGCCAAATCTAGAGGTGAGAAGTAGTTTCATGGTTTTCAATAATACTCTCAAAAGATTTCACTTCTAAACCCCTCTCAAGCTTGAGAAGTTTTAAATTAATTATTTTCAATGCAAATCAAGCTTTCTATAAGAATTCTAATGATTGATCACAAAAAAGTTATTCTTTATGCTTAATTAGGATGCTTTTTATGTATATCTCTCTCTCCCAAAAGAATAGTCATTCCTATGACTAATTCTTTAACAAATGAATGCTTCTCATTAATAGATTCTCAATTCAAAAATCAAACTCTATGCTAGTTAAGCTAGAGGTTAAGAAAATGGTTTTTTTATGCTATATAGAAATATTGAAAATTATCAGAAATAGCAGCGAAGCTATGGTAAATTTTTTAGAAATTAATACATAACTCATTTTTATGCATAACGTGAAAAGAGGACTTCCTACCATATTCTAAGATTGGACATCCTATGCTAAAAGAATGATTTTTATCAAATTCATGGAAAATTAATTTTTAGTATTTATGCATAAATAATTAAATTGAGAAAAGAGAAATTTTTGGTATTTTTATTTTTATGAAAAAAGTGGAATTTCCATGATAATGAAGATCCATGTAATTAAATGGAAAAAGAGAAATTTTGGTATATTAAAATAATGAATATTTTTATTCAAATAGGAATTTTAGATAAATTTATTTTATGCATGAGAAAATTTAAATGATAAAAGAGGAATTCCCATGACAATAGGAATTCAATCATTTAAATGGTAAAAGTGGAATTCTTGGCATATTTTTTTAAAGAAAAGAAAAATTTTAGATAAATTTATTTTATGATAAAAGAGGAATTCCCATGATATTTGGAATTCAATCATTTAAATGCAAAAAGAGGAATTCCCATGATCTTTGAGATCCAAGAAATTAAATGGAAAAAGATGAATTTTTAGCATAATTCAAATTATGAGTATTTATCAAAAGTGGAATTTTGAGCATTATTGGAAAATATGGGTAGAATTGATTTTTGTAAATCCCATGAATCTTTTACTCAAAAGAAGAATATTGAATATAATTCACTTGAGAAATTTGAGAAAGAATATGAAAATATCCATCGAGAAAAAGTACCTTTAACTTGGCCAAGCAATTGGCAGAAATTTAGAAAAAGTCTTATCTCGGTATTATCGAAAGTAGAAAATGTTACTAAATGTGAATAGATGTGAATAAGATGAGAATACGATGTGATAAGATGTGGTGTGATTTAAATGAATGTGGATGGGATGTGAGGTGATGTAAATGGATGTGGATGTGGATGTGGATGTGGATGAAGAGATGAGAATGAGATGTGAGTATATGTGAAAGGATGTGATGTGATGTGAATGGGATAAGATGTGATGTGATGTAAATGGATGTGGATGTGGATGGGATAAGATGTGATGTGATGTAAATGGATATGGATGTGGATGTGGATGAGATGTGATGTGATGTAAAGGGATGTGGATGTGAATGAAGAGATGAGAATGAGATGTGAGGATATGTGAAAGGATGTAAATTGATGTGGATGTGGATGGGATAAGATGTGATGTGATGTAAATGGAGGTGGATGTTGATGGGATAAGATGTGATGTAAATGGATGTAGATGTGGATGGGATAAGATGTGATGTGATGTAAATGGATATGGATGTGGATGTGGATGTGGATGTGGATGTGGATGAGATGTGATGAGATATAAAGGGATGTGGATGTGAATGTGATGAGATGTGGATGAAATGCAATGTGACGTAAATATATGTGGATGTGAATGTGAGGAGATGTGAATGAGATATGATGTGGATAGATGTGGACGTGATGTAATGTGCATGTGGATATGTAATATGGATGGAATGTATGTGATGGGATGGGAATGCATTGAATGTGATGGATGTGAATGGATGCCATGATATGTGAATGGATGCCATGAGATGTGAATGGATGTGAATGTGACGTGATGTAAATAGATGTGAATGGATGCGATGTGATGTGGATCAGGGTAGATGTGAATGGATGTAATGTGATGTGATGTGAATCGGGATAGATGTGAATGGATGAGATGTGATGTGAATGGATGTGATGTGAATTGGGATAGATGTGAATGGATGAGATGTGATGTGATGTGGATCAGGGTAGATGTGAATGGATGTGATGTGATGTGGTGTGAAGAATCGGGTTAGTTGTGAATGGATGAGATGTGATGTGAATGGATGTGATGTGATGTGATGGGAATCGGGATAGATGTGAATGGATGAGATGTGATGAGAATGGATGTGATGTGATGTGGATCAGGGTAGATGTGAATGGATGAGATGTGATGTGAATGGATGTGATGTGATGTGATGTGGATATAGGTAGATGTGAATGGATGAGATGTGATGAGGATAATGTGATGAGATGTAATATGATGTGATTGGATGAGAATGGATGAAGGATGATAGGAATACATATGATTGGATGTGGATTAAGCAAAGTAAATTGATGTAGAAGAATGTGGAATAACAAGAAATGTAGAACAATGTGGAAAGATGAGAGTTCGTTAGAAACTATATTTATGACCTGTTTTTAAATGACTGTTTTATGTTAAGAATGCTGGGGAAGCATTTTGACCATCTTGTGAATGAGGTCGTGGAGACCTAAGTGATAAAGTTGCAATAGCTAATGGAGAGTCAACGGAGGACGTCTCACATAGCAAGGTTGTGGCCGAGGTCTTGACCAGCCTTGGTTTGATTTAAATGGTGAGCTTCCGGTATGGTGGATGAGGGACCAAGGAAGCGGCCTATGAGTGAAGCATTAGTTAGGTGACCTGCGAAGGATCCTAGAGGGTGCTGACCATACGGTGCTCGGGCTCTGGGTCGCCGAAGATACCCATGCGTGCGTCGAGGGGAAGAAAATGGAACAAGGTGTTAGAGTTGTTTTCTGAACTCGGGCATGGATCTGGTTGATTGACCTTGCTGATCCTCAATAGATGAGTCCATGGCTCTTTTATATGGATCTGTTGGTTCAAAGGGGCACTGTCCACCCTGCTTGTCTAAGCAGTATTGTAGGAGGTGTTAACAATGTTCTAATATCACATGTTGTATTCTTTATCTAAGCTTTAATAAGTGTGGCTTTGGTTAGAGCAATCGTGTTTTTTTGTCTATGCATGTATGTAGCAGCATTGTCGATCGACCCATCACAAGATCTCGACGTGGCCAATCTGTTGTCCACCCAGCAAGCTTGGTCACAGTTTACACAGACATAGGTATGGTTCCATCAAACCTTTTCACATACATAAAGTTAATCTTTTATGCATTCTATTTGTCTTATATTTTAATCTTATATGCAAGCGGTCGGGGGCCAGTCGATGCCATGGGGACAAACTGCCCCACTTGGCCAGTCGTTGACGCCATGGGGGCAATCTACCCCACTTGCTCAGTCGGGGCATGCCTTTGAAAGGTGCGGGCCGAGTGGCGTGGTCCCATCACGATATGGTTGTGATGATGAGCCTACACCACCTTCCTCTACTAGTCGCTCCCTCACAACTGTCTTCACCACGATGATGACGTAGTAGGGAGTTTTGGGGGGTAGTAGACGTGCTAGTGGGGGGGGAGCAGGCTGCTTTTGCTTTGGCAAAAGCAGCACTAGCTCTCCCAATGTGTCTCCCCAACAGGAAGCTCTTCATCTACACATTATGAGCCAGCCCCCAGGAGACCCATTCCACCGTTTGATCCACGCCTCCTACCATACACCGTGGTGGATGCGGATGGTGCCCTCATGATGGATGCACGACGAAAGCAAGTCATGAATTGTATGCATATACTTGTTGCAAACCTAGAGTTTGTGAACTCCTTCAAAAAGTGGAAAGCACAAGATGAACTTTCTAAGTAATATGTTATCGATGTGCTTAAGTCGGAGTTCCCTATGCCACATGCGCGTCTTTGCTCTCTGAGGAGTGGATGAAATGGCACCACACTAGCTCAGCCTCCCACGATACTCTAACCTAGAAGACTCACCCCTAAACACTAGACTTAACTCGCCACCGACACTCCGATGTGTGTACTTGAAGCCCGATTGCCTCACTTGCATTACACGCTACGTGATAAGAAAATAGTTAAATTTATACTCAAATCAAATGAAAAAATCATTGGTTCCATTAGAGTTTTTAAACTAAACATATTTTGACATCCTATATATATATGTGTATGTATGTATGTATGCATGTATATGTATGTATATATAAATGTATGTATGTATATATGTATTTATGTGTGTATGTATGTATGTATGTGTGTATATGTACATATGTGTGTGTATATGTATGTATGTATGTGTGTATATATGTATTTATGTGTGTATGTATGTATGTATGTATGTATGTGTGTATATGTACATATGTGTGTGTATATGTATGTATGTATGTATGTATGTATATATGTATTTATGTGTGTATGTATGTATGTATGTATGTGTGTATATGTACATATGTGTGTGTGTATGTATATGTATGTGTGTGCGTGTATGTATATATGTGTATATGTATGTATGTATGTGTGCGTGTATGTATGTATGTATATACATACACACACACACACATGTGTGTGTGTGTGTGTGTATCTTTCAACATATTTATAAGGCACTTTAGTGTAGAGATTTACATAGTCCCTAGAATACCCCCAAGTGCCTTGAAAGTAGGTATTAATGCAACCTACTTTCAAGGCACTTGAAAATATTTAAAAGTGTTTATAAGGCACTTTACTGCAAAGCTTCACATACTCCCCAAGTGCCTTAAATGTAGGTTGCATTAATGCAACCTATTTGTACTACCATTATCATGCAAGATTGTGATTTCCTTATCTTGAATTTTTCCCTTCATTTTAAGTAAAGAATGTGGTGAAAAAGAATGAGGATCAAGGTTAGAAGTACCTTCTTGATCAAATTTACCATTGAACTCGTTAATTACCATCATACTCTGGCTCGTAGTCATCATCATAAGCACCATCATCATCTGCATTGCCACTGTCTTCATCTCCATCCACCATGTTAAGTCGTGCAATTGGATTGTTGTTGTTGTTGTTATTGTCATTTGGACACTTATTAGCATAGTGTCCCCTCTGATGGCAAGTGTAGCATCGAACATTGCTTGCTTTTTCATCTCAAGTCAATGAATCTAGAACATCTGTCTTCTTTGGTTCTCCACTCACTCCATTACTATTGTTGCTAATCTTTTCTTTTTTGTTGTTGTTGAATTGCTGGCTTCTTTGATCTTGACCCTTGTTAAAAGGTCGTTTGAATGAAGAACGCCTGTCAAAAACACTAGAAGATGTCTAATCTTTGATTCTCCTGTTGGAAGCTAGGCACACCATTTTTATTTTCACAATTGAAAGCAAGAGATTTAGAAGAGGCAAGAGTATGAGGATGGAACATATTAACCTCCGCTCTAATCTTTGGATCTAACCTTGAGATGAACTTCCTTTTAAGATGCTTTTCATGTACTTTTTCTATAGATTGCATTTGAATGAGAGCATTCAATATATTTTCAATATAGATTTGGACATCCTCTCCTTTCAATTGTCTAAGAGTGTCCCAATGTTGTCATGGGCTTTGGCCTTGTACTGAGAGGAGGTAGAAAATGTCTCTTAATTTCGTGCTGAAAATCCTCCCAAGCATGAGGTTTATGTCGCCCATTCTTGGTAGCATTCTGCCATAAAGCAGCATTCTGAATCAGATGATTCGCAGCACACTTGACCTTGTCTTTCTCGAAAAATTTCTCTCCCGAAAAATAGTCATCGAATTGGCTAAGCCAAGCCAAAAGAGTGCGTGCGTCCTTCTTAAAATCAAAATTTTGAAAAGAAAAAGCCTTGTGAGACTAATGCCTATTTCCGAGCCGTTTGAGCATCTAAAGTTGCTTTTACGGTTCAAAGAATAGAATCCTCATCATTATCACCTTCAATGTCATGCTTATGCCTTTTACGTGATTTCAATTGGTCTTCTAATGCAAGTCTATGAGTGCGTTCATTGACCAATTATGCTTGCAAAGCTGTGAGTTGCTCTTGAATAGACGGAAGTGCAAGTAAATCAACCAATGAAAAATAAAAGATAGAAAAAAGTTAGAAATACTTATATGATTTTTTGCTCGTGGTAATAATTTTGAAGATCTTGAATCCCGTGGAAATTAAAAGAGTGGTGTCCATCCAACTCAATCACCAAAGTGCTTGAAGTAGCCTCGAAGCATCAGAAGGTCGTCCAGTAGAAAAACTATTGAGAATTGAGAGTGAATTTAAGCTTCCGAGAAGGCATAAAACAACCAATCGTGGTCGACTTCGTCACTATTGACAGAAGCGACTGTGCATGGAATCCGCATGTCATCAACAAGGGCTTGATGACAAGCATCACAAACCAAGAGATCATTGCTCCTAGCAGTGGTCACAAGAGTCTTCAGCAAAGGGAGTGTTGGTCGTGGGATGTGAGTGCCAAGTATATAAATTTCCCTTAATCGTTATTAAGACCCTTTATACAGAGGTAGACATGATGCATGTCCCAATCATGGATTAGTCAGGTTTATCTCATAAAGTGTCGACCCAAGATGGTATCACATGTGGCATTAAAAAAAGTCCATGACCACAAATGTGAGGTGGAATGTCATGTCACATACTTTGACCTTGAGGTCATGCACTAGGCCCAGGGGTTTTGTAGAATTCCCATCCGCAAGATTGATCACCAATGTAGTGGGATCAAGGCATGGTTGGCCCCAGTTTTCCCAACATGTTTGTGTGAGGATGCTTACATCAGCACCTCCATCCAAGATGCCTTTGAGCACATGTCCATTATAGGAAGTGGGCAATGCTACGCTTGTGTCATCACCTTCAAAGCATTGTTCCAACGCATTGATGCAAATTGTGGGTACGCCTTTGGGTTGTGAGTTGTTGGGGATGAAGTCTGGATGATGGGGCTCAGATTTGTTTGAGGAATCTGAGGTAGTGCCCTCTTCTATAGAAGCCTGTAGTTTGTGTTCCATACAATCCCGAAGGCCATTCCATAAATTTAGACTACCTTTTAACAAGTTTCCTATGGGCATGTGGATTTGGGAGGAAAGGAAGGCAGAGAGGCCGAGTCGTGAAGAGTAGGGGCAAGGCCTTGATCATTGGGACCAACAATAGTATATGGAAGTTCAATTCGGTCCTTATTTGACAGGTGTGGAGGTCAAGAGTTGGTTGAAGTAGGAGGATACAATACCTGAGCAAATTTGGTGTGCGAGCCTCGTGAGTTGGGCAGGGTGGCAGTTCAAGTTGAATGCTTGGGCCTCTTGAAAACGTTACTTCTCAAGGATGGCATTGGGATAAGTGGCCAACCGTTTTTTCTGTTTGGTGAGTTTTTGGTGGGTTGCATGGGGGGGGACTTGCAGTTTGGCCCGGTCATCACTCCCAAAGGAGGAGGATGTGGTCTTTCTTGAGCCCGTGGTGGCGGATGCTAACCCGATCATCTCCGTGGACAACATGCTTAGAGCATTATTTCTTTTGGGATGTGGCCTTCTTTAGCTTGGCCTGCAACTGTGTGACGACATTCAATGGGACACTGGATATCTTTCCATATTGAACGCTCAACACATTGAGGGACGGCATGCCTTCGACTGTGGAATGAGAAATTGATTGCAAAGGCAATCCTTATAGTAATGGTCAATTTGATAGCCATGACATTGTGCAGACATTTCTTTTGAGGGCATTTTGCCACTATGGTTCCATGGTAGAGGAAACACATAAGAGGTGGTTTCCCTGGCGGGTGCACCTATGGTGTGCACAAGTGGTTTAGGGTCCATGTGAGGCACCGAAAAAGGGAGATGAGGTGTTAGCAGGGATGGCGGAGCGAATGGGCTCTACAGATTTAGCAATGGACCTGGTTGGAATCTTTCCATAAGCAATAGGGTGTGCTTGGAGAGGCAACAATTGGGATGGAAAGATTGGTAGTGGAGAGGGGTGTGGTGTCGCATTATGTGAGTAGTTGGTTTGGGGCAGTGTCACCAGTAAGGTGTGGGGCCCAAGAGGAGAGGAAGGTAATGTTACAAACAAGCTTTGGGTTGTTTTATTGGCGCAGTGGCCAATTGCGTGGAATAGCGTTCTCGCATGTTGTCATCTCGAGAAAGATCACCCATTTGCAAGCTTGATCAAAGGTGGAGGGGTCCTTGACCAACATGTGGTGGTGACACCTTGGATTGTGCAGGCCCAAGAGGAAATGGTCCATTAATTTCTTACCACTCAATTTTTTCCTCTCTTCGTAACACAAATCAAGGTACTTGATGTGTGCGATGTAGTCGCATAATGTTTCCTCTGGTTTTTGTTACAACTGGAATAGTTGGATGACAAGGCTCCATTTGGGCCCATAGGCTGCAAAGCCAAGTATGAAGGCCTCTCTCACTGCTTTGAAAGCACATTTGTGTTGAGGGTCCAAGGATTGGAACCATTGCTCCAAGGATATGGACTTTGGTTACATCGTCAAAAATTTCAAATGCTTGATAGATTCGGTTAAAGACCTCGATGTGGTATACGGGGTCTCCAACTCCGTGGAATTTTGGAAGAAGTTTGAAAATTTTTGCCCATATAGGTTGTGTATGTGATGTTTGTGGATGCAAGTGTTGTGACACTCCCCATTCCTAGAGCTTGTGCTAAGCTCAGAATGGCAAGTTGTGGCACAAGGGGAGGTGGTACAAGGGTGGGGGGTGGGAATAGATCCGTGTGGTGGATAGAGAAGAGGGTACAAATTACTCCTAATTGGTGAGGAGTTTGAGCATAGGGATTTGATAGGTGGATTAGAAATGTTATGCTAATCCAAACATGTGATTACCCCAAAATAATTTCACTTACCACATAGGTACATGAATTGTCATGTGAATGTCATTTGTGGGGTGCATCACATAGAAGTGGTCATCTGAGACCTTGACCTCTCTTGATCGAACATGGGTGGGCTCTTGGCACAATTGGTGTGATGTGACAAGTGGCTCTAGATTAATTATAGGTAGGGTGGAGCTTGTTGGTGACCATGTGTGCATGTCAATATTAGACATACATGGGCAGGTAGGGTGGAGCCTGGTGACTATGTGGGCATGTCGATACTAGACATACATAAACCTTAATAGCAAGCATTGGAGTGTATGTGCTTCTAGGATTTGTAAAGACTGGGTGAAGTAGCTCCTTAGGGGATAGTAGGATTTTATGGTTTTGATGGAGTGAGACATATGTGGGAACACTCCTCCATGCACTGACCTCATCGAGATCCAAGGGCAGTGACATTGCTTGATAATATGTACCATCTTGATAAGTATCACAATCATGGTGTAAGGAGATATATGTTGATAATGTGACATTGATGTGTTACCTTGTTATGTGATTGGACATATGGAATTATGCATGATATATGAAAATAGTTATATGATGTTATATTTTTTTATTGAAAGGATTATTTTTAAAGGAGTGCATGTGTGAACTCTATTTAAGTGGTGCATGTGTGAACTCTATTTAAGCGATGTGTGTGAGTTCACACTGGGTCCATAGGTCTAGTGGGTCATGCAGAAGGATAGACCCATGGGATTGGATGGGCCTAGGATGAGCCTCCTATGAAACTCGCCTAAGGAGAAAAAAGATCAAACACTAGAAAGTCATGGGTGGCAGGGTGGACCGAGCTTGCGGGTACTTTCCAAAATGAGACCAAATTGTATTTTTAGAATAAGAAACCTGGGATGAGTAGTCT
Source organism: Cibotium barometz (assembly GCF_041138505.1). Classification (NCBI taxonomy): domain Eukaryota; kingdom Viridiplantae; phylum Streptophyta; class Polypodiopsida; order Cyatheales; family Cibotiaceae; genus Cibotium; species Cibotium barometz. The sequence goes on along the minus strand of NC_141101.1, from coordinate 33,322,566 downwards.
AGACTCAAGCACCATTATAGTGGGCTCATAACCAAATGTAATAGTGGCCCCTTAATTTGAGTCCCTTTCCTATGGGTTGTAATAGCACCTTGGGCACACCCACAAACATTGGTTATCATATCAATTTGCTTCCCTATAGGTAATTGCAACATTACATTGGGAAAAGTCAATAGGACTTTATAGAGCATGTGCAACAATTGTAGATTACCAGTATTTAGCTTCTAAAAAGATGTATAAGGCTAAGTAGGTTTAAGTTATGAGACAACATATTCAAGCAAAGGTAGTGTCAATATTTTCATTAGAAAATATGAAAGTCGGCTACTGCAATCATGAGTGCAAGAGCTAGTTTGAGTAGGAGGCTTACGCAAATTTATATAGGATAAACCCAGGCTGAGCAAGCTATAAATAAGAATTTAAAAATTTAATAGATATCATAAGGCTCTGAGCTAGTTAGAGTAGGAGGCTTGTGCAAATTTATAGAGGATGAACCCAGGTTGAGCAAACGATATGATTTTAAAGATTCAATAAAGATTGCAATCAATAATCCACATTACTAACAATAAATATAACATTTTTATGTAAACGGTCTTCTCACCGTGCTAAGCAACCTATGTATATGTTGAGACCTATAACCAGTCCTCCAGCTTCAGATGCACCAAATGCACGCATTTGATGATATATATATATATATATGCGCACATACATGAGATATATCAGTTCTCTATAAGAAAGGGGAGTGCTTGCAAGGCTTAAGAGCTAGCCCTATAGGCCCTCTCTAGACTAAAAGCAGATCCCATTGTTCATTTTGTGAGAACAATTTAGGTGAACCACTGAACACCACCAATATATTCAATTTTTTTCTAGATCGTGGTGGGTAACTTTAAAAGTGACATTTGTTCTAGAGTTTTACATGTTGGGAGCATTAAAAAAACCATGAATTCATTTGTAACATGTTTTATTTATTTCTAGCCTTATTCTCTCTAAGAATTGGTTACAAACCGTGCACCTAGAAATGCACCCTAGGTGTTATTTTCATGTTATATATAACCAGGGTGCCCATTCTAGCCTCTGCTCTCTTTAAGCAATGTTTACATCCCATGCACAAAGAAATTCCCCCTAGATTTTATTAAAGGATATAAGAGGGGTTCCCATTAAATTTTGCAAAAGTTATGTGGAAGGAGTTGGCATTTTATGATGTTTTGGCCGAGAAGGGACAGGGTGATGTTTCCATGTTTGTGTGTACTCATATCATTGACATAAACTCTTGTATACACCAAATAATTATATATATGAAGTAGGATAATGTGTTGATATGATGTGATTGGAATCATGGTGTAGCTCATCTCTCACTCTCTTAGTAATGATTTCAATGATGTCACTATGGGAATTATGTTATGTAAGGTGCTTAAGAGGGCAACATTGAATGTTTTTGAAATGTAATATATTCCATAGAGAACTTCAAGCTAGCATGTATATGGGATAGCAATTATTTATCTCATATTTAGTAAAACATTTATGTCTTGAGATCAAAAAATGATCAAGCCTCATCATATTAGTATGTGTCCCAAAACAGAGAGCACAAGGGTCTCATATTTTAGGTGGACACCTTGTGTCCTCGCGCTGATATATTTGAAAGTGCATTATTATATGGTAATGTATATTTTTGTATTATTATAAAAAGTAGTGTTTTTGTTCCATGCTTATGAATGGATTGGAAGATATGTTGGATCGATAGGGAGGTGTTGGGTTGATGGGGTTGATGATCATATGTTCAAAGGGGTTTAGGATATCTTCTATAAATCATTTGGCATGTTGAAGATGAGGGTGAGGAGAACGTTCATTCTCATAGGTAGGAGATGGGTTGCTCATGGTTTTCACAAGATAATAACACCTTTTTCTTGCTACATGAGCATGCACGCATCACAAGAGCTCTTTGCAATGCTGCATTTGTGGGTATAGAGATAATGAAATGTACATTTTTCTTTGTCCTAGCCAGACAATGAACCCAAAAAAAAGTGAGACCGGTCTATAAGTTGTGGCCTTATAAGTGACCTTTTTATGTGAGTAGTGGCCTTATAAGTGACCTTTTATTGAGTATTTTCCTTATAAGTGACGAGTAGTGGCCCTATAAGTGACCTATATATAAGTAGTGGCCTTATAAGTGACCATATTTATAAAACCCTAAGGATTTATTGGCAACCACTTCTTGCCGATGACATGTTGCAATCCATCATTACTACTCTTCTCGTGCTCGTGAGGCTCTTCATGGGCTTATGACCTTTCTAATAATAGGAAGTAAGGGGAGCTTATATTTTTGTGATTGCATGTGTTTCCTTCCACCTAAACTTTAGAAAAAACCTAATTGGACATCTCATTGAGGGCATTGAGCTTCATTGTTCCACCACCATACCTGGTGTTCGCAAAGACCATTCCTCTTGTAAGGTAGTGGGAACAATGCTCCATTTATTATCTGTGCTCTAGAGGGCAAGTGATCCTTTTGATCCATTGTTCTTTATTGGGTTTTGTTTTCTTAGTGATGGGCATATTAAGGGTCATGGTTTAGAAGAGTTATTGAATTATATTGATGCACATTAACAAATACTTGGTGTTGAATCAAGCTGTAATGAAATCCACATTTAGTATATTAAAGACCATAGTGGGAAGTTGGTTACACATTTTGTATGTTAAGTAAAAATGTGTGTGAAATAATTTTTATCTAACTAGTAATTAAGTGCAAGCTCAATTGGTATCTTTTAATGCATAAAGTGCCAAAATGTATGCGAGTGGCCATTGTCATCTCCATTGGCTTGTGAGATTTCAAGTGGTTCATAGTAGCCATCATAGGACACAAGCGATCGAATCCAAAAGTAATGGTTGTCCTTGATTTGAGTCCCTTGCCTCTAGATGAGTGCAACATCACTTTGGGTATGCCTAGAAATATGGCCAACATCTTATTAAAGTGCCTTCTTAGGCATGCAAGTACAACAATATGTTGGCAAGCTTAGCAGGATTTCAACATATGCAACCGTGGAGTTACCTTCCAAAAAGGTGGCATAAGGTGAAGTAGGTTCATGATAGCCCATGGTATGATAAGAGAACAAAGCAAAACCAATGTCAACAATTTCCTTGCTAAAATAGGAAAATTGGCCATCAAGACTAGACCAAGGTAGATAATGTGATTATGAGTGCAATTTTGAGTAGGAGGCATCATGTGCAAATTTATATAAGATTGACTGGTCAACTATACAAGAATTGAAATCTTTAGACTACAATCAACAAGAAGCTGCCATGTTATATGACATCAAGTAATTGTGTATAATATCTTTCACCATGTTAAGCAACATAAAAATTAATTGTGTCAAAAAAATAATTTCATGGTCTTGAGAAATGTTGAATGTGGCACTTTCTTTACATGTTGCAGTATCAAAAAATGTTAATTTGGATGAAAAGTATTTTTTAAATGTGTTCAAGAGCTAGCCTGCTATGTACATCCCATGCATTTAGAAATGTGTAACCTCACTGTCATAATCATTTTATAGGTAAGAGGGGTGTCCCTTGAATTTTGTATGTAAGAGTTGAATTTTGTGAAAGTAGTATGGAACGAGTTGCTGCCTTTTTTTTTTGGAAAATTGTTTCTAGAGACATGGAGAAAAGGTTCATTGAAAGCATCACAAAATTGCACACTCTCATTATTTCTCACATTAGGATCACATGAGTTGTGGTGTGTGTACTAATGCATTGAACACCATGATATACATTGAATTATCATTGTACAAAGAGTTCCCCAACATTATTAGGGGTGGTCTCAAATCTTTTGGGCCTATGGTTAGGTGGTTGGTGAGTTCTGTAACAAGTGTTTGGGTTGGTGTTTATGGTGTCATCTCTTGGTACATGATATTGATCTCTAGGTTGAGGAAATTTTTTTACATTTATACAAATATCTTTGAGATGAATAAATTATCTTTTGTAAAAATGGAGCACTAAATATGCTTACTATTGATGGCTACATTAAAAATATATGGAGCATATGTTTTTATAAAGACACAAGCCTACAATTTATTGAGGGAATCCACTTATAGAGGTTATTAGCACTTGTGGGTTTTAGATTATCTCACATTTCTTGGAAAAGTGTACACATGATCTTTCTAAACTTTTTTTAAAAGGTTTTTTGAAATTAAAGTCATTTTAGAAGCTTCCATGTCTCATTTTGGAAGGGTATAATATCTCTATACTACAAAATGTAAGTGTTTCAAAAACTTGGAAACATCCATGCCTTGTTTTTCAAAGGGTAACCTCTCAAGAATAACTTTTTGATGCTATCAAAATCAAGTATTTCATGAATATTTGCTTAACAAAAGTAAAATCTAAACAAGAGAGCTCGCAAAAAGAGAACTTCATTACACAAGTAAAATCTAAACAAAAGAGTTTGCAAAAAGAGAACTTCATTACACATTTGTTATGTACCCAATAAAACATCAGGTTCATTAAGGTACTAAGCCATTGTTCAACCTCTTGATGGTGCAAACTACTTGTAATTGTATTTCCAATTTGTTGTCCCTTTTCTGGTCCTCAATCCATTCGGTAATGAGTTGCACAAAGAAGCGACTATACAGGCACTCCGTTTCTCAACACATAACTAACCTCAATCCATTAGGTAATGAGTAATGCATGGAGAAGTGGTTGTGTGGGCACTCTCTCTCTCAACACAAAACTATTCTTGATCATTCATGCCTCACTCTTTCAACATAGAGAGGAATAAAGTGAATTCTATCCTTGGAGAAGAGGTTGTGTGGGCACTCCCTCTCTCAACACACAACCATCCTTGCTCATTCAACAGAGAGAAGAAGAGAGTGAATTCTTATCACATCCAAGCATGCAAGCAACCCATCTCACAGCTCACACACTAACACACTAGCAAGAGATGAGACAAAGAGAAGAAGAAAATGAATTCTATCACACACAAGCATGCAAGCAACCCATCTCTCAACTCATGTGCTAATACACTAGTAAGAGATGAGATAAAACACAAGAGAACATAAGAGAAAAGATTAGACTCAATTTTGCATAATGGGGGTGTGCCCTTTTTCATTACTCAAAAATGTATTATATACATAATCGATATTTCACATGTGGCCACCCAACAAGATTTTAGTGTCCACCCACCAAGATTAAGTGCCCAAGGTCACTCATGAGACTTCTATCAAAATGATGATAAATGATTATAAAGTGTTTGTGACACATTATTATAAAGTGTTTTTGGCTCATTTAATTGACACTTGTAGATTGGATTCTCAAATGATTATGACAAAGTTTTTTTGGCTCATATAATTGGCACTTATAGATTGCATTCTCATACGATTATGGCAAAGTGTTTGTAGCTCATATAATTGGCACTTACAGATTGGATTCTCACTCATGAGACTTATGTCAAATGATTATGAAAAATTATTATAGAGTGTTTTTGGCTCATATACTTGACACTTATAGATTGGATTCTCAAATAATTATGACAAATGATTATAAAGTGTTTTTGGCTCATATGATTGACACTTATAGAGATAGGATTACCACTAGCCTTTTCACATCAATCACTTTTGAAATAGGTGATAGGTGCCTAAAGGTGAGTCTTTAATATATTCTTGAATGTAATCAAGCGATCATGTGCCCACAAATCTAATCTTGTTAAAAGTATGTAGTCATGATCTAGCCATTTGTTCAAATTACAAGTTGGTTTCCATGTAAGCATGTTGGGTAGTACCAACCTAAGTACCATGCTAAAATTAGTTCAAAGAAACAAATGGTTATCCTAGACAATTAGACTTGGTACCAATTTATATTAGTAGATGAATTTGATCATCCTTTTAATCATTCAGTGCTCTTTAGTTTCTTATGGATTGTAGATTTTTCTCTTTGGTTGCTCTTTAGTTTCTTATAGATTGTGGATTTCTCTTTGGATGCTCTTTGGATTGTGGAAGTATAGAGAGTTAAAAACCACACTAAGTTGGGTTTTCTCTCTTATCTCTTCAAATTCTTCTTTACCCATTTATGGGTTAACAATTGCACCAAAAAATGTTTAGGCTTAGAGATAAGCAAACCACACTACCTCTACCCTATATTAGTGTCATGGGGATTTTTTTATCAAGGCATCCATCTCCATTGGAGAGCTCTTGATGTTGATCCTCTCACACTTGATAAGGGACCCACCCTACCTCTACTACTAGTATCATAGCTATTTTTTATTGAGGCAACCATCTCTATAGACAAATGTCATGTGGAGAGCTCTTGATGTTGCTCCTCCTACACTTGTTGACATGTCACCTCAAAGCGGTTCACTCAAAGAGTAGTACACACTCCTCTCTCTCACACCTATGGTAGCTACACTAGCATGGATAGAGTAGAGAAACAAGATACAAGACCGAATTGCCCAATGGGAGAGTTTATTTACATCATGAGAAAATTTGATATATGTACAAGGACTTATATTCTCACACACAAAGTGTGGCCGATTGGGCTCTAATATAATGGTTGATCTCATAACACATCCATGAAAGTACAATATTAGGAAATTCAACCTTAGCTTTCTATCACCATGCATGCTCTTTGGGTAAGAATTTTGACATTCCATATTAGACCATCCGAGTGGTCATCCAATTGGAAATGGGCACTACTACTTCATATCTTGATTTTGTGTTATTGATGTGTTTATCCTTGCTTGGATAAGATCAAGAACCAATTATGATTTTAGGAATTACATACCCCCGGCAAACTAAGAATTATGTGTGTGAACCTTGCTTGGATAAGATCAAGAATTAATTATCATTTTAGGAATTACATACCCCCGGCCGGCAAACTAAAAATTGTGCGTGTGAACCAAAAATGTAATTCCTCTATGGGCAGTTTCCAATGGGGAAAACGTGATAGGTTTTTTTAACTTGATCCCTTAATTTTTTACACAATTTTTAATTTATGGTCATGTTGCAAAAAAAAATGATTGAGCTACTCCATGTATTTCTTTTAAAAATAACACAAAGATTTATTATTTGATTAAGCCTATAATACAAAAAGCTTGAAAAATAGAGAATGATTAAAATATTTTTTAAAAATAGAAAAGAAGAGTATTAGACTTACTTGTAGCTTGATTTTCAGTGCACCGTGCAAGGATGTTCCATTTCTCCAATGCTCCAAATGAGATCAAAATCAACAAAAAACACCAAAGTTAGCCTAAAAAAATCGATGAATATTAAATTCCAATCGAACAATGTCGAACACTAAATGCAATACTATAGAAAGGGAGTCCTAAGGTGGGGTGCATCCTTGGTATAGCCATGCCAAAGATGTTTTCCAAAATGGAAATCTGTTGTATTTTATATGAGGGGAAGAAGGAATGAATCCAAGGGTCTTAGCTAGTTTGCACCCTTAGCCATTCAAGATTGAGAAACCCTCTCTTATGGAGAAGCAAGTGTCCTGAACCTTGATTCCATTAGTGTCAGCTCAATGGAGCTGTGAAAATGGGTATGTAGCAAAGAGGGAAATAACTATGGAAAGGTCTATATCAATCGCAAAGCCTGGATGAATGCAAATAATAGGGGAGACAAAGATGATACTAAAATCAAAGAATCTCTTTTGAAGCCCAAATTTGACTTTTTTATTATTGTTGGGTCTATGCCCTTATATACAATCTTACAAAATCAAATTGATTTTCCTAAAAGCATGAATATTAAAGCGTTCTTTTTTACAAAATATCATTAGCAAGAAACTATTAACCTAAGGGCTTGTTCACATGCTTTACATAATATCATTAGCAAAAAACTATTAACCTAAGGGCTTGTTCACATGCTTTACCCAATATCTTCTACTTGAGCTTGTTTACTTTCAACACTCTCCCTCAAGCTTGTTTACTTTCAACACTCTCCCTCGAGCTTAATTGAGGTGATGTTCATGTCTTCAACTCCAAGTAGTTGTCTTAAAACTTTTCAAAATTCTCTCTTGCCAATGCTTTGGTGAAGATATGCATAATCGGATCTTTATTCTTCACAAATCTTAGATCAACTTATTTGCCAACTGGATGGAACTCATGCTATAATTATACATAGGTACTTTTCTTTCAAGATTATCTCTAAGTATGCTAAGAGTTATTGCATTCGTGCAACTTTACATGCTGCTTGTGTTAAAGCTCTATATCTACTTTTGTAGTACTCAAGGCTATTGTAGGCTTTTTCTTTGATGTCCAAGAAACAAAACATTCTCAATTGAGAAACATATGTGTGTGGTGCTTCTTCTTATTGATGGATCACCTACCCAATCTGCATTACAAAATGTTTGAAGTTTACTCATCTTCACACCAATAATGAAGTCCATGGTTAAGTGTGCCTTTGACATATCTTAAGATTTTTCTCATTGCATCCATGTAACATTTCCTTGGGCTTTGCATAAATTGGCTTACCACGTGGTCCAACTGCATGAGTAATATATGGCCTTGTAATTGTGAGATAAATTAGTTTTTTGACAAGTTGTCTATACAAGGTTTCATCCCAAAACATTAATCCTTTGTCTACTTCAAGCTTCACATTCACCTCCAAAGGTAGGTTTGCAATTTCCATATTGTTTTTTAGCATGTCTATGACATACTTTCTTTCCACCCCTCTAAGGAAACACCTTAGCTCTCCCAAATCCTTTTACCCAAATTGAAACCACTATCCTACTTTTCCATTGAGGGTGAGGCCAAAGGCAATCACCTTAACTTGATCTTCCATATGGCCAAATGCCTCACAGATCTGGTTAAACATCTCCACATGAGGTATGGGATCTTTAGATCCATCAAACTTAGTGAGCTTGGAGATGTGGTCCAGTTCATTTCTAAAGCTACCCCTCCCTATTTCCATTGCTTTCCTTAACATTTCGGGTTTCAATCCTGCCCATAGAGCCGAGGCTGGGTATGATGGGTGGGGAAGCTAGGCCTGGAGGATAGTATCCCCTTGTGGATTATTCCTCAGTGGTGGGCTTTCATAAGGATCCATATGGTATCTGGGATACACCCCGTGCAGGGCGGGTAGTGACTGTACATAGGTGCCGTGTGTTGGTTGAAGAGTTTTGGGGGGACTCTTTCTCTTTGGTAGGAGGTCTTTGAACCTTGGTGAGCTAGTTCTTGACCTAGGTTTGGTGCTAGCCTACAATCCTGGAATGAATCTATCGATAAACGACAATCGGCATGGCTCCCCAAACTATTAGATCAATTTGAATTAGGTTACCTAGCCTTGCCCCACCTCAGTCTCAGATCTATCAGGGGTGTGACAGTTCTCTCAAGTGATGCGCTTAGCGTGGTTTTGCATAAAAATGAATAACATGAAGCATAGCCACGCTTTGAGTAACATTAATCATTATGGTTAACACATGTCATCAACATATAAAACAATGACCAAAATATAATCTTTACTCTTTATATAGAGGGTACTCTATATAAAGAGACCAAAAACGATGACCAAAATATAATCTTTACTCTTTATATAGAGAGTCCTAACTACCTTAGAGTAATAAAAGTAAAAACATGATGTCACATAAACCATTCCAAATTAGTTTGTGGTGACCCAGAAGTGAATTTCATGGCTGCATATGGACGTATGCATGGCCACTGAAGGCTACTGAAGGATGGTAGAGGAATGGGATCCACTCTTTTGTAAGCAAGCTTCTTTGCCAACGTAAGGGATAACGTAAGATAGGTGTTATACAAGAAGACTCCTTAAGTAGCGAGTTCAGATGCTTTTCTCGTTCCATGTGTACATAAGCTCCCCCAGTACCTACATGTATCACTTTGAGAGTCCTAGTCAAGGACTCTAGGAGTTGCACTCCACACACTTTGAAGGGAATAAATTTAAAGAAAAGATCAAAACAAACATAGTATACAAATAATAGATAATGGTTCCAATCAATCTAAGAAACTCAAAATGTGTAGAACAAGTAAAAAATCAGCCAAAGAGACTTTAAAGTTTAAAGCTTTAAGTTTTATTATTATTAAAGCTTTTAAAGGTAAAGCTTTAAGGCTTAATTAATAGGCGACGATGATCCACAAGGCGATTTGCATAGAGAGAGAGTGTAACTAATTGGAAGGCGACGACAGCCGATTTGCGTGGAGACAGAATGTAAAGCAGCCAACGGCAAACAGACGAGAGAGGGAAAAGAGAGAAAAATAAAAAGGCAGGCAACGCTTGCAGATTGTATTTTTTATTTTCTAATGTATCTGAAGCAGGAGATCATGAACCGCTTCGGCATCCCAGCCCGACGGCTGCACCACGATGACTCAATCTAGCCTATGTGGAAGGGTTTCACCTATGGCTGCACCTATAAGAACTTGGAATTCCTCCCCATTTCCATCGCCTCACATGAAGTACACAAAAAAATTTGCCTAGAAGGATGTTGAGAAGAAAGCTCCAAGGATTGTTGAAGAGAGAGAGAAGCTCCAATCTCTCCAAAAGTAGAGGATTTTTAAGGGATAATAGAAAATATCATTATTTTAATGTAATATTGGCATGGTATAGTTCACAATTTTTTTTAACAAAAGACTAAGGATCTATTTATAGGTGAGGGAGGCCACTAACCAAGTCCAATTGGATTCTAGAATTTTCCAGGTTCAGTTTGACTCAATTTGGATAAGATTTGGATCAGTTTGGCTCCCTTTTTTATTTGGTTTGATCTTGGAGAGAGGAGAGATAAAAATATCACAATTTTTTTGAATTAAAAACTCATCCACATGTGTGAAATTAGGTGCCTACCTCAAGAGTCCCCCTCTCCTTACCAAGGTGTCAAAAATGCATCATTATTCTAAAATATCTCATTTTTTTAGTAATATCTCATAGTTTTTAACTAATAAACCTTGTTCCCAGTCAACTCTTCATCTTATGTGAGCGTTTACTAGTTTTTGGGTATTTTCTTTTATTCTTTGGATTTAACTAATAAACCTTGTACTCAGTCAACTCTTCATCTTATGTGAGCATTTACTAATTTTTGGATATTTTCTTTTATTCTTTGGATTTATCTCATCCCAACACTTGGATTAATCCAATTGGCCCATTGGAACCTTAATTGAACCATAATCCAAAAATCAAAAGCTGGAGGGAGGAATCTTACATCCTACCCCACTTAAAAAACGCGAGATGTCCTCATCTATTGGAGGACAAACTCTTTCCTTTAAGATCCAACTGATTCTGGGGTTCCTTATAGTCTGGTCAACCCAATAGAATCCTAGGATAAAGATCCCTTCTACAAGAAGAACATATAGAACTCATTATCAGATAACAATTCATTCAGAATATATCATTCATATCCTTAACACAATATGGTCCATCAAACCAAAAAATTCCATTTGAACATTCCTCCACGGGAATTTCAGTTATGCAGGCTCTCAATTTGTCATCGCTTAATTAGATCCATTGGCTCAAAGGTCAAACAATAGCAATCTGTCAGCACAATCCACTAATCTCATAGTGATTTGCTAAAGTCATAATCGTCATTCCAGTTACCAATATCATAATTGGGATTTGTCCCATTCATCCTCATTGTGGCTTTGTTCAACTTATCTTCTTTCAAAACCAGAATTCAGGAATCATTATCTTTCAATCAGAATCCAAATCAACTCATCAATTCTCAACCAAAATTCTAAAATCATATCAACCAGCATTCGAATTCATCATCTAGATAGCATTTTGCTTATAATTTCAAGGTCTTAGATTTACTCATATATATTGTCAGTTAAAGAGCTGCAGTTATACCTACGGTATAAATGGATAGTCACGGTCCTTGAAGTTATAAGGTAAATACCATCATATCTAGGCCTCAAGCAAGTCAGGGATTCCATACAATTGTGGTACTTCCATCTGAAGACCCAACTACCAATTTATGAATTTTCATTTTGAATATCAATTTGTATTAATTTCATCACACAATTATAATCTTTTATTGGTACTTCATAAATTTTGAACATTTCTTGCTTCTCGATTGATCCACTTTAGCCAATTTGCTCTGATACCAGCTGAAAGATCCTTGCCCCCTCCGTGCAATAAATTTTGGGGTGCTAGCAGAGCAGAAGTTGCATTTCTTGCGCAGGGCAGAGTCTCTCACTCTGGGCCTCGCCCACGGATATCCAGACAAGAGACTAATCCCTCGGTTCTTCCAAAACTGAACCCAGAAGAAAAACTTCCCTCGCCCAAAAAGCACGGGCAATTCCTCCAGGATATTTTTATTCTAACATAGTCAAGAGCCTTAACTAACCAAACTAATCTGATTGAACCCGTAAGTCACATGATCAGATCAAGGAAAAGACTTGCACTTGGATCATAGAGACCAACACTTTTTTCCTCATCGAGAGGCATAGCCATTGATTCTTTTCCATAGAACAAAGACTATCCGGGACTTACTTCATCTATCGTACCATAACAGAATTGAGTCTCATTTTAGGGATCCATCAATCGAGCCTAACCCTATCTAGTCCCGTGGGTTAGCCAACTTCCTAACCATTGTAGTGATAGGATCCATTTAGGAATTTGGTTATATTTGGCCCCGGGTACCAGGGAAAAGAGTTCCTAGGCCCCCTAGCCCGGTGCTTCAAGCAAACTTCAAGATAATCACACCACTTACATACCCAATATGAAATTGCCTGTTTCACAGATTCAGCTGTCTTTAAAACAATCTTTAATGAAACCATAGTATCACTGATCATAATCCTCAAAAATATCCAGTTGAATTCTAATTTTCAACCATTCCTTCATCAGTGTACCTATGGCATTATTGGCAACCAAAACGCTCACCACCTGTCCACTTAGGGGCCTTTTCAATAGTTCCTAGCTCATAGTACCAAAAAAAATATTCACTTATAAAAATCCAGATGGACTCTTCGTTGAAGATCAGCAAGATCAACCTATATAAAAGAGCCATGGACTCATCCGTTGAGGACCAGCAAGGTCAATCAACCAGATTCCATGCCCGAGTTCAGAAAACAACTCTAACACCTTGTTCCATTTTCTTCCTTGACGCATGCGTGGGTATCTTCGGCGGCCTGAGCACTGTATGGTCAACACCCTCTAGGATCCTTCGTAGGTCACCTAGTGCTTCACTCATAGGCCGCTCCTTAGTCCCTCATCCAATGTACCAGAAGCTCACCATTTAAATCGAACTGAGGCTGGTCAAGACCTCAGTTGAGACCTTGCTACGCGAGACATCCTTCATTGACTCAACTGTTGCAACTTTATCACTTAGGTCTCCACGACCTCATTCACAAGATGGTCATAATGCTTCCCCAGCATTCTTGACATAAAACAGTCATTTAAAAACATGTCATAAATACAGTTTTTAAAATAACGAACTCTCATTGTTCCACATAATTTCTCGTTATTCCACATTCTTCTACATCAATTTACTTTGCTTAATCCACATCCAATCATATGTATTCCTATCGTCCTTCATTCATTCGCATCTAAATCACATCATATTACATCTCATCACATCTATCCTCATCACATCTCATCCATTCACATCTACCCATATCCACATCACATCACATCTCATGCATTCACATCTACCTCGATCCACATCACATCCATGCTCATCACATCTCATCCATTTACATCTATCCCGATTCACATCATATCCATTGACATCACATCTCATCAATTCACATCGATCCCGACTCACATCACATCACATCTCATCCATTCACATCTATCCCGACTCACATCACATCACATCACATCCATTCACATCTACCCCGATCCACATCACATCACATCCATTCACATCACATATCATCCTTTCACATCTATTTACATCACGTCACATTCACATCCATTCATATCTCATCGCATTCATTCACATCCATCACATTCATTGCATCCCCGTCCCATCACATACATTCCATCCATATTACATCACGTCCACATCTATCCACATCCACATTACATCACGTCCACATCTATCCACATCATATCTCATTCACATCTCTTCACATTCACATCCACATATATTTACATCACATTACATTTCATCCACATCTCATCACATTCACATCTCATCCCTTTACATCACATTCACATCCTCATCTCTTTACATCTCATCACATCTCATCCACATCCACATCCACATCCACATCCATATCCATTTACATCACATCACATCTCATCACATCTCATCCACATCCACATCCACATCCACATCCACATCCATATCCATATCCATTTACATCACATCACATCTTCTCCCATCCACTTCCACATCTATTTACATCTTATCCCATCTACATCTACATCCATTTACATCACATCATATCCTTTCACATATCCTCACATCTCATTCTCATCTCTTCATTCACATCCACATCCCTTTACATCACATCACATCTCATCCACATCCACATCCATATCCATATCCATTTACATCACATCACATCTTATCCCATCCACATACACATCTATTTACATCACATCCCATCCACATCCAACATCCATTTACATCACATCATATCCTTTCACATATCCTCACATCTCGTTCTCATCTCTTCATTCACATGCACATCCACATCCATTTACATCACCTCACATCCCATCCACATTCATTTACATCACACCACATCTTATCACATCGTATTCTCAGAGAAACTTCCCTCGCCCAAAAAGCACGGGCGATTCCTCCAGGATATTTTTATTCTAACGTAGTCAAGAGCCTTAACTAACCAAACTGATCCGACCGAACCCGTAAGTCACATGATCAGATCAAGGAAAAGACTTGCACTTGGATCATAGAGACCAACACTTTTTTCCTCATTGAGAGGCATAGCTGTTGATTCTTTTTCATGGAACAAAGACTATCTGCTGAGACTTACTTCATCTATCGTACCATAATAGAATTGAGTGTCATTTTAGGGATCCATCAGTTGAGCCTAACCCCATCTAGTCCCTGGGTTAGCTAACGGCCCAACCATTGTAGTGATAGGATCCAGTTAAGAATTTGGTTATATTTTACCCCGAGTACCAGGGAAAAGAGTTCCTAGGCCCCCTAGCCGGCGCTTCAAGCAAACTTCAAGATAATCACACCACTTACACACCCAATATGAAATTACCTGTTTCACAGATTCACCTGTCTTTAAAACAATCTTTAATGAAACCATAGTATCACTGATCATAATCCTCCAAAATATCCGGTTGAATTCTAATTTCCAATCATTCCTTCATTGGTGTACCTATGGCATCATTGGCAACCAAAACGCTCACCACGTGTCCACTCACAGGGGCCTTTTCAATAGTTCCTAGCTCATAGTACGCGAAAATATATTCACTTATAAAAATCTAGATGGACTCTCTGTTGAAGATCAGCAAGATCAACCAACAGATCCATATAAAAGAGCCATGGACTCATCAGTTGAGGACCAGCAAAGTCAATCAACCAGATCCATGCCCGAGTTCACAAAACAACTCTAACACCTTGTTCCATTTTCTTCCTCGATGCACGTGTGGGTATCTTCGGCGACCCAAAGCCCGAGCACCGTACGGTCAGCACACCCTCTAGGATCCTTCGCACGTCACCTAGTGCTTCACTCATAGGCCGCTTCCTTGGTCTCTCATCCAACGTACCAGAAGCTCACTATTTAAATCGAACCGAGGCTGGTCAAGATCTCGACCGACCTTGCTATGTGAGACGTCCTCCTTTGATCGTTCGCCGTCAGAGCTGTTGCAACTTTATCACTTAGGTCTCCACGACCTCATTCACAAGATGGTCAAAATGCTTCCCCAGCTCTCTTGACATAAAACAGTCATTTAAAAACAGGTCATAAATACAGTTTTTAACGAACTCTCATCTTTCCACATTGTTCCACATAAGTTCTCATTATTGCACATTCTTCTACATCAATTTACTTTCATATGTATTCCTATTGTCCTTCATCCATTCTCATCTAAATCACATCATATCTCATTCACATCCACATATATTTACATCACATTATATTTCATCCACAATTTATCACATTCACATCCTCATCCCTTTACATCTCATCACATCTCATCCACATCCACATCCATATCCATTTACATCACATCACATCTTATCCCATCCACATCCACATCCATTTACATCACATCACATCTTATCCCATCCACATCCACATCCATTTACATCACATATCCTCACATTTCATTCTCATCTCTTCATTCACATGCACATCCCTTTACATCACATCACATCTCATCCACATCTACATCCTTATCCATTTACATCACATCACATCTTATCCCATCCACATACACATCCATTTACATCACATCCCATCCACATCCACATCCACATCTATTTACATCACATCACATCCTTTCACATATCCTCACATCTAATTCTCATCTCTTCATTCACATGCACATCCACATCCATTTACATCACCTCACATCCCATCCACATCCATTTACATCACCTCACATCCCATCCACATTTACATTACACCACATCTTATCACATCGTATTCTCATCTTATTCACATCTATTCACATTTAGTAACATTTTCTACTTTCGATAACCGATAGGACTTTTTCAAAATTTCTGCCTATTGCTTGGCCTAGTTAAAGGTGCTTTTTCTCGATGGATATTTTCATATTCTTTCTCAAATTTCTCAAGTGAATTATATTCAATATTCTTCTTTTGAGTAAAAGATTCATGGGATTTACAAAAATCAATTCTACCCATATTTCCCAATAATGCTCAAAGTTCGACTTTTGATAAATACTCATAAATTGAATTATGCTAAAAATTCCTCTTTTTCCATTTAATTTCTTGAATCTGAAATATAATGGGAATTCCTCTGTTTACATTTAAATGATTGAATTCCAAATATCATGGGAATTCCTCTTTTATCAAAAAATACATTTATCTAAAATTCCTCTTTTCTTTAATAAAAATATCCATTATTTCAAATATGCCAAGAATTCCACTTTGACCATTTAAATGATTGAGTTCCAACTGTCATGGGAGTTGTTCTTTTATCATTTAAATTTTATCATGCATAAAATAAATTTATCTAAAATTCCTATTTGAATAAAAATATTTATTATTTTAATATACCAGAATTTCTCTTTTTCCATTTAATTACATGGATCTCCATTGTCATGGGAATTCCTCTTTTTGCATAAAAATAAGAATACCAAAAATTCCTCTTTTCTTAATTTAATTATTTATGCATAAATACTAAAAATTAATTTTCCATGAATTTGATGAAAATCATTCTTTTAGCATAGGATGTCCAATCTTAGAATATGGTAAGAAGTCCTCTTTTCTCAAAACCGAACTCGGAAAAACTTTCCTCGCCCAGAAAGCACGGGCGATTCCTCCAGGATATTTTTATTCTAAAGTAGTCAAGAGCCTTAACTAGCCAAACTAATCCGATCGAACCCGTAAGTCACATGATCAGATCAAGGAAAAGACTTGCACTTGGATCATAGAGACCAACACTTTTTCCTCATCGAGAGGCATAGCCGTTGATTCTTTTCCATAGAACAAAGACTATCCGGGACTTACTTCATCTATTGTACCATAACAAAATTGAGTCTCGTTTTAGGGATCCATCAGTCAAGCCTAACCCCATCCAGTCCCGTGGGTTAGCCAACCGCCCAACCATTGTAGTGATAGAATCCATTTAGGAATTTGGTTATTATTTGCCCCGGGTACCAGGGAAAAGAGTTCCTAGGCCCCCTAGCTGACGCTTCAAGCAAACTTCAAGATAATCACACCACTTACACACCCAATATGAAATTGCTTGATTCTGCTGTCTTTAAAACAATCTTTAATGAAACCACAATATCACTGATCATAATCCTCAAAAATATCCGGTTGAATTCTAATTTCCAATCATTCCTTCATCGTTGTACATATGGCATCATTGGCAACCGGAAAGCTCATAACCTGTCCACTCAGGGGCCTTTTCAATAGTTCCTAGCTTATAGTACGCGGAAATATATTCACTTATAAAAATCCAGATGGACTCTCCGTTGAAGATCAGCAAGATCAACCAACAAATCCATATAAAAGAGCCATGGACTCATCCGTTGAGGACCAGCAAGGTTAATCAACCAGATCCATGCCGGAGTTTAGAAAACAACTCTAACAGCTTGTTCTATTTTCTTCCTCGATGCACGTGTGGGTATCTTCGGTGACCCAGAGCCCGAGCACCGTATGGTCAGCACCCTCTAGGATCCTTTGCAGGTCACCTAGTGCTTCACTCATATAACGCTTCCTTGGTCCCTCATCCAACGTACCAGAAGCTTACCATTTAAATTGAACCGAGACTGGTCAAGACCTCGGCTGACCTTATTGTGCGAGACGTCCTCCGTTGACTCTCCGTCAACTGTTGCAACTTTATCACTTAGGTCTCCACACGACCTCATTCACTTAGGTCTCCACACGACCTCATTCACAAGATGGTCATAATGCTTCCCCATCATTCTTGACATAAAACAGTCATTTAAAAACATGTCATAAATACAGTTTTTAAGGAACTCTCATCTTTCCACATTGTTCCACATAATTTCTCGTTATTCCACATTCTTCTACATCAATTTACTTTGCTTAATGCACATCCAATCATATGTATTCCTATCGTCCTTCATCCATTCTCATCTAAATCACATCATATTACATCTCATCACATCTATCCTCATCACATCTCATCCATTCACATCTACCTATATCCACATCACATCACATCTCATCCATTCACATCTATCCCGATCCACATCACATCCATGCTTATCACATCTCATCCATTCACATCTATCCCCATTCACATCACATCCATTCACATCACATCTCATCCATTTACATCTATCCCGATTCACATCACACCACATCACATCCATTCACATCTACCTCGATCCACATCACATCACATCTCATCCATTCACATCTATTTACATCACGTCACATTCACATCCATTCACATCTCATTGCATTCATTCACATCCATCACATTCATTGCATCCCCGTCCCATTACATACATTACATCACGTCCACATCTATCCACATCCACATTACATCACATCCACATCTATCCACATCAATCTCATTCACATCTCTTCACATTCACATCCACATATATGTACATCACATTACATCTCATCCACATCTCATCACATTCACATCCTCATCCCTTTACATCTCATCACATCTCATCCACATCCACATCCACATCCACATCCACATCACATCACATCTTATACCATCCACATCCACATCCATTTACATCACATCACATCCTTTCACATATCCTCACATCTCATTCTCATCTCTTCATTCACATCCACATCCCTTTACATCACATCACATCCACATCCATATCCATTTACATCACATCACATCGTATCCCATCCACATACACATCCATTTACATCACATCCCATCCACATCCACATCCTTTCACATATCCTCACATCTCATTCTCATCTCTTCATTCACATGCACATCCACATCCATTTACATCACCTCACATCCCATCCACATTCATTTACATCACACCACATCTTATAACATCGTATTCTCATCTTATTCACATCGTATTCACATCATACTCACATCTATTCACATTTAGTAACATTTTCTACTTTCGATAACCGATAGGACTTTTGCTAAATTTCTGGCAATTGCTTGGCCTAGTTAAAGGTTCTTTTCTCGATGGAAATTTTCATATTCTTTCTCAAATTTCTCAAGTGAATTATATTCAATATTCTTCTTTTGAGTAAAAGATTTATGGGATTTACAAAAATCAATTCTATCCATATTTCCCAATAATGCTCAAAATTCCACTTTTGATAAATACTCATAATTTGAGTTATGCTATTTTTTCCATTTGATTTCTTGGATCTGAAATATCATGGGAATTCCTCTTTTTGCATTTAAATGATTGAATTCCAAATATCATGGGAATTTCTCTTTTATCCTCATAAAATATATTTATCTAAAATTCCTCTTTTGTTTAATAAAAATATCCTATATTTCAAATATGCCAAGAACTCCACTTTTACCATTTAAATGATTGAATTCCAATTGTCATGGGAATTCCTCTTTTATCATTTAATTTTTCTCATGCATAAAATAAATTTATCTAAAATTCCTATTTGAATAAAAAATATTCATTATTTTAATATACCAAAATTTCTCTTTTTTCATTTAATTACATGGATCTCCATTATCATGGAAATTCCTCTTTTTGCATAAAAATAAAAATACATAAATTTCTCTTTTCTTAATTTAATTATTTATGCATAAATACTAAAAATTAGTTTCCCATGAATTTGATGAAAATTAGTTTCCCATGAATTTGATGAAAACCATTCTTTTATCATAGGATGTCCAATCCTAGAATATGGTAGGAAGTCCTCTTTTCACATTATGCATAAAAATAAGTTAAGTCCTCTTTTCACATTATGCATAAAAATAAGTTATGTATTAATTTCTAAAATTTTTGCCATAGTACTATTATTGATAATTTTTAATATTTCTAGAAAGAAAAAGACTTTGTAATACAATTATGATAGAATACTATCCTTAGACTTAAATCCAATTTATGAAATTTAATCATAAGTTTACCATAATTTTATTAGCATGAAAGCATAAAAAAGCCATTTTCTTAACCTTTAGCTTAACTAAGAGTTTGATTTTTGAATTGAGAATTTATCAATGAGAAGCATTCATTTGCTAAAGAATTAGTCATAGGAATGACTATTCTTCTGGGAGAGAGATATATACATAAAAAGCATCCTAATTAAGCATAAAGATTAACTTTTTTGTGATCAATCATTAGAATTCTTATAGAAAGCTTGATTTGCATTGAAAAACAATTAATTTGAAACTTCTCAAGCTTGAGAGGGGTTCAGAAGAGAATATTAATGAAAACCATGAAATTACTTCTTACCTCTAGATTTGGCTTGCTTCTTTATCTTATTAAAAGGAAGCCCCCAACCAGTCAATTGGTTTAGTATGTTGAGAAGAAAGCTCCAAGGATTGTTGAAGAGAGAGAGAGAAGCTCCAATCTCTCCAAAAGTAGAGGATTTTTAAGGGATTATAGAAAATATCATTATTTTAATGTAATACTGGCATGGTATAGTTTAGAGATTTTTTTACAAAAGACTAAGGATCTATTTATAGGTGAGTGAGGCCACTAACCAAGTCCAATTGGGTTCTAGAACTTTCCAGGTTCAGTTTGACTCAATTTGGACAAGATTTGGATCAGTTTGGCTCCCTTTTTGATTTGGTTTGATCCAAGAGAGAGGAGAGATAAAAATATCATAATTTTTTTGATTTAAAAACTCATTCACATCTGTGAAATCACGCGCCTACCTCAAGAGTCCCCCTCTCCTTACCAAGATGTCAAAAATGCATCATTATTCCAAAATATCTCATTTTTTTAGTAATATCTCATAGTTTTTAACTAATAAACCTTGTACTTAGTCAACTCTTCATCTTATGTGAGCATTTACTCATTGTTGGGTGTTTTCTTTTATTCTTTAGATTTATCTCATCCCAACACTTGGATTAATCCAATTGGCCCATTGAAACCTTAATTGGACCATAATCTAATTTTTTTTGAAAATTTAGACCCTTAGGCTAAGGTCCTTTATACACATTTTCAATTAATTCCAAATACACATTGGAAAGTTCTTTTTGAATTTCTATTTTAGGAGAATCCATTTTAGACACTAGGAAGATTTTTATATCCAAAGATATCTCAATTCTGGATTATCTCTCTCTAGATATTTTCTCTCTCTAGATAATTTTGGATTATCTCTCTTTAGACATTTTCTCTCTCTAGGCCAAAATAGGGTAAAACAAGATCTTTCTTCTATTTCAGAGAGGGGAATAATTATAAGAAGAGAAGGGAAGGTTCTTACACCTCAAAAGCTGGAGGGAGGAATCTTACAGCCTATCACCTTTACACCTCAAAAGCTGGAGGGAGGAATCTTATAGCCTATCACCTTGAGACAGATGGCCAGATTGAAAGAGTGAATCAGGTAATAGAAGATATCCTTCGATCATGCTGTGGGAGGGAACCCAAAAAGTGGTTAAGCCTATTGCACCTGGTTGTGTTTGCTTACAATGCTTCCTATCATCGAAGCATCATCGGGATGAGCCCTTTCAAAGCTCTGTATGGACAAGATTTCCTTACACCATTAACTTGGTCCGACCTATTGATCATGGTCGAGATGTCCAGACAGATGCTTGATGACATGGACCAACAAATGCAATCAATCTGTAAAGATATTAAGGTTGTCTAGGATAGGCAAAAGAAGTATGCAAATAAAAAGAGATCAGAGAGAGTGTTTGAAGAATCAGATATGGTCTTCATTCGAGTATGATCCAAAAGAAGTTCCTTATCTTTAGGGAAGTACAAGAAGCTCTCTCCCAGATACTATGGACCATATACTGTTATAAAGAAAATAGGAGATTTAGCTTATAAACTTCTTCTGCCTCCCCATCTCAAGGTACATAATGTATTCCATATCAATTTACTTAAGAAGTATGTACCCAGTCCCGAGTCACGTACTTGATGATGAACAATTGATTTCTCTGACTCAAGGCCAGATGGTACTCCAACCTGAAGAAATCCTTGATGTTCGGGAGAAGGTTCTTAGGATTAGAGTCCTCATAGAATTTTTGGTCAAGTGGAAGTTCTTCCCTTTAGAAGATGCCACTTGGGACAAAGAAGAAGAGTTGGTAAAAGATTACCCCCACTTTGGGAGAAAGAAGAAGAGTTTACCCCCAGTTTGCGAGATGAGGACATCTCGCGTTTTTCAAGTGGGAGAGGATGTAAGATTCCTCCTCATCTTGAATAATGAATAAGCTTTTACCTCAATCCCATGTAATCATCCCCTATTTCAAAATACAAGAAAGTATTGTTTTTCCTTGTTTTGGCATAGAGAGAAGAAATATTCTAGAGAGAGATAATTCAATATTGAGATATTTTTTGATATAAAAATTCTCCTAATATCTAAGATATATTTTCCTCAAACAAAAGTTCAAAATAAATTCTCCAATGTGCATTAGGAATCAATTAAATATGTGTATTAAAGGCCTTAGCCTAAGGGTCCACATTTTAAAAATATTTGGATTATGATCCAATTAAGGCTCCAATGGGCCAATAGGATTAATCCAAGTGTTGGGATGAGATAAATCTAAAGAATAAAAGAAAGTACCCAAAATTGAGTAAATGCTCACATAAGATGAAGAGTTGACTGAGTACAAGGTTTATTAGTTAAAAATTAAGCTATATTAGTAAAAAAAATGAGATATTTATGAGAAATGATGAATTTTTGACACCTTGGTAAGGAGGGGGAGCCCCATCAAGTAGGCATCTTTTTCTTCATCATTGCTTGGTTTTTTTAATTAAAAAAATGTAATATTTTTATCTCTCCTCTCTCTTGGAACAAATTGGATCAAAAAGGGAGCTAAACTGGTCCAAATCTTGTCCAAATTGGGTCAAACTGAAGCTAGAAAGCTTTAAAAACCAGTTGGACTTGGTTAGTGGCCTTTCTCACCTATAAATAGACCCTCATTCCTTTGTATTTTCATCTTTGGGATATACCATGCTAGTATTATCCTAAAATAAGCATATTTCTATTATCCCTTATTTTCCCTCTTCTCTTGGGAGCTTGGAGCTTTTCTACTCTCCAACAACTCTTGAAGATTGCTCCTATCCTCTTGGTGGCCAAAGGATTGCTTGGGGGCTTGTAAGACCCCCGCCCCCTCCGAGGATGCTGGCGACGGAAGCAGCGTCAACCTCTCGCATGGGGCAGGAATCCACACTCGGGGCCTTGCCCACAAATGTCCGGAACAAGAGACTAGCCCGACGGTTCCTCTGAAATCAAACCCAAAAAAACTTCCCTCACCCAGAAGGCATGGGCGATTCCACTAGGAAAATCATCTAAACGGGAGAATTGAGTCAAAGTCTTAGCTAACCAAACTGATCCGACCGAACCCAAAAATCACGTGGCCATATCAAGGGAGAGACTTGCACTTGGTCCATAGAATCATCACTTTTTTCCCCCTTTAGTGAGGCACAGCCCACTGATTCCCTCCCACAGAACAAGGTCTTCTTAGGACTTAATCTAACTAACGTAACTTAATCGTAACTATTTGTATCGCAAGAATCCCCCAATCTAGCCTAGCCCATGGGTTAGCCGACTGCCCACCAACCACTGTATTGGTGGGATTCCTTTATAAAACATTGGTTATGTTTTGCCCGGGTACCGAGGAAAAGAGTTCCCAGGCCCCCTTGCTAGCGCTTCAAAAAAAATTTAAGGTAGACATACCACTTACACACCCAATATGAAATTGCCATTTTAACAGATTCGGCTAATCACATACCAAATGCTTCCTCCAGCATTCTGGCGTAAAACAGCCCTTTAAAAACAGAGGTTCTATGCAAGTAGTATTCCCGGTTTAAGTTTGATTTCACAAAACCCTTTTTCCATAATCCAGATTTTCTTAATGAGAATCATTGATCTCTCTCATCAGGGTAATCTACCCATCAGTTGACTGAACTTCTAGCTTGATTATTGGTGATTTCAGTTAAAGGAAAACTACGCTAATTCAACGGTAGTCTATTCTTTGTGTCAAGATTTAGAATTGGTCACGAGGTTTTTTTTTTTCTTGATTCAGATTCGAGAGATGGGCAAATATTTTACTGGCAATATTCTCACAGTCGTGGTCTAACCAAAATTATTTGGTTTACTTCTAACTTTTATTCCTAAGGATTTTCCTCAGATAAAAATCTACTGAACTTCTATCCGTAAGGAAAATTCTAACTTTATGAATTTCATTCCTTCTTAACCATAATAGATTAAGAAATAGTTCTATACAAGAATATCGGGATCTTATAAAAATACTCTTCTTCCACTAATCCAATTTTTGGGTACATAACAATTTGGTGATTTATCCCAAAAATATATAAGCATATTCTTTCCACCAATTTAATTATCAACATTAATATACCCTAATTTTCTAGGTGGAATTATGGTGAAAATTTCTCTTTTGTCATCAAAATTAATTTAAACATTTTTCTACTTAAAATACCCTGAAACTTTCTCTTTTTAATTAAATACAAATATCCTTTTTTAATATGCTAAAAATTCCTCTTTTTGCATTTAAACGATTGAATTCCGAATGTTATGGGAATTCCTCTTTTATCATTTAAAAATTCTTATGCATAAAATAAATTTATCCGAAATTACTCTTTTTAAATTAAATAAAAATATCCATTATTTTGAATATGCCAAAAATTTCTTTTTTTGCATTTAAATGATTAAATTCCAAATGTCATGGGAATTCCTCTTTTATCATTTAAAAATTCTTATGCATAAAATAATTTTATCATAAATTTCTCTTTTTTCTTAATTAAATAATTATGAAAAATACAAAAAAGTATTCTTTCATAAATATGGTCAAAATCATTCTTTTTGCTTTAATTTTCTAAACCTACAATATGGTAGGTTTTTCTATTTTAGTATTATGCATAAAAATAAGATATGTATTTTTTTTAAAAAAAATTTGCCATAGCTTCGCTGTTTGCTATTACTGATAATTTTCAAATTTCCTAAAAGAATAAAATCTTGTAATGAAAATATGATAGAAGTTCTACTTTTAAGCTTAAATTTAAACTATGAATTTAAAGCATAATTTTAACCCAAATATACACATAATTATGATTATTTCACTAGATTAAGCTAATTTCAACGTTCCTCTTTTTCCAAATTATTAGGATAATCCATTTCTCATTTATAATGAGTTACAGTAGTTTTTTAACTACTTATAAACAATCTAAATCCTAGAGTTTAGTTTTGAAATAAGAGATTATCTTTGAGAAACATTCTTTTGTTAAAGAATTAGCCATAGAGATGACTATTCTTTTTGAGAGAGAGATTTACTTAAAGAAAGCATTATAATTAAGCATAAAGATTAATTTTCTCTTAATTAAACATTAAGACTCTTAGGAAAAGCTTGATTTGAATTAAAACAATCATTTAGAAAGCTTCTCAAGCTTGAGAGGGGTTGAGAAGAAGAAAGTCATTGAGGAAAATTAGAAAAAAACATAAAAATCATTCTTACCTCTAAGATTGGCTTGATTAGTTCCTTAGTAGTGAATCCCCCAACCAATAAATTGGTTAGCAAGAGGAGAAGAGAACTCCAAGAGTTGTTGAAGAGAGAGAGAAGCTCCAAGCTTCCCAACAGTAGAGGAAAATTAAGGGATAATAGAAAATATAATTATTTTAATTTAATACTGGCATGGTGTAGCTCAAAGATAAGAATACAAAGGAATGAGGGTCTGTTTATAGGTGAGGGAGGCCACTAACCAAGTCCAACTAGGTTCTATAATTTTTTAGCTTTAGTTTGACTCAATTTGGACAAGATTTGGACCAGTATGACTCCCTTTTTGATCCAGTTTGGTCCAGGAGAGAGGAGAGAGAAAAATATCCCATTTTTTAGATTAAAAAACTCAAGTAATCATGAAGAAAAAGGCACCTCCTGATGTGGCATTCCCTCCTTACCGAGGTGTAAAAATGCATCATTTCCTCTAAATATCTTATTTTTTTTACTAATATCTCTTAATTTTTAACTAATAAACCTTGTACTCAGTGAACTCTTCATCTTAGGTAAGCACTTAATTATTTTTGGGTATTTTCTTTTATTCTTTGGATTTATCTCATCCCAACACTTGGATTAATCCTATTGGCCCATAGGAACCTTAATTGGACCATAATCCAATTTTTTTTTAAATCTGGACCCTTAGGCTAAGGTCTTTAATACATATTTTTAATTGATTCCTAATGCACATTAGAGTTTTTATTTTGAATTTCTATTTTTGGGAATTATATTTTAGACATTAGGAGAAATTTTATATCAAAAAATATCTCAAAATTGAATTATCTCTCTCTAGAATTTTTCTTCTCTCTAGGCAAAAACAAGGAAAAATAATATTTTCTTGCATTCAGAAACAGGGAATAATTACAAGGGATTGAGCTAAAAAGCTTATTCATTATTCACGCCGTTGAGGAGGAATCTTATATCCTCTCCCACTTGAAAAATGCGAGATGTCCTCATCTCACAAAGTGGGGGTAATCTTTTACCAAGTCTTCTTCTTTCTCCTAGGTGGCGTCTTCTAGAGGGAAGAACTTCCACTTGACTAAAAACTCCCTGAGGACTCTGCTCCTGAGAACCTTCTCTCGAACATCAAGGATTTCTTCAGGTTGGAGTACCATATGGCCTTGAGTTAGAGAAATCAATTGTTTATCAGCACGTGACTCGGACTGGGTACATATTTCTGAAGTAAACTGACATGGAATACATTATGTACCTTGAGATGGGGAGGCAGAAGAAGTTTATAAGCTAAATTGCCTACTTTCTTTATAAAACAACATACGATCCACAATATCTGGGAGATAACTTCTTGTACTTTCCTAAAGATAAGGAACTTCTTTTTGGTCGTACTTGAATGAAGACCATATCTGATTCTTCAAACACTCTCTCTCATCTCTTTTTATCTGCATACTGCTTTTGCCTATCCTGGGTTGCCTTAATATCTTTATGGATTGATTGCATTTGCTGGTCCATGTCATCAAGCATCTGTCTGGACATCTCGACTCTGATCAATGGTGGGTCGGACCAAGTCAATGGTGTAAGGCAATCTTGTCCATACAGAGCTTTGAAAGGGCTCATCCCAATGCTTTAATGATAAGAAGCATTGTAAGCAAATTCAACCAGGTGGCAAATGGCTTAACCACTTCTTCGGTTCCCTGCCCCACAGCATGACAGAAGGATATCTTCTATTACTTGATTCACTCTTTTAGTCTGGCCATCTGCCTCGGGGTGATAGACTGTACTGAGATCCAAGAAAGTTCGTACTGGTTCAAAGAATGCAGTCCATAATTTTGATGTGAACTTGGGATCTCTATCACCTACTATCCTCCTGGGTAAGCCATGCAATTTGAAGATCTCTTTGAGGAAAACTCTGGCAACATCCATTGCAGTGTATGTTTCTTTCACTGGAATCATATGGGCAACTTTGGTTAGTATGTCAACTACCACAAAAATGGAGTTGTAACCCGAGATTGCACTAAAGGTAGTCCAGTGACAAAATCCATACTGATGCATTCCCACTTCATCCGTGGAATGTCTAGGGGCTGCAATTTTCCTAGCATCTTGACTCTCTTTGCCTTGACTCTCTGACACATTAAGCATTTTCGCACATGATCAAGTACATCCTTTTTGAGTCCTGGCCATAAGAAGCTTTTTTTCATAGACATATAAGTTTTTATAAACCCTGAATGTCCAGCTATTAGGCTATCATGGGATTCTCTCAAAATCCTTCCCTTTATTCCCTCATCATTGGGAATGCATAGCCGATTATTATAATACATGCATCCTTCATCCAATTTGTACCCAAGAACTCAACTCATTTCCTCAGGAGTCTTGCTTTCCTGCATCAGAAGGGTAGCAATAGGGGCAAAGAATTTGTCCTACATGATTCTCTCCCTTGCTTCACTGATTAATGGATTTGACACCACTATAATTACAAGCAAGGAGGCTTTTCTGCTGAGCGCATCTGCTACCACATTTTCTTTCCATGGCTGATACTTGATTTCAAAATCGAATTCTTGCAGGGTCTGCATCCATATCCTTTGATGCATGTTGAGATTCCTTTTTGGGTGAAGACCCACTTGAGACTTTGATGATCTGTCATATCAAGGTGAACCTCTCTCTCAAAAGATAATGTCTCCACAATTTCAGAGCATAAACTACTGAGAGTAACTCTAAGTCATGGATGGCATAATTTCTCTCATGTGTTCTAAGATTTCTGGACTAATTTGATCGAACCCCTAAGTCCCATAGTCAGATCAAGGAAAAGACTTGCACTTGGATCATAGAGACTAACGATTTTTTCCTCATTGAGAGGCACAGTCGTTGATTCTTTTCCATAGAGCAATTTTTATCCTCCGGGATTTACTTCATCTATCGTACCATAATAGAATTGAGTCTCATATTAGGGATCCATCAGTCCAGCCCAACCCCATCCAATCCCGTGGGTTAGCCAACCATCCAACCACTGTAGTGATGGGATCTATTTAAGAATTTGGTTAGGTTTTGTCTCGGGTACCAGGGAAAAGATTTCCCAGGCCCGCTAGCTGGATATTCATGCAAACCTAGAACTAGTCATACCACTTACACACCCAATATGAAATTGTCTTTTTCATAGATTTAGCTGTCTTTAAAACAATATTTTTAATGAAACTATAGTATCACTAATCATCATCCTCCAAAATATCTGGTTGAATCCCAATTTCTAATTTTTCCTTCATCGGTGTACCTATGGCATCATTGGCAACCAGAACGCTCACCACCTATCCACTCAGGGGCCTTTTCGATAGTTCCTAGCTCATAGTACCTGACAATATATTCACTTATAAAAATCAAAATGGATTCTCCGTTGAAGATCAGCAAGATCAACCAACAGATCCATATAAAAGAGCCATGCACTCATCCGTTGAGGACTAGCAAGGTCAATCAACCAGATCCATGCCCGAATTCAAAAAACAACTCTTACTCCTTGTTAGCATTGGAAGTAGCACTTCTTGCGCGGGGTAGGGTCCCTCACTTGGGGCCTCGCCCACGGATATCCGGACAAGAGACTAATCCCTCAGTTTTTCCAAAACCTAACCCAGAAAAAACTTTCCTCACCCGGAAAGCATGGGCGATTCCTCCAGGATAATTTTACTCTAACGTAGTCAAGAGCCTTAATTAACTGTACCGAGCCTATAAGTCCCATAGTCAGATCAAGGAAAAGACTTACACTTGGATCATAGAGACCAACTCTTTTTTTCTTCATTGTGAGAGGCACAGCCGTTGATTCTTTTCCATCAAACATTTTTTATCCGGGATTTACTTCATCTATCGTACCATAATAGAATTGAGTCTCATATTAGGGATCCATCAGTCCCCAGCAGCCTAGTCCCGTGGGTTAGCCAACCGCCCAACCACTATAGTGATGGGATCCATTTAAGAATTTGGTTAGGTTTTGTCTCGAGAGTACCAAGGAAAAGGGTTCCCAGGCCCCCTAGCCGGATATTCATGCAAACTTAGAACTAGTCACACCACTTAAACACCTAATATGAAATTGCCTTTTTCACAGATTCAGCTGTCTTTAAAACAATTGTTTTAATGAAACTATAGTATCACTTATCATAGTCCTCCACCAAAATATTTAGTTGAAACCTAATTTTCAATTTTTCCTTCACCTATGGCATCATTGGCAACCAGAATGCTCACCACCTGTCCAGTCAGGGGCCTTTTCGATAGTTCCTAGCTCATAGTACCTGGCAATATATTCACTTATAAAAATCAAAATGGAATCTCCGTTGAAGATCAGCAAGATCAACCAACAAATCCATATAAAAGAGCCATAGACTCATCCGTTGAGGACCAGCAAGGTCAATCAACCAGATCCATGCCCGAATTCAGAAAACAACTCTTACTCCTTGTTCCAATATCTTCCATGATGCACATGTGGGTATCTTCGATGACCCAGAGCCCGAGCACCGTATGGTCAGCACCCTCTAGGATCCTTCGCAGGTCACCTAGCGGTTCAGTCATAGGCCACTTCCTTAGTCCCTCATCCATCGTACCGGAAGCTCACCATTTAAATCGAATCGAGACTGGTCAAGACCTCAGCCGACCTTGCTACGCGACGTCCTCTGTTGACCCTCCCCGTTAGTTGTTGCAACTTTAACAGATTGGTCTCCAGGACCTCATTCACAAGACAGTCAAAATGCTTCCCCAGCATTCTTGACATAAAACAGTCATTTAAAAACAGGTCATAAATACAGTTTCTATAAGACGAACTCTCGTCTTTCCACATTGTTCCACATGAATCCTCATTTATTTCATATGTATTCCCATTCTCATCACATCATTTTCTATCTCATCACATCTTTCCTCATTTATCCGCATCAGATCTCATCCACTCGCATCTACCCATATCCACATCTCATCACATCATATTCATTCACATCACATATCATCCATTCACATTTATCCCAATTTACATCACATCACATATCATCCATTCACATTTATCCCAATTTACATCACATCTCATTCACTCACATCCCGATTCACATCATATCACATCTATTCACGTCCATCACATTCATTTACATCACATCCATTTACATCCATCACATCACATTCTTTCACATACACATCCACATCCATCACATTCTTTCACATCCACATCCACATCCATTCTTTCACATACATCCCCATCCATACATACACATCCACATCCATTCTTTCACGTACACATCCACATTCATTCTTTCACATACATCCACATTCATACATACACATCCACATCCATTCTTTCACATACATCCACATCCATACATACACATCCACATCCATACATACACATCCACATCCACATCCATTCTTTCACATACACATCCACATCCATTGTTTCACATACATCCACATCCATACATACACATCCACATCCACTCTTTCACATATATACACATCCACATTCATACATACACCCACATCCATTCTTTCACATACACATCCACATCCACTCTTTCACATACATCCACATCCATACATACACATCCACATCCATTCTTTCACATACACATCCACATCCATTCTTCACATACACATCCACATCCATTCTTTCACATACATCCACATCCATACATACACATCCACATCCATTCTTTCACATGCACATCCACATCCATTCTTCACACACACATCCACATCCATATATACACATCCACATCCACTCTTTCACATACACATCTACATCCATTCTTCACATATACATCCACATCCATTCTTTCACATATATCCACATCCATTCTTTCACATCTATCTGATTCACATCACATCTATTCACATCACATCTCATTCATTCACATCTATCTGATTCACATCACATCTCATTCATTCATATCTATCTTGTTTAACATCACATCACATTCCATCCATCCATTCATTCAAAATGCTTCCCCAAAACTTCTTGATCGGAATTCTGAATTTCATACCAAAATTCCTCGAATTCTATAACCTTGATCCACAGATCAATTCGAAGGGTCTCAAACTTAGTTTCAGATTTGGTAGGAGTTTCGAGTGTATTTTTCTAAGCTGCTCACACCCTTTTTCCTCGAAACTGATGAAAGAGTTTGGTCTTAGTCATAGTCTGATTCAAGGTTCGAGTCGGATAAGATTTTTCCTGAACTATCTTTCTCGAAAAGGTTTGATAATTCAGTTACTCTTTTACTAAATTTCTTTCTTTGAATATTCACTTAACTGATTTCTAAATTAGTTACAAATTCCAATGAGGAATAAATTAATCATTTATCTGAATATTTCGATCTCGATAGATTTGCTAAATTTTCTTTTTACAATCCGTGTGAATATAAAACGATAGAAATTTCTCTCTTAGAGTATTGAATTATTCATTTATCAAATACTCATAGAATTTAAACATAGAATTTAAGAGAATTCTAATTTTGATATAAAAATTCTTTATGCATCTTTTTATGCATAAAAAATAATTTTTATAAGAATAACGCTTTTATAATAAAAAAATTCCTTTATGCATCTTTCTATGCATAAAAATTAAATTTAATATGAATAACACTTTTGTAATAAAAAAATTCCTTTATGCATCTTTCTATGCATAAAAATAAAATTTAATAAGAATAACACTTTTTTTAATTTAAAAAAATCCTTTATGCATCTTTCTATGCATAAAAATCAAATTTAATAAGAATAACACTTTTATAATTAAAATAATTCCTTTATGCAGCTTTCTATATGCATAAAAATCAAATTTAATAAGAATAACACTTTTGTAATAAAACAAATTCCTTTATGCATCTTTCTATGCATAGAAATCAAATTTAATAAGAATAACACTTTTGTAATACAAAAAATTCCTTTATGCATCTTTCTATGCATAGAAATCAAATTTAATAAGAATAACACTTTTGTAATAAAAATTTTCCTTTATGCATCTTTCTACATGCATAAAAATCAAATTTAATAAGAAGAACACTTTTATAATTAAAAAAAATTCCTTTATGCATCTTTCTATACATAAAAATCAAATTTAATAAGAATAACACTTTTATAATAAAAAAATTTCCTTTATGCATCTTTCTATGCATAAAAATCAAATTTAATAAGAATAACATTTTTGTAATTAAAAAAATTCCTTTATACATCTTTCTATGCATAGAAATCAAATTTAATAAGAACAACACTTTTATAATAAAAAAATTTCCTTTATGCATCTTTCTATGCATAGAAATCAATTTTAATAAGAATAACACTTTTGTAATTAAAAATTCCATTATGCATCTATCTATGCATGAAAATCAAATTTAATAATTAATATATGTGATATCCATGCATATTCATAGGTGAATATGTACATGGAGTAATCAGCATATTTCTTTTAGATAAAAAAAATGGTGGAAATACTCTTTTGGAATAACATAAAAACAAACTTTCTTTTTCACAAAATTTTAGAAAATTTTACCATAACCTCCATTGTATGGCTGACCATTTGTCATTTTTATCTTTCTTTATTTAACTTAATTAACCCAAATTAGAATTATAGAACTCTAATCTATACAATTTTCTAAATTCAAGAGAGTAAACCAATAAAAAGAGTTTAATTAATTACTTAGTTAATCTTTCTAGGATTGAGAAAGGTTGGAATGTAAAAAAGAGAAGGGGGTGGCCTTTTTATCAAAGGCATAGCATTTGAATTTAATTCAAACATTTGCAAAACATGAAAATCAAGAAAACCATAGATTTTCATCAAACAAAGTAAGAAAATTAGCTTACATGGAGCTTGTAAGCTCTCCTTTGGCTTGAGGGATTGAGGGTTCTACTCTATGTGTTTTGATGTGGAGTAATGTGGAAAGATGAGAGTTCGTTTTAGAAACTGTATTTATGAACTGTTTTTAAAATGATTGTTTTATGTCAATAATGCTGGGGAAGCATTTTGACCGTCTTGAGAAGAGGTCGTGGAGACCTCGATTAAAATGGTGAGCTTCCGGTGTACAGTG
This sequence comes from Cibotium barometz, assembly GCF_041138505.1. NCBI lineage: Eukaryota > Viridiplantae > Streptophyta > Polypodiopsida > Cyatheales > Cibotiaceae > Cibotium > Cibotium barometz. Next base: position 33,288,420 of record NC_141101.1, on the reverse strand, counting down.
GATGAGGGACCAAGGAAGTGGCCTATAAGTGAAGCGCTAGGTCACCTATGAAGGATCCTAGAGGGTGCTCACCATACGGTGCTCGGGCTTTGGGTCGCTGATGATACCCACACGTGCGTCGTGGAAGATATTGGAACAAGGAGTAAGAGTTGTTTTCTGAATTCGGGCATGGATCTGGTTGATTGACCTTGCTGGTCCTCAACGGATGAGTCCATGGCTCTTTTATATGGATCCGTTGGGTGGCTGATCTTGTTGATCTTCAATGGAGATTCCATTTTTGATATGTGAATATATTGCCGGTTACTATGAGCTAGGAACTATCAAAAAGGCCCCTGAGTAGATAGGTGGTGAGCATTCTAGTTGCCAATGATGCCATAGGTACACCGATGAAGGAATGATTGGAAATAAGGATTCAACTGGAGATTTTGAGGATTATGATCAGTGACACAATGGTTTCATTAAAAGATTATTTTTTAAAGATAGGTGATTCTATGAAAAAGGCAATTTCATATTAGGTGTGTAAAGTGGTGTGACTAGTTTTAAGTTTGCATGAATATCCGGCTAGGGGGCCTGGGAACTCTTTTCCCTGGTACCCGAGACAAAACCTAACCAAATTCTTAATTGGATTCCTTCACTACAGTGGTTGGGTGGTTGGCTAATCCACGGGACTAGGCTGGACTGATGGATCCCTAAATTGAGACTCAATTCTATTATGGTACGATAGATGAAGTAAATCCCAGACAAAAATTGTTCTATGGAAAAGAATCAACGGCTGTGCCTCTCAATGAGGAAAAAAGCATTGTTCTCTATGATCCAAGTGTAATCTTTTTCCTCCTCTGACTATGGGACTTACGGGCTCGGTCAGATCAATTCAGTTAGTTAAGGCTTTTGACTACGTTAGAGAAAAGTTTATCTTGAAGGAATAGCCCGTGCTTTCCGGGCAAGGGAAGTTTTTTCGGGTTCGGTCTTGAAAGAACCGATGGATTAGTCTCTTGTCTGGATATCCGTGGGGCGAGGCCTCGAGTGTGGGACCCTGTCCCATGCAAGAAGTGCTACTTCCGCTACTAGCACCCCTGAATTCGTTGCGCGGTGGGGAAAGGGATCTAAAAACAGTTCAAAAATACAGTTTCTATAACAAACTCTCGTCTTTCCACATTGCTCCACATCAAACCACATTAATTAATTCCACAACCATTTCATTAGTATTCCTATTCTCATCCAATCACATCATTTTCATCTCATCACATCTTTCCTATTCTCATCCAATCACATCATTTTCATCTCATCACATCTTTCCTCAATTTATCCTCATCAGATCTCATCCACTCGCATCTACCCATATCCACATCTCGTCACATCACATTTCACATCTCATCCATTTAGACCACATCACATTCACTCACATCACATCTCATTCATTTTACCTCACATCTCATTCATTCACATCTATCCCGATTCACATCCCATCACATCACATTCATTCATATCATATCACATTCTCTTTCATTCATATCCATCACATTCATTCTTATCACCATTATATCACATCACTTCTATCCACATCATATCTCATTCATACACATCTCATCTCATTCATCCACATCCATCCAATCGTTCACATGTATGACTTTGCGCATCTATCCATATATTCATATCTATCACTTCACATCCACATATATTCATGTCACATCTCATCTCTTTACATCACATCACATTCTTTCACATACACATCTATATCCATTCTTTCACATACATCCACATCCATTCTTTCACATACTCATTCACAGCCATTCTTCTCATACACATTTACATCCATTCTTCACATACACATCCTTATCCATTCTTTCACATACTCATTCACATCCATTCTTCACATACACATTAACTCACATCTTATATCTTTCATTTACATTTTGATTCACATGACATCACATCTATTTACCTCATATCTCATCACCTCTATTCACATCACATCCATCTCATCCATTCATTCCCATCTATCTGGTTCACATCACATCTCATCACATCTATTCACCTCACATTCTCATCATCTCTATTCACATCACATCCATCCATTCATTCACATCTATCTATTTAACATCACATCTCATCACATCTCTTTACCTCTCATCTCATCAACTCTATTCACATCACATCCATCCATCCATTCACATCTATCTAATTCACATCACATCTCATCACATCTATTTACCTCTCATCTCATCACCTCTATTCACATCACATCCATCCATCCATTCATTCACATCTGTCTAATTCACATCACATCCATCCCTCCATTCACATTTGTCTAATTCACATCGCATCCATCCATCCATTTGCATCTATATAATTCACATCACATTCTCATCATCTCTATTCACATCACATCCATCCATTCAATCATCATCTGATTCACATCTTATCTCATCACATCTATTCGCCTCATATTCTCATTACTTTTATTCACATAATTTAAACATAAAATTTAAGAGGATTCTAATTTTTTATATAAAGATTCTTTACGCATCTATTTATGCATAATTCAATTTTAAGGAAAATAACACTTCTGAAATAAAATTAAATCCTTTATGCATCTTCTTATGCATAAATTAAATTTTAATGAGAATAACTCTTTTGAAATAAAAATAATTCTTTTATGCATCTTCCTATGCATAAATTCAATTTTAATGAGAATGACACTTTTGAAATGAAAATAATTCTTTTATGCATCTTCCTATGCATAAATTCAATTTTAATGAGAATGACACTTTTGAAATGAAAATAAATTTTTTATGCATCTTCCTATGCAAAAATTCAAATTTAATGAGAATGACACTTTTGAAATAAAAATAATTCTTTTATGCATCTTCCTATGCATAAATTCAATTTTAATGAGAATGACACTTTTGAAATAAAAACAAATATTTTATGCATCCTTTCTATGCATAAATTCAATTTTAATGAGAATGACACTTTTGAAATAAAAATAAATCTTTTATGCATCTTCCTATGCATAAATTTAATTTTAATGAGAATGACACTTTTGAAATAAAAATAAATCTTTTATGCATCTTCCTATGCATAAATTCAATTTTAATGAGAATAGAACTTTTGATATAAAAATAAATCTTTTAGAATGCACAAACGGAGGGAATTACTCTTTTAGAATAACCTATTCTCAATTCTATCATTCAATTTATGACTTGAATTAATCCAATTTGAATTCTAATATCTCTAATCTACTCCATTTTCTGAAAAATCAAGAGAGTAATTCACTTGGAGAGGATTAGGCCAAAAAACAATTGAATTATCAAGAAACTCAATGTTAAATGGCTGAGAGGATAGAAGCACAGTAACAGTGCATAAACACCATAAAGCTTTTACAAAGGGGGAGGCTTCTATTTATAGAAAAAAGTGAGCCTCTAACCAAGCAAACTGATTCTAGAATTTTTCAGATCAGTTTGGTCACTTTTAGGTCGTTTAGCTTACTTTTTGGATCTAGTTGAAACAGGAGAGAGGAGAGGTGAAAATATCTCATTATTTGTGAGTTTAAAACTCATCCACACGTGAAATCGACGCCTCCTTCATGAGGAGAATCCCCCACACTGAGGTGTCAAAAATGCATCATCCAAATATCTCTTCTTTTTTAACTAATAAACCTTGTCCTTAGTTAACTCTTTATCTTATGTGAGTATTTACTTATTTTTAGGGGATTTTCTTTTATTCTTCAATTTATCTCCTCCCTACATTTGGATTAATCTTATTGGTCCATAGGAACCTTAATCCAAAATTTTTGAGAAAATCTAGACCCTCAGGATAAGGTCCCTTTTTACCTATTTTCAATTAATTCCAATTGCACATTGGAAAGTTTGTTTTGAATTTCTATTTCAAGGGAAATCATTTTAAACACTAGGAGGATTTTTATATCCAAAAATATCTCAATTTTGAATTACCTCCCTTTAGACATTTTCTCTCTCTAGGCCAAAACAGGGTAAAACAGGATCTTTCTTTTATTTCAGAGAGGGGAATAATTATAAGATCAAAAGGGGAGGTTCTTACACATGTAAACCTCAAAAGCTGGAGGGAGGAATCTTACATCCTACCCCACTTAAAAAACGCAAGATGTCCTCATCTCCCAAAATTAGAGGATAACTCTTTTCCTTAAGATCCAACTGATTCTGGGGTTCCTTATAGTATGGTGAACCCAATAGAATCCTGGGATAAAGATCCCTTATGTAGAACTCATCATTAGATAACAATTTACTTAGAATATAACATTCAGATCCTTATCACAATAATAATCCATTAGACCGAACTTTCTATCATCTGAACAGTCCTCCATGGAATTTTCAATTATACATATTTTTAATTTGACATCCCTTAACTTGATCTACTGGGTCAAGTGTTAACAGCAGCAATCTGTCAGCACAATCCACTAATCTCATAGTGATTTGTTGAAGTCATTAACGTCATTCCAGTTATGAACAACTCATTATGGTTTTGCTCAGCTTATTACATTTCAATCAAAATTCAGGAATCATTATTTTTCAATCAGAATCCAAATCAACTCATCAGTTCTCAACCAAAATTTAAAAATCATATCAGCCATTTTCGAATTCATTATCTGGATAGCATTTATGCTTATAATTTCGAGTCTTAGATTTACTCGTATATACTGCTTGTAAAGAGCTGCAGTTATACCCTTGGTATATAAGGATAGTCCACGATCCTTGGAATTATAAGGTAAATACCATCATGTCTAGGCCTCAAGCAAGTCAGGGATTCCATGCAATTGCGGTACTTCCATTTTGAAGACCCAATTGCGGTACTTCCATTTGAAGACATTTTTGGGTTCTCGGTTGATCCTCATTAGTCAATTCGCTCTGATACCAGCTGTAAAATCCTTGTCCCCCCACCGCACAATGAATTCAGGGGTGCTAGCAGCGGGAGTAGCACTTCTTGCACGAGGCAAGGTCCCATACTCGGGGCCTCGCCCCACGGATATCTGGACAAGAGACTAATCCAGCGGTTCTTCCAAAACTGAACCCGGAAAAACTTCCCTTGCCCAGAAAGCATAGGCGATTCCTCCAGGATAAATTTTTCTCTAACGTAGTCAAAAGCCTTAACTAACTGAACTGATCTAATCGAACCCGTAAGTCCTATAGTCAGATCAAGAAAAAGATTACACTTGGATCATAGAGACCAACGCTTTTTTCCTCATTAAGAGGCAAAGCCGTTGATTCTTTTCCATAGAACAATTTTTATCTCGGATTTACTTCATCTATCGTACCATAACAGAATTAAGTCTCAATTTTGGGATCCATCAGTCTAGCCTAACCCCATCAAATCCCGTGGGTTAACCGCCCAACCACTGTAGTGATGGGATCCAATTAAGAATTTGGTTAGTTTTTGTCCCGGGTACTAGGGAAAAGAGTTTCCAGGCCCCTTAGCCGGATATTCATGCAAACTTAAAACTAGTCACTCCACTTACACACCCAATATGAAATTGCCTTTTTTCACAGAATCAGCTATCTTTAAAAAACAATCTTTTAATGGAACCATTGTGTCACTAATCATAATCCTCAAAATCTCCGGTTGAATCCTTATTTCCAATCATTCCTTTATCGGTGTACCTATGGCATCATTGGCAACTAGAATGCTCACCACCTATCCACTCAGGGGCCTTTTCGATAGTCCCTAGCTCATAGTAATTGACAATATATTCACATATCAAAAATGGAATCTCCATTGAAGATCAGCAACATCAACCAACGGATCCATATAAAAGAGCCATGGACTCATCCATTGAGGACCAGCAAGGTCAATCAACCAGATCCATGCCTGAATTCAAAAAACAACTCTTACTCCTTATTCCAATATCTTCCACGACATACGTGTGGGTATCGTCGGTGACCCAGAGCCCGAGCATCGTATGGTCAGCACCCTCTAGGATCCTTTGGCAGGTGACCTAGCGCTTCACTCATAGGCCGCTTCCTTGGTGGTCCCTCATCCACCGTACCGGAAGCTTAGTCAGCTGTTGCAACTTTATCAGATTAGGTCTCCATGACCTCTTCTCAAGACGATCAAAATGATTCCCCAGCATTATTGACATAAAATAGTCATTTTAAAACAGGTCTCATAAATACAGTTTCTAAAATGAACTCTCGTCTTTCCACATTACTCCACATCAAACCACATTGATTAATTCCACAACCATTTCATAAGTATTCCTATTCTCATCCAATCACATCATTTTCATCTCATCACATCTTTCCTCAATTTATCCTCATTAGATATCATCCACTCGCATCTACCCATATCCACATCTTATCAGATTACATTCATTCACATCTTGTCCATTCAGACCACATCACATTCACTCACATCTCTCCATTCAGACCACATCACATTCACTCACATCACATCTCATCCATTCAGACCACATCACATTCACTCACATCACATCTCATTCATTTTACCTCACATCTCATTCACATCTATCTCCCGATTCACATCCCATCACATCACATTCATTCATATCCATCACATTCACTTTCATTCATATCCATCACATTTATTCTCGTCACCATTATATCATATCACTTCTATCCACATCATATCTCATTCATACACATCTCATCCCATTCATCCACATCCATCCAATTGTTTCACATGTACGACTACTTGCATCTATCCATACATTCATATCTATCACTTCACATCCACATATATTCATGTCACATCTCATCTCTTTACATCACATCACACTCTTTCACATACATATCTATATCCATTATTTCACATACATCCACATCCATTCTTTCACATACTCATTCACATCCATTCTTCTCATACACATTCACATCCATTCTTCACATACACATCCTTATTCATTCTTTCACATACTCATTCACATCCATTCTTCACATACACATTTACTCACATCTCATATCATTCATTTACATTGTGATTCACATACTCATTCACATCTCATTCATTCATTCATATTTATCTGATTCACATCACATATCATCCCATCTATTCACCTCACATCTCATCACCTCGGGGCCTCGCCCATGGATATCCGGACAAGAGACTTATCTATTGGTTCTTCCAAAACAGAACCCGAAAAAACTTCCCTTGCCTACAAAGCACAGGCGATTCCTCTAGGATAAATTTTTCTCTAACATAGACAAAAGCCTTAACTAACTAAACTGATCTAACCGAACCCGTAAGTCCCATAGTCAGATCAGGAAAAAGATTACACTTGGATCATAGAGACCAACGCTTTTTTCCTCATTGAGAGGCAAAGCCATTGATTCTTTTCCATAGGACAATTTTTGTCTCGGATTTACTTCATCTATCGTACCATAATAGAATTAGGTCTCAGATTAGGAATCCATTAGTCCAGCCTCCAGTCCCGTGGGTTAGCCAACCGCCCCCAACCACTGTAGTGATCCAATTAAGAATTTGGTTAGGTTTTATCCTGGGTACGAGGGAAAAGAGTTCCCAGGTCCCCTAGCCAGATATTCATGCAAACTTAAAACTAGTCACACCACTTACACACCCCCAATATAAAATTACCCCACAGAATCAGCTATCTTTAAAAAATAATCTTTTAATGAAACCATTGTGTCACTGATCATAATCCTCAAAATCTCTGGTTGAATCCTTATTTCCAGTCATTCCTTCATCGGTGTACCTATGGCATCATTGGCAACTAGAATGCTAACTACCTATCCACTCAGGGGCCTTTTCGATAGTTGCTAGCTCATAGTAACCGGCAATATATTCACATATCAAAAATGGAATCTCCGTTGAAGATCAGCAAGATCAACCAACAGATCCATATAAAAGAGTCATGGACTCATCCGTTTGAGGACCAACAAGGTCAATCAACTTGATCCATGCTCGAATTCAGAAAACAACTCTTACTCCTTGTTCCAATATCTTCCACGATGCACGTGTGGGTATCATCGAGGACCTAGAGCCCGAGCACCGTATGGTCAGCACCCTCTAGGATCCTTTGGCAGGTGACCCAGCGCTTCACTCATAGGCCGCTTCCTTGGTCCCTCATCCATCGTAACGGAAGCTTACCATTTTAATTGAATCGAGGCTGTCAAGACCTCGGCTGACCTTGCTACACGGGACGTCCTCCGTTGACTCTCCGTCAGCTGTTGCAACTTTATCAGATTAGGTCTCCACGACCTCTTCTCAAGACGGTCAAAATGATTCCCCAGCATTATTGACATAAAATAGTCATTTTAAAATAGGTCATAAATACAGTTGCTAAAACGAACTCTCGTCTTTCCACATTACTCCACATCAAACCACATTAATTAATTCCACAACCATTTCATAAGTATTCCTATTCTTATCCAATCACATCATTTTCATCTCATCACATCTTTCCTCAGTTTATCCTCGTCAGATATCATCCACTCACATCTACCCATATCCACATCTCATCACATCACATTCATTCACATCTTGTCCATTCAGGCCACATCACATTCACTCATCTCATCCTTTCAGACCACATCACATTCACTCACATTACATCTCATTCATTTTACCTTACATCTCATTCATTCACATCTATCTCCCGATTCACATCCCATCACATCACATTCATTCATATCCATCACATTCACTTTCATTAATATCCATCACATTCATATCCATCACATTCATTCTCATCACCATTATATCACATCACTTCTATCCACATCATACCTCATTCATACACATCTCATCTCATTCATCCACATCCATCCAGCGTCTATCCATACATTCATATCTATGATCTTCACATCCACATATATTCATATCACATCTCATCTCTTTACATCACATCACACTCTTTCACATACACATCTATATCCATTTTTCACATACATCCACATCCATTCTTTCACATACTCATTCACATCCATTCTTCTCATACACATTCAAATCCATTCTTCACATACACATCCTTCTACATTCTTTCACATACTCACTCACATCCATTCTTCACATACACATTCACTCACATCTCATATCATTCATTTACATTCTGATTCACATGACATCACATCTCATTCATTCATTCACATTTATCTGATTCACATCACATCTCATCACATCTATTCACCTCACATCTCATCACCTCGGGGCCTTGCCCATGGATATCGGGACAAGAGACTAATCTATCCGTTCTTCCAAAACCAAACCCAGAAAAACTTCCCTTGCCTGGAAAGCACAGACGATTCCTCTAGGATAGATTTTTCTCTAACGTAGTCAAAAGCCATCTATTATTTTACCTCACATCTCATTCATTCACATCTATCTCCCGATTCACATCCATCACATCACATTCATTCATATCCATCACATTCACTTTCATTCATATTCATCACATTCACTTTCATTCATATCCATCACATTCATTCTCATCACCATTATATCACATCACTTCTATCCACATTATATCTCATTCATACACATCTCATCTCATTCATCCACATCCATCCAATCGTTCACATGTATGACTACTCACATCTATCCATAATTCATATCTATCACTTCACATCCACATATATTCATGTCACATCTCATCTCTTTACATCACATCACACTCTTTCACATAGACATCTATATCCATTCTTTCACATACATCCACATCCATTCTTTCACATACTCATTCACATCCATTCTTCTCATACACATTCACATCCATTCTTCACATACACATCCTTCTCCATTCTTTCACATACTCATTCATGTCCATTCTTCACATACACATTCACTCACATCTCATATCATTCATTTACATTCTGATTCACATGACATCACATCTCATCCATTCATTCACATTTATTTGATTCACATCACATCTCATCATATCTATTCACCTCAGATATCATCACCTCGGGGCCTCACCCATGGATATCCGGACAAGAGACCAATCTATCGGTTCTTCCAAAATCAAGCCCGCAAAAACTTCCCTTGCCTGGAAAGCACGGGCGATTCCTCGAGGATAAATTTTTCTCTAATTTAGTCCAAAAGCCTTAAGTAACTGAACTGATTTAACCAAACTCGTAAGTCCCATGGTCAGATCAGGAAAAAGACTGCACTTGGATCATAGAGACCAACGCTTTTTTCCTCATTGAGAGGCAAAGCCGTTGATTCTTTTCCATAGAACAATTTTTGTCTCAGATTTACTTCATCTATCGTACCATAATAGAATTGAGTCTCAAATTAGGGATCCATCAGTCCAGCCTAACCCCATCCAGTCCCGTGGGTTAGACAATCGGCCCCAACCACTGTAGTGATGGGATCCAATTAAGAATTTTTTGTCTTGGGTACCAGGGAAAAGGGTTTTGAGGCCCCTAGCTGGATATTCATGCAAACTTAAAACTAGTCACACCACTTACACACCCAATATGAAATTGCCTTTTTCAGAGAATCAGCTATCTTTAAAAAACAATCTTTTAATAAAACCATTGTGTCACTGATCATAATCCTCAAAATCTCTGGTTGAATCCTTATTTCCAATCATTCCTTCATCGCTGTACCTATGGCATCATAGGTAACCAGCAATATATTCACATATCAAAAATGGAATCTCCGTTGAAGATCAGCCAAGATCAACCAACGGATCCATATAAAAGAGCCATGAACTCATCGGTTGAGAACCAGCAAGGTCAATCAATGAGATCCATGCCCAAATTCAGAAAACAACTCTTACTCCTTGTTCCAATATCTTCCACGACGCACGTGTGGGTCTCGTCGGTGACCCAGAGCCCGATCACCGTATAGTCAGCACCCTCTAGGATCCTTCCCAAGTGACCTAGCTCTTCACTCATAGGCCACTTCCTTGTCCCTCATCCATCGTACCGGAAGCTCACCATTTTAATTGAATTGAGGCTCTCAAGACCTCCGCCGACCTTTCTACACGAGACGTCCTCCATTGACTCTCCGTCAGCTGTTGCAACTTTATCAGATTAGGTCTCCATGATTCCCCAGCATTATTGACATAAAATAGTCGTTTTAAAATAGGTCTCATAAATACAGTTTCTAAAATGAACTCTCGTCTTTCCATATTACTCCACATCAAACCACATTAATTAATTCCACAACCATTTCATAAGTATTCCTATTCTCATCCAATCACATCATTTTCATCTCATCACGTCTTTCCTCAATTTATCCTCATCAGATATCATCCACTCGCATCTACCCATATGAACATCTCATCACATCACATTCACTCACATCTCATCCATTCAGACCACATCACATTCACTCACATCACATCTCATTCATTAACATCTATCTCCCGATTCACATCCCATTACATCACATTCATTCATATTCATCACATTCACTTTCATTCATATCCATCACATTCATTCATATTCATCACATTCACTTTCATTCATATCCATCACATTCATTCTCATCACCATTATATCACATCACTTCTATCCATATCATATCTCATTCATACACATCTCATCTCATTCATCCACATCCATCCCATCGTTCACATGTACAACTACTCGCATCTATCCATACATTCATATCTCTCACTTCACATCCACATATATTCATGTCACATCACATCACACTCTTTCACATACACATCTTTATCCATTCTTTCACATACATCCACATCCATTCTTTCACATACTCATTCACATCCATTCTTCTCATACACATTCACATCCATTCTTCACATACACATCCTTCTCCATTCTTTCACATACTCATTCACATCCATTCTTCACATACACATTCACTCACATCTCTTATCATTCACATCCATTCTTCACATACACATTCACTCACATCTCTTATCATTCATTTACATTCTGATTCACATGACATCACATCTCATCCATTCATTCATATTTATCTGATTCACATCACATCTCATCACATCTATTCACCTCACATCTCATCATCTCGGGGGCCTTGCCCATGGATATCCGGACAAGAGAATAATCTATCGGTTCTTCCAAAATCGAACCCAAAAAAACTTCCCTTGCCTGGAAAGCACGGGCGATTCCTCCAAGATAATTTTTTCTCTAACGTAGTCAAAAGCCTTAACTAATTGAACTGATCTAACCGAACTCGTAAGTCCCATAGTCAGATCAGGAAAAAGATTGCACTTGGATCATAGAGACCAACGCTTTTTTCCTCATTGAGAGGCAAAGCCGTTGATTCTTTTCCATAGAACAATTTTTGTCTCGGATTTACTTCATCTATCGTACCATAATAGAATTGAGTCTCAAATTAGGGATCCATCAGTCAAGCCTAACCCCATCCAGTCCCGTGGGTTAGACAATCGGCCCCAACCACTGTAGTGATGGGATCCAATTAAGAATTTGGTTAGGTTTTGTCCCGAGTACTAGGGAAAAGGGTTTCGAGGCCCCTAGCTGGATATTCATGCAAACTTAAAACTAGTCACACCACTTACACACCCATCACATTCATTCTCATCACCATTATATCACATCACTTTTATCCACATCATATCTCATTCATACACATCTCATCTCATTCATCCACATCACATCACATTCATTCATATCCATCACATTCACTTTCATTCATATCTATCACATTCATTTTCATCACCATTATATCGCATCACTTCTATCCGCATCATATCTCATTCATACACATCTCGTCTCATTCATCCACATCCATCCAATCATTCACATGTACGACTACTCGCATCTATCCATACATTCATATCTATCACTTCACATCCACATATATTCATGTCACATCACATCACACTCTTTCACATACACATCTATATCCATTATTTCACATACTCATACACATCCATTCTTCTCATACACATTCACATCCATTCTTCACATACACATCCTTATCCATTTTTTCATATTCTCATTCACATCCATTCTTCACATACACATTCACTTACATCTCATTTCATTCGTTTACATTCTGATTCACATGACATGACATGACATCTCATCCATTCATTCACATTTATCTGATTCACATTACATCTATTCACCTCACATCTCATCACCTTTATTCACATCACATCCATCCATGCATTCATTCCCATCTATCTGATTCACATCACATCTCATCACATCTATTCACCTCACATTCTCATCATCTCTATTCATATCACATCCATCCATTCATTCATTCCCATCATCTATCTGATTCACATCACATCTCACATCTATTCACCTCACATCTCATCACCTCTATTTACATCACATCCATCTATCTATCTATTCACATCTATCTAATTCACATCACATCCATCTATCTATTCACATCTATCTAATTCACATCACATCCATCCATCCAATCATCATCTATCTGATTCATATCTTATCTCATCACATCTATTCACCTCATAATCTCTTCACCTCTATTCACACCACATCCATCCATTCATCCATTCTTCTCATCTATCTAATTCCCATCACATCTATTCACCTCATATTCTCATCACTTCTATTCTCATCACTTCTATTCATATCATATCCATCCATCTAATCATCATCTATCTAATTCACATCTTATCTCATCACATCTATTCACCTCATTTTCTCATCACTTCTATTCACATCACATCTATCCAATCATCTATCTGATTCACATCTTATCTCATCACATCTATTCACCTCACATCTCATCACCTCTATTCACATCACACCCATCCATCCAATCATCTATCTGATTCACATCTTATCTCATCACAACTATTTGCCTCATATTCTCATCACTTCTATTTACAGAATTTAAACATAGAATTTAAGAGGATTCTAATTTTTGATATAAAGATTCTTTACGCATCTATTTATGCATAATTCAATTTTAAGGAAAATAACACTTTTGAAATAAATTAAATCCTTTATGCATCTTTCTATGCATAAATTCAATTTTAAAGAGAATAACTCTTTTGAAATAAAAATAAATCTTTTATGCATCTTCCTATGCATAAATTAAATTTTAATAAGAATGACACTTTTGAAATAAATTTTTTTTTAATGCATCTTCCTATGCATAAGTTCAATTTTAATGAGAATGACACTTTTGAAATAAAAATAAATCTTTTATGCATCCTTCCTATGCATAAATTCAATTTTAATGAGAATAGAACTTTTGATAATAAAATAAATCTTTTAGAATGCATGAACAGAGGGAATTACTCTTTTAGAATAACCTTATGATAAACTTTAGTTCCACGAAATTTAAGAAAATTTTACCATAACCTCCTTTGTATGGCTGACCATTTCTCAATTTTATCATTCAATTTATGACTTGGGTGCTACTTAAATATGCCGGTATAGGTACCGACATGCATCCGAAGCACCGAATACATGTTGGATACTACTTAGGCATCTCGGTAGCTTCTAATGTATGCTAGGTGCTATGTAGGCATGCCAGTAGCTACCAGCTCCACCAATGCATGTCGAGTGCTACCTAAGCATGTCGGGTGCTACCTATGATGAATGCTATACATAAGCCTTATGCATAGTATGCATAAGGCCTATGCATGAGCCTTATGCATTAGGTGAGTGCTACCTAAGCATGCGGGTAGCTACCGGAATGCACCAAGAGATTCTATTATCTCTAATCATCTCCATTTTCTAAAAATCAAGAGAGTAAGCAATGAAAAGAGTTTAATCAATCTTTTAATTAAACTTTCTAGGATTGAGAAGGGCTGAATTGTAAAGAAGAGAAGGGGGTGGCCTTTCCATCAAGGCATAGCATCAGATTTTAATTTAACATTTACAAACCATAGATTTAAAAATTCACAATAAGTAAGAATTAAGCTTACATGGAGCTTGTAAGCTTTCCTTTGGCTTGAGGGATTGAGGGTTCTACTCTTGTTTGTAGTAAGAGTGGCCACCAAATTCACTTGGAGAGGATTAGGCCAAAAAACAATTGAATTGTCAAGAAATTCAATGTTAAATGGCTCAGAACAGAAGCAGAGTAATAGTGCATAAACACCATTAAGCTTTTACAAAGAGGGAGGCTTCTATTTATAGGAAAAAGTGAGCCTCTAACCAAGCAAATTGATTCTAGAATTTTTCAGATCACTTTGGTCACTTTCTGACCATTTTTAGGTTAGTTTAGCTTATACTTTGGATCTAGTTGAAACAGGAGAGAGGAGAGGTGAAAATATCTCATTATTTGTGAGTTTAAAACTCATCCAAACATGTGAAATAGGTGCCTCCTTCATGAGGGGAATCCCCCACACTAAGGTGTCAAAAATGCATCATTTCCTCTAAATATGTCTTCTTTTTTAACTAATAAATCTTGTCCTTAGTCAACTCTTCATCTTATGTGAGTATTTACTCATTTTTGAGGGATTTTCTTTTATTCTTCAATTTATCTCCTCCCTACATCTGGATTAATCTTATTGGTCCATAGGAACCTTAATCCAAAATTTTTGAGAAAATCTGGACCCTCAGGATAAAATAGGATCCAATTGCACATTGGAAAGTTCTTTTTGAATTTCTGTTTAAAGGGAAATCATTTTAAACACTAGGAGGATTTTAATTAGTACTAATCACTAATTTTCGATGAAATTGGTGGTTCAAACTAACCATTGGGTATCTGATATAGATCTCTATTACTTTAGATTACAAATTGAAGTTGGTTTGATGTCCCAACCATCCATTACAAGACCAACTATCCTTGGCTTTATGCAATTTTTGGTGTATTCATGCTTGTAAACTTGTTGTAATCATCATTAAACACCAAATTGGAGTTGTAAAAGGGTAGACAATGCCCTTGAATCTTGAATTGGATCAAGAGGTAAGACCCCCTTCACATCATCACATGAGCATTGCACAAGAAGTAGCTAATTCAACAGGGAGCAATTCCATACATGGCAAACAAAAACCATGTATTTGCTCATGAGGAAGAATCTATGGGAGGTAGTTGAGGGAAGAGATGAATGTCTAGAGGAGAATGGGGAGAATGAGTAGAAGAGCCAAAATGAGAAAGCATTAGGACTCACTGCACTTAGCTTAAATGATGAAATCATTCATGTAAGATTCCTCCTCAGCCTCAATAATGAAAAAGCTTTTACCTCAATCCCCTGTAATCATTTCCTATTTCTGAATACAAGAAAATATTGTTTTCCTTGTTTTTACCTAGAGAGAAGAAAATTTCTAGAGAGAGATAATTTAATATTTTGATATTTTTAGATATAAAAATTCTCCTAATATCTAAAATATATTTCCCTGAAATAGAAGTTCAAAATAAATTCTCCAATGTGCATTAGGAATCAATTAAAAATGATATGAGGGACCTTAGCCTAAGGGTCTAGATTTTCAAAAAAATTTGGATTATGGTCCAATTAAGGTTCTTATGGGCCAATAGGATTAATCCAAGTGTTGGGATGAGATAAATCCAATGAATAAAAGAAAATGCCCAAAAATGAGTAAATGCTCACATAAGATGAAGAGTTGAATGAGTACAAGGTTTATTACTTTAAAAATAAGAGATATCACTAAAAAAATGAGATATTTTGGTGAAATGATAAATTTTTGACACCTTGGTAAGGAAAGGGGGACCTTTGAGGTAGGTGCCTCCTTCACATGTGTGGAAGGGTTTTTAATTCAAAAAAAATTGTGATATTTTTATCTCTCTTGGATCAAACTGGATCAAAAGGGGAGCCAAATTGGTCCAAATCTTGTCCAAATTCATTCAAACTGAAGCTCGAAAATTTTAGAACCTAATTGGACTCTGTTAGTGGCCTCCCTCACCTATAAATAGACCCTCATTCTTTTGTATTCTCATCTGCTATTAACTATACCATGCTAGTATTACATTGAAATAATCATATTTTCTATTATCCCTTAAAAATCCTCTACTTTTGGGGAGCTTGGAGCTTCTCTCTCTCTTCAACAACTCTTGGAGCTCTCTTCTCCACTTGCTAAACCAATTGATTGGTTGGGGGCTTTACTTCTAGAAAAAGAAGCAAGCTAATCCTTGAGGTAAGAATGAATTTTATGGTTTTTTGTTAATATTCTCAAATGACTTCTCTTCTCAACCCCTCTCAAGCTTGAGAAGTTTCTATTTGGTTGTTTTAAATTCAAATCAAGATTTCCCTAAGAATTTTAATGTGTAATCAAGAAAAAGTTAATCTTTATGCTTAATTAGAATGCTTTCTTCTGTATATCTCTCTCTCTAAAAAAGAATAGCCATTCCTATGGCTAATTCTTTAGCAAAAGAATGCTTCTCATTGATAAATTCTTAATCCAAAACCAAACTCTAAGCTTGTTAAGCTAGAGAATAAGCAAATGGTATTTTTATGCCTTTATAATAACAAAATAATGGTTAATTCTATTAGATTATTTATAAGTAGTTAAAAACTACCTTAATTGATTCTAAATGGGAAAGAGATAATCTTATCAATTTGGGAAAAGAGAAAAAATGGAAATAGCTTAATCTAGTGGAATAATCATTGAAATTATGATTTAAATTCATAGTTTAGATTTAAGCCTAAGAATAGATCTTCTATCATATTGGCATTACAATGTTTTATTCTTTTAAGAAAAAATTAAAAATTATCAATAATACCAGCGAAGCTATGGTAAATTTTTTAAAAAATAATACATATCTTATTTTTATGCATAATGCTAAAAGAGGACTTCCTACCATATTCTAGAATTGGACATCCTATGCAAAAAGAATAATTTTTATCATATTCATGTGAAATAATTTTTTAGTATTTATGCGTAAATATTTAATTAAAAGAAAAGAGAAATTTTTGGTAAAATTTTTTTATGCATAAGAAATTTTTAAATGATAAAAGGAGAATTCCCATGACATTTGGAATTCAATCATTTAAATAACAAAAGAGGAATTTTCGGCATAGTTGAAATAATGGATATTTTTATTAAAAAAGAGGAATTTTAGATAAATTTATTTTACGATAAAAGAGGAATTCCCATGACATTTGAATTTCAATCATTTAAATGCAAAAAGAAGAATTTTAAGCATATTCAAAAAATAGATATTTGTATTTAATTAAAAGAAGAATTTTTATGGTATTTTAAGTAGAGAAAGGTTTAAATTAAATTTTGGTGACAAAAGAGGATTTTTCACCATAAATCCACCTAGAAAATTAGGGTTGTTAATTAAATTGATAGAAAGAATATTCTTAGATATTTTATGTGGATAAATCACCAAATTGATATTTACTCAAAATTAGATTAATGAAAGAAGAGTATTTTTATAAAAATTCGATATTCTCATATAGAACAATTTCTTAATCTATTATGGTTAGGAATGAAATTCATAAAGTTGGAATTTTCCTTATGGTTAGAAGTTCAGTAGATTTTTATCTGAAGAAAATCCTTAGGAATCAAAGTTAGAAGTAAACTGAATAATTTTGGTTAGACCACGACTGTGAGAGGGGCGGCTAGTAAACTACTTGCCCATCTCTCGAATCTGAATCAAGCAAAAACCTCGTGAGACTAATTCAAATTCTTGACACAAAGAATAGACTACCGTTGAATTAGCATAGTTTTTCCTTAACCGAAATCACCAAGAATCTAGTTGGAAATTCAGTCAAATGATGGGTAGATTACCCTAATGAGAGATAATTGATTCTCATTTTAAGAAAATCTGGATTAAGGAAAAAGGGTTTTGTAGAACCAATCTCGAACCGAGAATTTTACTTGCATAGTATCTCTGTTTTATTTTAAAGGAGTGTTTTATGCCAGAATGCTGGAGGAAGCATTTGGTATGTGTTTAACTACGAAGAGACTCGTTGGCAACAACAGCTGGCCGGGGAGTCGTCAAGGGACGTCACTCGTGTGGCAGAACTTGCCGAGGTCTTGACGACTAGCTTCGGTATGGTTAAAATGGTGCACTTCCGGTACGATGGGCGAGGACCGACGAAGCGGTCCCCTGAGTGAAGTGCTAGGACACCTAAGTAGGATCCTAGAGGGTTCTGACCAGGTGATGCACGGGCTCGCGGTTGCTAGGACACCCATGCGTACGTCGAGGAAGATACGGATGAACTAAAAAGAATGACTTTTGTGAACTAAATTTTAATATTGGATCTCGTTGATTGACCAGTTGGTCTTCAACGGAGAGTTCGGATGATATATTTTATAAAACAATGGACTCAATATTTGGGAGGATTATGATTAGTAATACTATGATTTCATTGAAGATTGTTTTAAAGACAACCGAATCTGTTAAAATGGCAATTTCATATTGGGTGTGTAAGTGGTATGACTACCTTGAATTTTACTTGAAACACCAGCTAGGGGGCCTGGGAACTCTTTTCCTCGATACCCATGCAAAACATAACCAAATTTTTATAAAGGAATCCCACCAATACAATGGTTGGGCGGTTAGCTAACCCATGGGCCGGTAGGTTGAATTGGGGGATTCCTGTGATACAATTAAGTTACATTAGTTAGATTAAGTCCTAGGAAGACCCTTGTTCTGTGGGAGGGAATCAGTGGATGTGCCTCGTTAAAGGAGGAAAAAAGCAGTGATTCTATGGACCAAGTGCAAGTCTCTTCTTTGATCTGTATGACTTTTGGGTTTGGTCGAATCAGTTTGGATAGTTAAGACTTTGACTCGTTAGATCAATTCTCTCGTTAGATGATTTCCCTGGTGGAATTACCCGTGCCTTCCGGGCCAGGGAAGTTTTTTCGGGTTCGATTTTGAAGGAACTGCCGGGCTAGTCTCTTGTCCAGACATCCGTGGGGGCAAGGCCCAAGTATGGATCCCTGCCCCATGCGAGAGGCTGACGCTACTTCTGCCGCCAGCGCCCTCGGAGGGGCCGTCGCGCGGGGGAGGGGATGGGGGTCTCATAGCTGGTATTAGAGCTTTGTTGAAAGCTAATAAGGAAAAATGAATTCTTATCAGAAATTTATAATAAAAACTCAAAAAGAGCATTTAAGTCGTATTGTATTTTCATTCCTTAAGCTTCATTAATGAAGATTTTTAATCAAAGAATTTGGTTTTATAGATGGAAGTTCCACACTTATCCGGTATTCCCAATCTCACCCAGTCACAAGATTGCTTTCGCCTTCGAGCATCTCCTCTCTTCCGCTACAACTCAAACGAGCTGAACTAGACTCACAAGTCATTTTGAGGATTTATATTTCCCAGACCCAGCGGGGAGAGACAGTAGCACAAGTGGTTTGCAGGAGGGTAGTATGTCCATGCCTCTTGCGAGCGACCAGCCTGTGATGCTGAGGGAAAATATCTCATTGGCCATGATTCTGATGAGGCTAAGAGTTATTCATGGTGTCATTTTTCCCAGACCCAGCGGGGAGAGACGGTAGCACAAGTGGTTTGCAGGAGGGTAGTATGTCCATGTCTCTTGCGACCAGCCTGTGAGGCTGAGGGAAAATATCTCATTGGCCATGATACTGATGAGGCTAAAAGTGATTCATGGTGTCATTTTTCCCAGACCCAGCGGGGAGAGACGGTAGCACAAGTGGTTTGCAAGAGGGTAGTATGTCCATGCCTCTTGCGACCAGCCTGTGATGTTGAGGGAAAATATCTCATTGGCCATGATTCTGATGAGGCTAAAAGTGATTCATGGTGTCATTTTATATCACCCTACACCTCAAGATTTCATACTTTCTTGCCATATCTACAGACTTCTTAGCTGCTTTATTCCAAAGGAGAAGATAGTAGCTTCCTTGGCAGTAAGGGAACGTTTGTATCGGGGCATGTCTGTAGCCCAGTATCACAGTCTTATGCATTTCTCGATGAGGTTTTGACTTTCTAGAGTCGAGATGCTCTATGTACATATTGCAACCTTTATATAAATAAAGAAATGTTTTGTGAAAAAATTCCCTGTTGTATAAGTGATTGTTTATTATAGACGAATTGATGAAGAAAAATCTATTTCTCAGACATATGTCATAGATCTCCAATAAGATCGTTTATCTTGTTTAAGAAATTATTTTTCGAACCTCTTAAGTCTTAGGATCTCGTTGACAAGATCAGAATAAAAAATTAATAATGTATCAATTTTGGTAGAATTCTGAGAGGCGAGGGAACCGTGGCCGATGGCCAGATCCTCTCACTGTCCTAATGAGGAAGAGCTTGACCCTGACGTTTGCAAGGCTCTTCAGAACTCAACCAGGACCCTTGAAAGGGGAAGGGGAGAACTTGGGCGAGGCAGTGGAGAAGAGGTTGAGGCCATGGAGGAATATTTTGATGTCACCGGATATAGCGAGAGGAGCAAAATAGCTCTCGCTAGGCTGAAGATTGTTGAAACAGCCAGGGTGGCATAGAGAAACCATTGTGACACTAACCATCTGGATAGGAATACCCAGTCCTAGAATGATCTCAAAGCCTATCTAAGGAAGAGATTTTGTCCCCCTAGATTTTTTAGAAACCAAGATTAATGAATTCTTAGAGCTAAACCAGGGGAGCAAAACTAATCACACCAGGCATTTGCTCTTCTCCTCAAGTACTCATCACCGCTAGACAAAGAGCAACTTATGGCCGGGTTCATTTAGGAAATGAACGAACCTTTAGACACCCTGGTCAAGAATGCCAAGCCCGTTTTCATGGCTGAAGCTATAAGAATGGCAAAGGACTTTGCCCAAAGCCTTCATCGTTAAAGTCTCGCCAAAGCTAGCTCCCTCATCCTTCAAGAGATTCCAAACACCCGGAAGTTCTTCCAACCTTCCGCTGTAAGATTCCTCCCAATGTAAGACCCTCCCCTTTTGATCTTATAATTATTCCTCTCTCAGAAATAAAAGCAAGATCCTGTTTTACCCTGTTTTGGCCTAGAGAGAGAAAATGTCTAGAGGGAGGTAATTCAAAATTGAGATATTTTTTGATATAAAAATCCTCCTAGTGTTTAAAATGATTTCCCCTCAAACAGAAATTCAAAAAGAACTTTCCAATGTGCAATTTGAATTAATTAAAAATAGGTAAAAATGACCTTATCCTGAAGGTCCAGATTTTTTAAAAATTTTGGATTAAGGTTCCTATGGACCAATAAGATTAATCCAAATGTAGGGAGAAGATAAATTGAAGAATAAAAGAAAATTTCCAAAAAATAAGTAAATACTCACATAAGATGAAGAGTTGACTAAGGACAAGGTTTATTAGTTAAAAAAGAAGAGATATTTAGAGGAAACGATGCATTTTTGACACCTTAGTGTGGGGAATTTCCCTCATGAAGGAGGCACCTATTTCACATGTGTGGATGAGTTTTAAACTCACAAATAATGAGATATTTTCATCTCTCCTCTCTCCTGTTTCAACTAGATCCCCAAAAAGTAAGCTAAACTGACCTAAAAATGGTCAAAAAGTGACTAAACTGATCTGGAAATTTCTAGAATCAGTTTGCTTGGTTAGACTCTCACTTTTTCCTATAAATAGAAGCCTCCCCCTTTGTAAAAGCTTAATGGTGTTTATGCACTGTCACTCTGCTTCTGTCGTCCTGAGCCATTTAACATTGAATTTCTTGATAATTCAATTATTATTTTTTGGCCTAATCCTCTCCAAGTGAATTTGGTGGACACTCTTGCTGCAAACAAGAGTAGAACCCTCAATCCCTCAAGCCAAAGGAAAGATTACAAGATCCATGTAAGCTTAGTTCTTACTTATTGTGAATTTTTAAATCTATGGTTTTCTCAAATTTTATGCTTTGTAAATGTTGAATTAAAATCTGATGCTATGCCTTGATGGAAAGGCCAGCCCCTTCTCTTCTTTGCAATTGAGCCCTTCTCAATCCTATAAAGTTTAATTAAAAGATTGATTAAACTCTTTTCATTGTTTACTCTTTTGATTTTTGAAAAATGGAGTAGATTAGAGATATTAGAATGCAATTTGGATTAATTCAAGTCATAAATTGAATGATAAAATTGAGAAATGGTCAACCATACAAAGGAGGTTTTGATAAAATTTTCTTAAATTTTGTGGAACTAAAGCTTATTATTAGGTTATTCTAAAAGAGTAATTCCCTCCATTTGTGCATTCTAAAAGATTTATTTTTATATCAAAAGTTCTATTCTCATTAAAATTGAATTTATGCATAGGAAGGATGCATAAAAGATTTATTTTTATTTCAAAAGTGTCATTCTCATTATAATTGAATTTATGCATAATAGAAAGATGCATAAAAGGTTTATTTTTATTTCAAAAGTGTCATTCTCATTAAAATTAAATTTATGCATAGGAAGATGCATAAAAGATTTATTTTTATTTCAAAAGTGTCATTCTCATTAAAATTGAATTTATGCATAAGAAGATGCATAAAAGATTTATATTTTTTTCAAAAGTGTCATTCTCATTAAAAATTCTGTTGGGTTCACCCCAGACTATAAGGAACCCCAGAATCAGTTGAATCTTAAGGAAAAGAGTTATCCTCTAATTTTGCGAGATGAGAACATCTAGTGCTTTTTAAGTGGGGTAGGATGTAAGATTCCTCCCTCCAGCTTTTGAGGTGTACAGGTGTGAGAACCTCCCCTTTTGATCTTATAATTATTCCCCTCTCTGAAATAAAAGAAAGATCCTGTTTTAGCCTATTTTGGCCTAGAGAGAGAAAATGTCTAGAGGGAGTTAATTCAAAATTGAGATATTTTTGGATATAAAAATCCTCCTAGTGTTTAAAATGATTTGCCTTGAAACAGAAATTCAAAAAGAACTTTCCAATGTGTAATTAGAATTAATTAAAAATAGGTAAAAAGGACATTATCCTGAGGGTCCAGATTTTCTCAAAAATTTTGGATTAAGGTTCCTATGGACCAATAAGATTAATCCAAATGTAGGGAGGAGATAAATTGAAGAATAAAAGAAAATCTCCCAAAAATGAGTAAATACTCACATGAGATGAAGAGTTGACTAAGGACAAGATTTATTAGTTAAAAAAGAAGAGATATTTAGAGGAAATGATGCATTTTTGACACCTCATTGTGGGGAATTTCCCTCATGAAGGAGGCGTCTATTTCACATGTGTGGATGAGTTTTAAACTCACAAATAATGAGATATTTTCACCTCTCCTCTCTCCTGTTTCAACTAGATCAAAAAGTAAGCTAAACTGACCTAAAAATAGTCAAAAAGTGACCAAATTGATCTGGAAAATTTTAGAATTAGTTTGCTTGGTTAGAGGCTCACTTTTTTCTATAAAAAGAAGCCTCCTTCTTTGTAAAAGCTTAATGGTGTTTATGCACTGCTACTCTACTTCTATCCTGAGCCATTTAACATTTAATTTCTTGATAATTCGATTGTTTTTTGGCCTAATCCTCTCCAAGTGAATTTGGTGGCCACTCTTGCTGCAAACAAGAGTTGAACCCTCAATCCCTCAAGCCAAAGGAAAGCTTACAAGCTCCATGTAAGCTTAATTCTTACATATTGTGAATTTTTAAATCTATGATTTTCTCAAATTTTATGCTTTGTAAATGTTAAATTAAAATCTGATGCTATGCCTTGATGGAAAGGCCACCCCTTCTCTTCTTTACAATTCAACCCTTCTCAATCCTTGAAAGTTTAATTAAAAGATTGATTAAACTCTTTTCATTGCTTACTCTCTTGATTTTTAGAAAATGGACTCGGTTAGAGATATTAGAATTCAAATTGGATTAATTCAAGTCATAAATTGAATGATAAAGTTGAGAAATGATCAGCCATACAAAGGAGGTTATGGTAAAATTTTTTAATTTTTTTTGGAACTAGAGTTTATCATTAGGTTATTCTAAAAGAGTAATTCTCTCCGTTTGTGCATTCTAAAAGATTTATTTTTATATCAAAAGTTTTATTCTCATTAAAATTGAATTTATGCATAGGAAGGATGCATAAAAGATTTATTTTTATTTCAAAAGTGTCATTCTCATTAAAATTAAATTTATGCATAGGAAGATGCATAAAAGATTTATTTTTATTTCAAAAGTGTCATTCTCATTAAAATTGAATTTATGCATAGGAAGATGCATAAAAGATTTTTTTTATTTCAAAAGAGTTATTCTTTTTAAAATTGATTTTATGCATAGAAAGATGCATAAAGGATTTAATTTTTTTTCAAAAGTGTTTTTTCCTTAAAATTGAATTATGCATAAATAGATGCGTAAAGAATCTTTATATAAAAAATTAGAATCCTCTTAAATTCTATGTTTAAATTCTGTGAATAGAAGTGATGAGAATATGAGGCAAATAGATGTGATAAGATAAGATGTGAATCAGATAGATGATTGGATGGATGGGTGTGATGTGAATAGAGGTGATGAGATGTGACGTGAATAGATGTGATGAGATAAGATGTGAATCAGATAGATGATTGGATAGATGTGATGTGAATAGAAGTGATGAGAATATGAGGTGAATAGATGTGAGATGAGATAAGATGTGAATTAGATAGATGATGATTGGATGGATGGATGTGATGTGAATTAGATAGATGCGAATGGATGGATGGATGTGATGTGAATAGAAGTGCAGATCTATGCCGCAATTGAGCATCAGGGAAATAATCGTCAATTTTCAATTCTCTAGACTCCAGCAGAGTACCAGGGTAAGCAATTCAAGCTTTTGATTGATTCAGGCAATACTTATTCTTTTATTTCCCCAGTATGTCTACGTAAGTTAGTCCTAAATCAAAAATCAGGGAAACCTATGCAAGTGGAATTGGCCAGTGGAAAGATTCTTTTTGCACACCTTGAGACAGACCTTATTCATCTGTGAGCTATACCATGCCAGTATTACATTAAAATAATCATATTTTCTATTATCCCTTTGAAATCCTCTACTTTTGGGGAGCTTGGATCTTCTCTCTCTCTTCAACAACTCTTGGAGCTTCTCTCTCTCTTCAACAACTCTTGGAGCTCTCTTCTCCACTTGGTAAACCAATTTATTGGTTGGGAGCTTCACTTCTAGAAAAAGAAGCAAGCTAATCCTTGAGGTAAGAATGAATTTTATGGTTTTTTGTTAATATTCTCAAATGACTTCTCTTCTCAACCCCTCTCAAGCTTGAGAAGTTTCTAATTGGTTGTTTTAAATTCAAATCAAGATTTTCCTAAGAATTTTAATGTGTAATCAAGAAAAAGTTAATCTTTATGCTTATTTAGAATGCTTTCTTATGTATATCTCTCTCTCCAAAAAGAATAGTCATTCCTATGGCTAATTCTTTAGTAAAAGAATGCTTCTCATTTGTAAATTCTTATTTCAAAACAAAACTCTAAGCTTGTTAAGCTAGAGGAAAAGAAAATGATATTTTTATGCTTTTATGTTAACAAAATAATGGTAAATTCTTTTAGAATATTCATAAATAGTTAAGAACTTCTTTTATTGATTCTAAAGTGATGATCCTATCAAATTGGGAAAAGAGGAATAATGGAAATAGTTTAATTTAGTAGAATAATCATAATTAAGTTTATGATTATGGTTAAAATTATGATTTAAGTTCATAGTTTAGACCTGAGTTTAAGAATAGATCTTCTATCATATTTGCATTACAATGTTTTATTCTTTTAAGAAAAAAATAAAAATTAATAGTAATAGCAGAGCAAAGCTATGGTAAAATTTTCAGAAAATAATAAATATCTTATTTTATACATAATGGAAATAGCTTAATTTAGTAGAATAATCATAATTCAATTTATGATTATGGTTAAAATTATGATTTAAGTTCATAGTTTAGATCTAAGTTTAAGAATAGATCTTCTATCATATTTTCATTACAATGTTTTATTCTTTTAAGAAAAAATTAAAAATTATTAGTAATAGCAGAGCGAAGCTATGGCAAAATTTTTAGAAAATAATACATATCTTATTTTATGCATAATGCTAAAAGAGGACTTCCTACCATATTCTAGGATTGGACATCCTATCCAAAAATAATGATTTTCATCATATTCATGGGAAATAAATTTTTAGTATTTATGCATAAATATTTAAATAAAAGAAAAGAGAAATTTTTGGTAAATTTATTTTATGCATAAGAAATTTTTAAATGATAAAAGAGGAATTCCCATGATAGTTTGAATTTAATCATTTAAATACAAAAAGAGGAATTTTTGGTATATTTAAAATAATAGATTTTTTTATTTAATTAAAAAAATAAAATTTTAGATAAATTTATTTTATGCAAAAGAAAATTTTAAATGATAAAAGAGGAATTCCCATGACATTTGAAATTCAATCATTTAAATGCAAAAAGAGGAATTTTAAGCATATTAAAAAAATGGATATTTGTATTTAATTAAAAGAAGAATTTTTATGGTAGACAAAAGAGGAATTTTTACCATAATTCTACCTAGAAACTTAGGGTTTGTGGATAAATCACCAAATTGATATTTACTCAAATTTAGATTAATGGAAGAAGAGTATTTTTATAAAAACCCGATATTCTCATATAGAACCAATTCTAAATCTATTATGGAATGAAATTCATAAAGTTGGAATTTTCCTTACGGTTAGAAGTTTAGTAGACTTTATCTGAGAAGAAAATCCTTAGGAATCAAAGTTAGAAGTAAACTAAATAATTTTGGTTAGACCACGACTGTAAGAATGGTGACCAGTAAATTACTTGCCCCTCTCTTGATCTGAATCAAGCAAAAACCTCATGACCAATTCCAATTCTTGACACAAAGAATAGACTACCATTGAATTAGCATAGTTTTCCCTTAACCGAAATCACTAAGAATCTAGTTGGAAATTCGGTCAAATGATAGGTAGATTACCCTGATGAGAGATCAATGATTCTCATTAAGAAATCTAGATTAAGGGAAAAGGCTTTTGTGGAACCAATCTTGAACTGGGAATTCTACTTGCATAGAACCTCTGTTTTCTTTTAAAGGACTGTTTTAGGCCTGAATGCTAGAGGAAGCATTTGGTATGTGTTTAACTAAGAAGAGACTTGTTGCAACAGCTCGAGGGACGTTGCTCGCGGCAAAACCTGTCGAGCCTCAGTATGGTTAAAATGGTGCGCTTCCGCTACGATGGGTGAGGACCGACGAAGTGGTCCCTGAGTGAAGTGCTAAGATACCTAAGTAGGATCCTGGAGGGTTCTGATGAGGTGATGCGCAGGGTTGTGGTTGCTAGGATACCCATGCGTACGTCGAGGAAGATACGGATGAACCGAAAGAATGACTTTTGTGAATGGAATTTCCATATTGGATCTCATTTTGGTTGACCAGCTGGTCTTCAACGGAGAGTCCGGATGATATATTTTTTAAAAACAATGCACTCAATATTTTGGAGGATTATGATCAGTAATACTATGATTTCATTGAAGGATTGTTTTAAAGATAGTCGAATCTATTATAATGGCAATTTCATATTGGGTATGTAAGTGGTATGCCTACCTTAAATTTTGCTTGAAGCGCCGGCTAGGGGGCTTGGGAACTCTTCTCCTCGGTAGTTGGGCAAAACATAACCAAATTTTTATAAAGGAATCCCACCAATATAGTGGTTGGGCGATTGGCTAACCCATGGGCCGGTTGGCTGGATCGGGGGATTCCTGCGATAAAAACAATTACGATTAATTTACATTAGTTAGAATAAGTCCTAGTAGGAAGACCCTTGTTTAAGTGGGAGGGAATCTGTGCCTCACTAAAGGAGGAAAAAAGCGATGATTCTATGGACCAAGTGCAAGTCTCTTTCTTGATCTGACCATGTGACTTTCGGGTTCAGTCGAATCAGTTTAGTTTGTTAAGACTTTTACTCGTTAGATCAATTCTCTCGTTAGATTATTTTCCTCGTGGAATCGCCCTTGCCTTTCGGGCAAGGGAAGTTTTTTTGGGTTCGGTTTCGGAGGAACCACTGGGCTAGTCTCTTGTTTAGATATCCATGGGCAAGGCCCTGAGTGTGGATCCCTGCCCCATGCGAGAGACTGGCACTACTTTTGCCGCCAGCGCCTTCGAAGGGGGCATCGCGGAGGGGGCGAGGGTCTCATAAATGTGGTCTTAGTGCTCACTCTCACTAGTAACTAGGCACCTAGGCACCATGCTATTGTCATTCACTCACACATTGGTGTGTGATTATGTGTGATATAGGATATGGAATTGAACTTACCATGGGGGGGACATGGCCTATTCACATACACGAATGACAATGAGAAGAGACAAGTAGGCTTTGCAAATTGCTACCTTTCCCCCTACAAGGTAGCGAGAGTTTTTTGCAATCCTACTTGTCATAAAAGTTATTTGAGGGGTGGATCTTTGGATCTCTATCACATCATGATTGATCCTCCCAAGGTACTCTTTTATAGTCTAGTCTTGGATATAATTAGCACCCAACCCAATTATAAGGTTTTTCCTTGCAACTAACACACTTTTAATTGACCCAAGTCTAATCCATACCTCGTCCTTGCTAGCCCATAGCCACTTGGGTGGGACACTATGGTGGCTTAGCTATGGCTCACTCATAGGTTTAGTGGGTGGTGGCCAAGATGACTTAGCTATGGTGGGAAGCTAATGTGGCTAGGATTTGCCACGTTATATTGCCGATGCTCGGTAATATGATGTGGCACTCCACGTCATATTAGTTATGCTCACACGTGTGCCATACGATAGTGGGGGTGGGGCCCTCGAGAAGAATTGATTGACATCGCTATTGTGGGCCCTCTCCATCATCAAAAAGGTGCCATTTTGAGTAGTCAATTGCAAAGGTGTCGTGTTGCTTTGTATGATGCTCCTCTAATATGGCTATATTTTGAGTAGTCAATTGCAAAGGTGTCGTGTTGCTTTGTATGATGCTCCTCTAATATGGCTATATAATAGAAACAATCATCAAGAAGGTGTCATTTTGAGTACAATAAGTCATTTAAAGTCCAAGCCAAAGAGGTTCCCCAACGCCTCCAACTAGATCTGCAAAGCATCTGCAAAGCATCAAGTGGCCAACTCGACGTCCAGCTGCAAAGCATCAAGTGGCCAACTCGACGTCCAGCTGCAAAGCATTAACTGGCCAACTCGATGGTAGGCGACGTGGTCCACACCAACTCAACATGGCAAGTGACATGGTAGTTAACTGCCATGTCAACTTCCATGTCCAGTTAACCTCTTCAAAATGGGTGATGTTTTAGGGTTCCATGAGATAAAATTTCCTTAAAGGTAACTAATTCAAAGGATCTCTCTCTTTCCGCATGCTTCTGATGTGCTCAAGCTTTCTCTCAAAAGAACATGATGTGCAAGCGGTTGAAAGCAGGTCACCTTGCAGCCGCTTACCTACTTACACCAATGCTTCCCTTGTTACACCCACCACTTCCCTCCACACTGACTCCATGCTGTGTTAAAAGCGGTGCCGCTGGCCCCCCTCTTAAATCAAATTATTTAACTTTAAAAAAGTGCCCACTTCGTACAAATATTGGATTAAGCATAACAATTAGTAGCTACTTATGCCCAAATTGGTGGTGTTCTCAAATTGGGTGCTTGGTGGTGTCCTTAAACCGAGCAGTGTTCTCAAATTGCCAATTGTGTTCTCGTGTAAGCATCGAATTTTTGGCAAGACATAGCCCCCCCTCCCTCCCTCCCCCCCCCTCTCTCTCTCTCTCTCTCTCTCTCTCTCTCTCTCCTCTCTTGGGATTGTTCCTATGACGTTAAAAGAGCTTCTTCTTCTTCTTCTTCTTCTTCTTCTTCTCTCTCTCTCTCTCTCTCTCTCTCTCTCTCTCTCTCTCTCTCTCTCTCTCTCTCTCTCGTTTTGGTGCTACCCCAACAATTTATGTGGGTGTAAAGGACCCTTATTGTAATTTTTCTAATTTTATGTGATTATCATAATCTGATTAGGATTATGATCATATATTATCAATCATATGTGCTCAAAGAAACACAGAACTGGACACACCTCAATTGTTTGGATGGAAACCATAGACGTGTCATGGTTACAATGCATGCAAAAAAGTAAGTTACATTCTTTGAAATGTTTTCTAATTCACTTGAGAGCTCCAATATATGACTCTCTCTTTTTTTTGGATACGTATAATGGTTACATTCAAAGAATATGTACCCTTAAGTTTGATATCATGTCATTTCCTTCACAAAGGAAGAAAAGGCAGAGTTATGAATGAACCTTGCAAACCTCAATAGTAGGTATACAAATATTTCATCGGTTTGAGAAGAGGTTCAATGTCTTGTATGCAAGTATTCAGTGATGAATGGGTTAATTGTTTTTTTTTTCAACAGGGTGACAAGTGTGCCTCATCCACTGGCTTAAATTTTCCAGCCATCATAAAACCCATCATTGGCTCACAATGGGCCGCTACATTAACACATATGGACGTTTCCAACATGGGAAAAGGTTTATGCATGCCGGAACACATATGGACGTTTCCAACATGGGAAAAGGTTTATGCATGCCGGAACACAATTGGCACATATGATTATATCAAGGATGTTTCCTACATTAAGAATTATCTTGATGAGTAGATCAAGGATGTGTGAAAATAGATTTGAAAAGTCAATTGTCCCTGTTGACTAGTGGAAAAGACAACCGTCGCTTTAAGCTGTAACCAGCCAAACGGTCTTCAAACCAGGCATGCTTAGGCATGTTGGAAAGCTCTTAATACCTAATTTCATGATGTGCAATCACTTATTGACTAGCACAAAACATTTATGGCTGAGCTACAATTTTGTGCACATAGTTCTAAAAAACAGTGCGATAGGAAATCTTGAAGTTGACCACCTTTCCGGAATCCAATTCAAGGGATAAATAGCTTGTTAGAAAGCTATCAAATGAGGCTATCCAAAAATTCATAGGGATTCAAATCATGTCACACTAATATTGACTAAATTTGACCCTAGCGCACAGCCTATATATAACCAAAATTGACTCGTAAGGCTCAAGTGTGCAAAACTTGATCTCACCAATGATATTCTCAATGTCCATAAGCATATATTGGCCCAAGAATAGATTTTGACATTGAAATTTGACAAAAATTGGCATGACCTTTAGGCATGTGTATACCAGAATGGTCCATAATAATCCAACACATACCGACAATCAATGCCTCAATGCATAGGCAACTTTGCATAACCTAATTTGTCATAATGCAGGTGATTCTAAATCACTTCAATTTGCATAGAAATCACTTGATTGTATCAATGCATTCATCATTACCTTACCCATGCATTTGCCATAGTGTCAATGCCAATGTACATAGTGTTAATGCCAATGTACTTGAATCGAATTATCGTTGGAAGAAGCATGTTGAAGCTTACCGATCTCCTAGAGCTCTTCCAACCCCCTTACTCAAGTTTGAAATCTAAGAGCAAGGGTTTGGGCCATGTCTTTCCTACCAAGTACCTAATCCTCCACCTTACCGCATGGAGTCCAATCAATGGGTGGAGGTCACCATGGAAGCTTGCACGAGCAAGACTTGATTGATATTGAGTTAAGATGATAAAAGTGATTATTTACAACTTGGCCTTATAATTATCTTATATACTTTGGCCACCATTCCACACTTATTAATGTCCTTGGCCTTCACATCGAGCCATGCCCAAGGCCCATGGTCTATATAGTCTCATAGCACTTTATTACATAGTGTGGCTAATGGTAAGAAATGAAAAATAACTAAACCTTGGTTGAAACTAAAAGGAAAACCAAGAGGATCATGTCTGAAAAGCCACTCACTTTTAGACAGCAAGAGAGAGAACAATCAAACAAGGCACATGCAGAGAAAGTAAGAGCACTTAACGACACCATCAGTGCCAGTTAAGTCAAAATGCAAAGGATGGTATTAGCACACCAACAAGAAATGGCACAAATCACGTAGCAGCTAGAAGACAATCAGAGGCTGGCTACTGAAAGGCTCTAAAGAATCACAGAAGCTCAAGAAATCAAAGCAATATAGCCAAGCGTGCCCAAGAGGAAGCAACACAGAGATTCGAGGAATTGGATGCTGCAAGGATGGTTCGTGAAACTGCAATATCAAAACTCCTCAGCAATAATGACTCTCATCTACAAGAGTTGGAATGCCAGTTGGCAATACAAGACCGAAGTCAATGGGGCCAGAGCCTACATATGACCTATGTCTACTCCTTGAGCATGCCTCGGAGTTGGTCAATTGCCGAAACTTTAAAATAGAGAGATAAAAAGGGGTATAATGGGCCTTTTGAAGTTAAAGAGATTAACATAACAAAACCTGGTGAGGAACCCTAGTTTTCATTGATTCTAAGGACTTGATTCTAAATGAAGAAAAATAATTAGTTGAACAATTGAAGGAATTAAATGATATCTTTACTTGAAATACATAGATATGAAGGGAATTATACAAAAAAATGGTGGAATTCATTTTATACAAGGGTCCCTATCCACTAGGCAAAGACCTTATCAAATGAACCTAAAGTACTTAGCAATTGTAAGGAAACTAATAAACTCGTTTGCTATAGGATTCACTTATATGAGGCTTATTATACTGGATTTTTGCAAATTACATCTAGAGCTAGAGGCATCGGCATCTGTAAAAGATTGAATGATAGCAAGAACTTTTCTTAAATTATCACCATTAACCTTAATGAAGAGGATTAAATCATTTTAAAAACACAAAATAATAAGTTTCTTACCATATGGATACCATACATTTTCCCCTCCTTAAGTAGCAAGATTCAAAGCTTTAATCAAAGAAGGTGTGATGAGAAAATATGAGAGGAACCAAAGGGCACCTTGTCTCAGAGAGCTCTATATGGTAAATTTGTTAGCTACCACATCATTGAGACAGAACATGGATTCAACACTAAAATAAAGCACATAGATGATTGAGGAGATGATCATGCCGAACCCAATGGCATCTTGGCAAGCACCCTATTCAAAAAGTGGATTGATAGTGGAATTCTAATTTGAGATCAAATTTTCATGTACTCTTGCTAGATATGGTACTATTCGATACCTAATGTGTGTTTGAGGATTTAGATATACTCCTAGTAGTAGCTACTTGAATCTTCACTCAATGGCTTGTTGAAGATATGATCTACTTGATTATTGGTAAAATAATAGTGTAAATGAGCTTTTTAACTTAGTAGTTTCTATTTAATAAATTGATGATGCGCATCTATATGCTTTGTTTTTAGTGAATCCAATAGTGTCATATGTATGACTATCAACAGGCTAAAATTTTCCAGCCATCATAAAACTCATCATTGGCTCACAATGGGCCGCTACATTAACACATATGGATGTTTCCAACATGGGAAAAGGTCTATGCATGCCGGAACACAATTGGAACATATGATTATATATAGGATGTTTCCTACATTAAGAATTATCTTGATGAGTAGATCAAGGATGTGTGAAAATAGATTTGAAAAGTCAATTGTCCCTTTTGACTAGTGGAAAAGTTAACCGTCGCTTTAAGCTGTAACGAGTCAAACGGTCTTCGAAACAGGCATGCTTAGGCTTGTTGGAAAGCTCTTAATACCTAATTTCATGATGTGCAATCACTTATTGACTAGCACAAAACATTTATGGCTGAGCTACAATTTTGTGCACATAGTTCTAAAAAACAGTGCGATAGGAAATCTTGAAGTTGACCACCTTTCCATAATCCAATTCAAGGGATAAATAGCTTTTTAGAAAGATATCAAATGAGGCTATCCAAAAATTCATAGGGATTCAAATCATGTCACCTTAATATTGACTAAATTTGACCCTAGCACACAGCCTATATATAACCAAAATTGACTCGTAAGGCTCAAGTGTGCAAAACTTGATCTCACCAATGATATTCTCAATGTCCATAAGCATATATTGGCCCAAGAATAGAATTTGACATTGAAATTTGACAAAAATTGGCATGAATTTTAGGCATGTGTATACCATAATGATCCAACACATACCGACAATTAATGCCTCAATGCATAGGCAACTTTGCATAACCTAATTTGCCATAATGCAAGTGATTCTAAATCACTTCAATTTGCATACAAATCACTTGATTGTATCAATGCATTCATCATTACCTTACCCATGCATTTGCCATAGTGTCAATGCCAATGTACATAGTGTTAATGCCAATGTACTTGAATAGAATTATCATTGGAAGAAGCATGTTGAAGCTTAATGATCTCCTGGAGCTCTTGCAACCCCCTTACTCAAGTTTGAAATCTAAGATCAAGGGTTTGGGCCATGTCCTACCAAGTACCTAATCCTCCACCTTACCGCATAGAGTCCAATACATGGGTGGAGGTCACCATGGAAGCTTGCACGAGCAAGACTTGATTGATATTGAGTTAAGATGATAAAAGTGATTATTTACAACTTGGCCTTATAATTATCTTATATACTTTGGCCACCATTTCACACTTATTAATGTCCTTGGCCTTCACATCGAGCCATGCCCAAGGCCCATGGTCTATATAGTCTCATAGCACTTTATTACATAGTGTGGCTAATGGTAAGAAATGAAAAATAACTAAACCTTGGTTGAAACTAAAAGGAAAACCAAGAAGATCATGTCTCAAAACCCACTTACTTATAGACAGCAAGAGAGAGAACAATCAAACAAGGCACATGCAGAGAAAGTAAGAGCACTTAACGACACCATCAGTGCCAGTTAAGTCAAAATGCAAAGGATGGTATTAGCACACCAACAAGAAATGGCACAAATCACGTAGCAACTAGAAGACAATCAGAAGCTGGCTACTGAAAGGCTCTAAAGAATCATAGAAGCTCAAGAAATCAAAGCAATAGCCAGGTGTGCCCAAGAGGAAGCAACCCAGAGATTCGAGGAATTGGATGCTGCAAGGATGGTTCGTGAAACTACAATATCAAAACTCCTCAGCAACAATGACTCTCATCTACAAGAGTTGGAATGCCAGTTGGCAATACAAGACCGAAGTCAATGGGGCCAGAGCCTACAGAGGACCTACGTCGACTCCTTGAGCA
Source organism: Cibotium barometz (assembly GCF_041138505.1). Lineage (NCBI taxonomy): Eukaryota > Viridiplantae > Streptophyta > Polypodiopsida > Cyatheales > Cibotiaceae > Cibotium > Cibotium barometz. The sequence goes on along the minus strand of NC_141101.1, from coordinate 33,252,608 downwards.
TGCCTTGAAGTTGGTCAATTGTCGAAACTTTAAAATAGAGAGATAAGAAGGGGTGTAATGGGCCTTTTGAAGTTAAAGAGATTAACATAACAAAACCTGGTGAGGATCCCTAGTTTTCCATTGATTCTAAGGACTTGATTCTAAATGAAGAAAAATAATTAGTTGAACAATTGAAGGAATTAAATGATATCTTTACTTGAAATACATAGATATGAAGGGAATTATACAAAAAAATGGTGGAATTCATTTTATACAAGGGTCCCTATCCACTAGGCAAAGACCTTATCAAATGAACCTAAAGTACTTAGCAATTGTAAGAAAACTAATAAACTCATTTGCTATAGGATTCACTTATATGAGGCTTATTATACTGGATTTTTTCAAATTACATCTAGAGCTAGAGGCATCGACATCTGTAAAAGATTGAATGATAGCAAGAACTTTTCTTAAATTATCACCATTAACCTTAATGAAGAGGATTAAATCATTTTAAAAACACAAAATAATAAGTTTCTTACCATATGGATACCATACATTTTCCCCTCCTTAAGTAGCAAGATTCAAAGCTTTAATCAAAGAAGGTGTGATGAGAAAATATGAGAGGAACCAAAGGGCACCTTGTCTCAGAGAGCTCTATATGGTAAATTTGTTAGCTACCACATCATTGAGACAGAACATGGATTCAACACTAAAACAAAGCACATAGATGATTAAGGAGATGATCATGCCGAACCCCATCTTGGCAAGCACCCTATTCAAAAAGTGGATTGATAGTGGAATTCTAATTTGAGATCAAATTTTCATGTAATCTTGCTAGATATGGTACTATTCTATACCTAATGTGTGTTTGAGGATTTAGATATACTCCTAGTAATAGCTACTTGAATCTTCACTCAATGGCTTGTTGAAGATATGATCTACTTGATTATTGGGGTAAAATAATAGTGTAAATGAGCTTTTTAACTTAGTAGTTTCTATTTAATAAATTGATGATGCACATCTATATGCTTTGTTTTTAGTGAATCCAATAGTGTCATATGTATGACTATCAACGGGCTAAAATTTTCCAGCCATCATAAAACTCATCATTGGCTCACAATGGGCCGCCACATTAACACATATGGACGTTTCCAACATGGGAAAAGGTCAATGCTTGCCGGAACACAATTGTAACATATGATTATATCAAGGATGTTTCCTACATTAAGAATTATCTTGATGAGTAGATCAAAGATGTGTGAAAATAGATTTGAAAAGTCAATTGTCCCTGTTGACTAGTGGAAAAGTTAACCGTCGCTTTAAGCTATAACCAGCCAAACGGTCTTTGAACCAGGTATGCTTAGGCTTGTTGGAAAGCTCTTAATACCTAATTTCATTATGTGCAATCACTTATTGACTAGCACAAAACATTTATGGCTGAGCTACAATTTTGTGCACATAGTTCTAAAAAACAGTGCGATAGGAAATCTTGAAGTTGACCACCTTTTCGGAATCCAATTCAAGGGATAAATAGCTTGTTAGAAAGCTATCAAATGAGGCTATCCAAAAATTCATAGGGATTCAAATCATGTCACACTAATATTGACTAAATTTGACCCTAGCGCACAGCCTATATATAACCAAAATTGACTCGTAAGGCTCAAGTGTGCAAAACTTGATCTCACCAATGATATTCTCAATGTCCATAAGCATATATTGGCCCAAGAATAGATTTTGACATTGAAATTTGACAAAAATTGGCATGACCTTTAGGCATGTGTATACCAGAATGGTCCATAATAATCCAACACATACCGACAATCAATGCCTCAATGCATAGGCAACTTTGCATAACCTAATTTGTCATAATGCAGGTGATTCTAAATCACTTCAATTTGCATAGAAATCACTTGATTGTATCAATGCATTCATCATTACCTTACCCATGCACTTGCCATAGTGTCAATGCCAATGTACATAGTGTTAATGCCAATGTACTTGAATCGAATTATCGTTGGAAGAAGCATGTTGAAGCTTACCGATCACCTGGAGCTCTTCCAACCCCCTTACTCAAGTTTGAAATCTAAGAGCAAGGGTTTGGGCCATGTCTTTCCTACCAAGTACCTAATCCTCCACCTTACCGCATGGAGTCCAATACATGGGTGGAGGTCACCATGGAAGCTTGCACGAGCAAGACTTGATTGATATTGAGTTAAGATGATAAAAGTGATTATTTACAACTTGGCCTTATAATTATCTTATATACTTTGGCCACCATTCCACACTTATTAATGTCCTTGGCCTTCACATCGAGCCATGCCCAAGGCCCATGGTCTATATAGTCTCATAGCACTTTATTACATAGTGTGGCTAATGGTAAGAAATGAAAAATAGCTAAACCTTGGTTGAAACTAAAAGGAAAACCAAGAGGATCATGTCTCAAAAGAGAAAGAACAATTAAACAAGTTTGAGGATTTAGATATACTCCTAGTAGTAGCTACTTGAATCTTCACTCAATGGCTTGTTGAAGATATGATGTACTTGATTATTGGTAAAATAATAGTGTAAATGAGCTTTTTAACTTAGTAGTTTCTATTTAATAAATTGATGATGCGCATCTATATGTTTTGTTTTTAGTGAATCCAATAGTGTCATATGTATATTTGGCTGTGTTTGAAGGCATGGCAACTATTTTGTAGGATGTCATTCCTACGTTGTGCTTAAGAAGCATCCTTTCAGAAAAGACCCTTTAAAAAACACCCATAAAGAATCTCCATTTTGACTTTGCTTAGTTGCTTAATGATTTTCTTGTATGGCTCTATTATTGTTTCTTCCATCCCTTTGCTTTTTTCTAAATTAATATTCCCAACATCTAGCTATATCATAATACCTATAGTTTCTATCCAGACTTTGATATATTCTTCTTTTGCATTGTTTAAATTATTCTCAACCATAAGGATTCTTAACATGTTCACAATTTGTAACACCTATAATGGCTGATTTATGAACTTTGAAGAAATGGAAAGGTAAATCAACTTGAAATTTCACAAAACTACTTTAGTTATCATGCATCTACCTATGGTAAAAACAAAATCATGTACTTAGAAAATAGCATGGACATTTTTTTGAAAAAGCGCGAAAATGTTGTAAGTCTTATCTTTAAGAGGGTGTATCTTTAGATGGTATGTGACAATTTGGCCTAAGTATACATATAAAAAAATATTTGTATTAAATTTATAGTGTGCTTCAAAATTACTTAAATATAAAATGATGACTATGGAAGAGTGTTATCTAAACTCTTTGAAACTTGATATTTCTTAAAACTAATATCTTATACTTAAATTAATGCCCTATTAGGAATTTATTTAAAATAATATTATTAAATAGATTTTTTTGGAATTCTCTAAAAGCCACAAAAGTGGCTTTTTTTCTACAAGACCTAGTTAAGCAAAAGTAGTAGTCTTTTTTATCTTCAAGACTAGTGTTAAGCAAAAGTATTGCTTTTTTATCTTCAAGACATAGTTAAGAAAAGTACTGGCTTTTTAATCTTCAAGATTAGTGCTAAGTAAAAATAGCGACTTTTTATCTACAAGACATAGTTTAAAAAAAGTGGTGTCCTTTTATCTTCAAGACTAGTGCTCAGCAAACGTAGTGAATTTTTATCTACAAGACTAGTAAAAAGTGAAAGTCGCGGATTTTATCTACAAGACTAGTGTTAAGAAAAAGCAGTGCCTTTTTTGATTCCACAAGACTAGTATTAAGAGAAAGTAGTGCCTTTCATTATCTACAAGACTAGTGTTGAGAGAAAATTACTAGCTTTTTATGTACAAGAATAGTGCTTTTTTTAATCTACAATACTAGTTTTAAGAAAAAATAGTGGCCTTTATCTACAAGAATAGTGCTTTTTTTAATCTACAAGACTAGTGTTAAGAAAAAGTAGTGGCTTCTTATCTACAAGAATAGTGCAATTTTATCTATAAGACTAGTGTTAAGAAAAATAGTGGCTTTTTATCTACAAGAATAGTGTGTTTTTTATGTACAAGACTAGTGTTAAGAAAAAGTAGTGGATTTTTCTTAACAATTCTAGTGTATTTTATCTACAAGACTAGTGTCAAGAAAAAGTAGTTGCTTTTTATCTATAAGGCTAGTGTTAAGCAAAAGCAGTGGCTTTTTATCTATAATAAGATTGGTGTTAAGAAAAGCTAAAAAGCTTGAAGAAAAAGATAGCTTATGCTTTGGCATGCATTCTTAAATATGAAGGTTTCTTTATGACCTTAAAAATTATGGGTTAATGGAGCTACATTTAATAACTTTTAAAAAAAAGAACCAGCATAATTAAGTTCCCAAATTTTATATATTGTTTATTGGCTAGATTAATCCTTGTTGGTATGATGGTCAAAAAAATTTAAGATACAAGCGAGACAATAAAAAATATTATGTGAAATAATTTACATTAAAAATTTACATACATCAAAACATTCACAATTCATACATAGGAAAGAGGAGATTACACGATGAAAAATATTATTCAAGTGAATAATTTTACCAATTTGAATGGTATAAAGGAGAAGTGATTTTTGCCACCTTGTAAATTATTTTGCTTCTTTTAATATTCCCTTGCCATACCAATGATTTATACTCCTTGCCACTTCTCCAGTGATGAAGTGTGCAATGATTTATACTCCTTTAAAGCTTTCAATGTAATAGTAACCAAATCATAATCATCCATTGGTACATTGATAGATGCCAATTCACCTACACATGATTTGATCTCCTACACATAATAATGCACACTCCTATTGTTCCATATTATATTTTGTATATTTTGTTTCAACTAGATCTTCCTTGCCTTTGTGTTCGTGTTATACATCTTCACCAATGTATCCCATGTATCCTTGGGATTATCCATATCTTGGATATGACATAATATTCCATCTGTCACACAAATCGAGAAGTTATACAACACCTTAAATTCTCTTTTTGACCAATTCCTATGTGTTATAAGTTGTTTTGGAGTTGCATTAAACTGTGGGAACCCTTGGCTCCATCTCTTCACCTATCACCAAATTCCAAAGCCCTTTGCTTTTTAAGAAGTTTGTCATGCGGTACTTCCAAATCTAGAAGTTGTTCCTATTAAGCTTTTCACCAACAATTTTATCTAGACCATTACTAATCTTTGCTAAACACAATGCTTCAATATGTGTACACAACCAATAAATGTAACCAATGTGGACTGCCAACACATATATATGCACAAATCTTGTTTCAATGTAGTGTCGGCATCACTTGTATATTCACTTTCTCAATGCAAAAACATTTTGAAAATCATTCTAAAGCCATATACATGTACACATTACACTCCCATTTGCTCATTTTCTCTATACATAAACATATAGTTACATTAGGCCATCAAGTAAAATCCTTTAAACTGTCTTACAAAATTTTTAGAAGCTCCAAATCAATCCCCTCTTACAAACAACAACCTGTAAATTAGCTTCTTAAGAGATTTCCAATACCATGTAGTAATAGAAAATTATTTTATTAATCATAATGCATATATTCCAATTTGTCAAGTTCAGCTTACAGCATCAAGCTTCAACCAAGCTTAAGGGAAAACTTCACATACGTCAACACCAACTAAATGTTGTAGTAGGCATCCAAAATCTACACCCTTATATGGGTTCATTCATGACTTGAGCTACAAAACTCCAAGTCCAATGTTGGAGTAGTCTAAAGACATCTATGCAAAACACTTTCTATTTGTCATGATATAGTTGGTTTCTAAGCATCATGGTGAAAGTTAGCACTGTTTAGGCAAACTCCAGTTTTTTCCCTCATAGTTGGAGTAGTCTAAAGACATCTATGCAAAACACTTTCTATTTGTCATGATATAGTTGGTTTCTAAGCATCATGGTGAAAGTTAGCACTGTTTAGGCAAACTCTAGTTTTTTCCCTCATATGAACTTGTAAATCAACACATTTCATTTGCATACATTTTCACTTGCAAGCTTCAATGAAGACCTTCAACTTTTCTTTGTTTAGCTTCAAAATACTTGCAATCCATAATGGAAGGGTTTTTTGAACTCACCTCTTGGCCAAGCTTGATTTCTACTCCAATGGTGCTTTACAGCATCATACATTTTCACTTGCAAGCTTCAATGAAGAGCTTCAACTTTTCTTTGTTTAGCCTCCAAATACCTGCAATCCACAAAGGAAGGGTTTTTTTAACTCACCTCTTGGCCAAGCTTCAATGGTGACCATCACAGGTTCAATCTCCAGCCCACTTCAAGTTTAGGGTTTTCACTCAATGTGAGAGCAACCTAAGATCTGATACCATGAAAAGAGAATAGATGAGATGAAAGAAGACACACACAAACCCTAATTAATCTCATTAATCCATCTCACAAAATGTAGAGAAGCTCCCTAGCATTCTCCTTCACCAAAATCACCACATTTTACAAGTGATAAGTTCACACATAACATAACCCAGTACTTATGTCCACCCACACTTGGCCAATTGGGCATGGCCATTATTGTCCACATATCGCTGGGCTATTGTCCACACATTTAATGCTGTTGATGAGCTTGCATTCTTAATAATAAATTTGTGGAGAATGAGACAGGAAAGAAGGTGAATTTTGTTTGTATAGATCGAGGAGATAGCTACTACAAGGAGAATGGCATTGCCAACTCACCACTGCTCACACACCTCAGCAAAACAGTGTTGTAATATGCCATAATCGGACCACCGTGGAGATGGCTTGATGCATGCTAAAAGGGAAAGGGTTACAAGACACTTTTTGGGCTGAAGTAGTATGAACAACAGTTTACATTCTCAATTAGAGCTACACAAAGGCATTCAAGGGTATCAAATGGTAAGCGGACTACTTTGGTAACAAAGCTTCAGTGTCTCATTTCAAAACATTTGTTTGTAAATCTTTAATGTCTCATTTGTTTGGATGAAGACTCTCACACACCACACTAACGTGTTGTCGCACCACACGAAAAGCCCCTTCCAAAGTGGGCAAAAGAGCTCTTTGATGAGTGTAACCTATTACTTGAGATACCAGAATCTTCAGTAGAGATGAACCACACATATCAAGGAGAATACATGAGCAAAGAAGAGCACCCAAGTGGACAATACCATCACATTATACCTATCTCATAATTTTAAATTCTCTACAATCTCTATCTATTGCACTTTATTTTTCCATCTATCTTTTCACTGTGTTATATTCTTATACCACCATACATCATGCTTGGTGGTACAAGAACATATTTCTATCTATCTTTCCATTGTGCTGTATTCTTATACCATCATGCATCATCTCATAATTTTAAATTCTCTCCAATCTCTATCTATTGCACTTTATTTTGATAACTATCTTTCCACTGTGCTATATTCTTATACCACCATGCATCATACATATCACTTCTTCCACCACATGATACCCATCACTACGAAACTTAAGTGGGAGTGTTAAGGCTCATTCGTGTGCTCAGGGCGCTTACCTTATTTGTCATTTGGGAACTTGTCACCATTTTGAATCATAGGTTGGTACTTCCTTTCTCCTCTCCTCGTCAATCAGCAAGGGTAATCTTGAGGTAATCACTCTCCCTCACCTCTCACGCTCAATAATTAGATAATAACAAGCTTATTAATTAGCTAACCACAAGAGGCTCTTCAACACAAGTAATGGATTAAAATGGGGAGAGTCCTAAATTATGATAGAAAATCGATATATATAGAAGGCAATAGTGTTCACACTCACTCATAGTGTGTCCACTCAAGCTGCCCAATGCAATATGCAATGCTTGGCTCATAATTTGGCCTTATACAATATGCAAAAGCACTTCTCATAATACATTCTTGATTCTTTATCCTTGGGAAGCCCTTGTCTCTTTGCAAACACATCACTTACAACCATAGACAAGTGTCCGAGTGCCATCAGATTGGACAATCAAACTTTGTGTAGATGAGCATAATGCATGTTTGTCGCTTTGCTAAGAGGTTTCTGAAACCATGTTAACCAAGGTGGTTAACATACCCCCCTTCTTGTTATAGATTATGTCCTTAAAATTTATTGTTGGTGAAGATAAGTTGATGCTATATGGAGGAAGTTTTGTGTTGACCAGACTTCATTAGATCTACAAGACAAGAATACCAGCAACAATGAAATGTTATTGAAGTAGACACATAAACATGAACATTAACATAGCATTTATAATTGCACATGCACATATCGTAAATACAATTGGTCTTCATCTCTTAAGTTTGCTACTAAAATGAATCATTGTTGCTCGAGCTAAGTTATGGAATAGGACTAATCTATCAAAACTTAAACATGATATAAGAGCATGCCTATAGTTATGACCTTAGTCTCTATATTATTTTCTAGTTAAACCAATCCAATCGTATCTAGCCTATATGTGAAGCTATTATGTGGTAGAGAAATGTTTTACTATCAACACTCTTTTTCTTCTTTTTTCTTTTTTTGTTTGTTTTCTTTTGGATTTTCTAGCCCTTTTAGCATTGTTTAGACACAAGGTCCCAACCCATGAAGACCTATGCTTTGGTCGAAGGCACCGTCACACAGGTGTCCAAAGGGCCTACTAAGAATCTGCATGGTGATGGTTATCTTCTTGGTCTTTTTTTCTAAAAAAGTTTGTAATATCATAAGAATGTTTAAGTAAACTACAACCCTCCCACTTATAACCCACCTATAAATCTAGAATATAAATTAGAGTGGTTGTACTAGAAGTAAGTCAAAGAACTCAGCATACTCCTTCAGCATATCTTAATTATGTCTAGGATTGATAGGACAGTACTACTCAAGTGAAGCATCCTAGAAAATAATCATAAAGTAGCAAACTATAGGAAATTTAGACTAGTTTATTGTTACTAACTAATTTACACACTCGTTTCACAACAAATAATTAAGCAAGAAATAGCACAAAGTGAGTGAGTACGAATACAACGATTTAAGTAATAGAAGCTTGTGTTGTTGTTTGTAGACATTTGTTTTCTGAAGCTTAGAGTGATAAAACCTAGTAAACTCTACACATAAAACCAAAATGTGAGATAAATTATGGAAATTAAATCTGCTTGAAGTTTTCTAGACAGGTGTTTAGTGTAAGATCTCGTCTCATCAAACAACCATAGATAGTAAGCATGTGGTGATTCTATGTCACTAGGATCATCTTCCTTGTGATTAGGTGGTTCTAAGAGATTTGGTTCTGTAGTGGCATGTGGCAATGGTGTAAGTGCTTCTTGACTATAGAGAGACATGGGTATGACTGGTAAATGACTAAGGCAACTTTGTCCATGGAAGCTATCTTTGAAATCAATCACTGTCTCTCCTAAAAGGCATAAACAGTTGGTAACATTAAGTCATAGAATGATGGTGTGAGTGCATAATTCCTTTCCCTTCCCCATTACTCTATAAGTTCTTCTTGTTGAGTTCTTACTTGATAGGGCCCACTAATAGGGTAGGACATAGTAATGTCATCATGTCTTTGTGGGGTTTCTTCTACCATAGATTGAAGTAGTCTTGTCCCATAGCGTCAAAAATATGTGCGGCAATGCCAGCATAAATGGGATGCTACAGATAGCATGTGAAGATTACAAGCATGGCATGGTGTAATGAGATGGAATTGTAAACAAAACAAGTTAACAAATGCACTCTCGTAGCATCTCTCTCCTAATGTCGTATAGAAATAATGTGAGTAGGTCTAGAAAGATGGGATACTTAACTCCCCTTAATAGTACCATTCCATGAGGTGTGCATCTAGCAAAGGTACGCTCATATAAATCCTAGTGAATTCCATGACCTGCATTCAAGTTACCCTTTGAAGGCTTATCGACCATTCTTTTGGTCGTTATGTTGATGCATGCATTGCATATTTATCTTTTTTATTATTATTATATTTTTTTATCTTTTATCTTTTCTTCTTTTTTTTTTGTATTCTTTTTATGAGACCCCGCCCCCTCCGCGATGCCCTCTCCGAGGGCACTAACGGCGGAAGCGGCGTCAGCCTCTCGTGCGGGGTAGGGATCCACACTCGTGGCCTCGTCCCACGGATATCCAGACAAGAGACTAGCCCAGCAGTTCCTCTGAAACCGGGCCCCGAAAAACTTCCCTCGCCCGGAAGACACGGGTAATTCCACCAAGGAAATCATCTAACGAGAGAATTGATCAAAGTCTTAACTATCCAAACTGATCCGACCAAACCTAAAGTCACATGGTCAGCTCAAAGAAGAGACTTGCACTTGGTCTATAGAATCACTGCTTTTTTCCTCCTTTAACGAGGCACAGCCGTCACTCACTGATTCCCTCCCATAGAACAATGATCTTCCTAGGACTTAATCTAACTACCATAACGTAATCGTAACTATTTGTATCGCAGGAATCCCCTGATCCAGCCAACCGGCCCATGGGTTAGCCAACCCCACCAACCACTGTATTGATGGGATTCTTTTATAAAAATTTGGTTATGTTTTAGCTGAGTACCGAGGAAAAGAGTTCCCAGGCCCCCTAGCCGGTGCTTCAAGCAAAATTTAAGGCAGGCATACCACTTACACACCCAATATGAAATTGCCATTATAATAGATTCGGCTGTCTTTAAAACAATCTTTCCATGAAATTGCCATTATAATAGATTCTAATCAAGCAAGGCTTTGGCTTTTTCTTCAGATGCTAGAGATGCAACATCAGATTCTTCTGAGATGCTTTGAATTAAGATCTCTTCTTGGCCTTCACCTAAGGTTGTATAGCTACACGCTTTCGAGCATTCCTTGTGGTTTTTGGTTTGGTTATAGGGGTAGAGGTTTCTTTGTTTTTGTTATTGGGTTGAGCACCAACTTTCGTTAATTTTAATTTATTTCCCTTATTCTTCGCTTGTGTAGCCTTGTTATTACATTGAGTGGAATCATATTAATCACCCCATTACTCACACTTAGCAAGTTAAGGCTAGTGGAGGGGGTTAGCTCACTTGTAAGTACAATAGGTGCCTTGAGTGGGCATTCTTTAAACAAATGAGATACTCCACACTCATTACAAGTAGCTATAGGTGCTAATGTATGATTGTTGACATTAGGAAAAAAGGGAGCTCATTTTGGGGCCTTTTACGGTTTGGAAAAATAAGCTCTCAACAACCAATCAACATAGGGCCAACGTAACGTTGGAAATTCACAAAAATAAGAGAAAATAGATAAAAGAAACAATACTTTATGTAGGTACAAGCGTGCTACATTAATGTGGAGATTGGTTTTTTATTCTCACAAGATCTTTGGACATGAAGATAGAATCTAGTCTGACATTTTCTCTGACAAGGGCCTTCTCGCTTCCACCTTCCTTTGAACTTTGAAATGTCTACCTTTCTTTCAAAAGGTCTACCATTCTACACCACTGCCTCATTGTGCAGCAGCCTCTTCTTTTCCAAAATTGCTCCCTTGATCCTGTTTGGCTTAGAGTAAGATGTTTCTTGTCAACTGTCTGTCTACCCACTTTCTCTTTCTTGAAACTTCACTTTGTTATCTTGTTTACATTACTTTGCCGTTGTTACAAATTCACAAGGTCTCCATGGTGAATAAAAACTATGGCCGTTCTTGTGGAAGACGATAATGCTATGAAGGCAAAATTATACCACACATCCTTACCCCGTCAACCTGTTTCTTCTATTTCTTCGGTAGAGAATTCAAGTACAGTCAAAACGGAAGGAACTTGGGAAAGATTTAGTGTTTCAAAAGGAGCATGGGTGCTCATGCAACCTAGCAAAAGAAAGAGACCCCAGACAAAAAACATTTTCTTGGCGTCATGGAAGGGAAGAGTACGAGATTTTAAAATCACCAGAGGGAAGATATCGGTGAAAGAAGTTTTGATTCAGCATGTGTACATGCATAAAGAACTTGTCTTGTGAGACTATCCAAATGATCTTCCGCAACACAGGCCTAATTGTATATTTTTCTATTGTGGTTTTGTTCTTTATGAGGTGTATGGATTTTTAAGATGAAGCTTTCTTTCTTTGCTTATTGACATTCTTGTGTTATTTTATTTCAGATTTATACCCTTCATCGTATGAGACATGGCAAAACATCGATTGTATTCTGGGATTTATAGATGTTTTGCATGGATCGATAGGAGAACAACAATACCAAGGTCGATGTGCAACAGAGCTAGCTCAATTGGGTATATTTTTTACTGATCATTTTTATCAGTTGTTGCTGGACAATGCTAACACACATGGTGTGTTAAGAAAACAAGACCTTCCGGCATGGAGTTCAGTGGATTGGCCTCTCCCACATTTTAGTGTTACAGAGGCATATAGGGCCAAGCTTTTCAAAGAAGTACAGAAAGCTCTGAGGCCCAATATTGCCACAAGGATAATAAAAATTTCTTTATGCATGCCTCTCACAGTTTTTGTAGACTTGTTCAATACCTTTCCAGTGAAGTTTTCAAAAATAATGTTCACAGTTAAAGCAACAAGTCTGGCATGCATGCCACAATTTTTGGATAAAGGTTGGGATAAGAAGACATGTAGTTCAGTGTTTTGTGAGGTTGTCCAACCTTCTATGCAACTGAAGTACATGGTTGCATCACAAAATTTTATTTTATTTTTTATTATAAGCGCAGTCGAATGCTAGGCACAAAACTAGTCCCAATGGATCAAGATGAAGATTCTTTTGGTGCAGAAAATAAACTTCTTGATATTGATGTTGTTGAGAATGGTGATGTGCTAGTCAATATCTCATTAAGACAATGTTGCTCCCTAGCTTAATTGCGCAATGACATTCTGTTTGAGACAGAAGGTTCTATTTCAAAGGACTTTTTATTTATCTACAACAATAAGAAAGTACACCATTTGACTTATCCTAGTCTCATTAAGCACTGCTATTAGTTTACTTTACCCTATTGTTTCATATTGCTTTTTTGCAGGTGCTCAAAAGAAGAGAGAGTTCAATAAAATGCAAAGACATTGAAAATTTAAAAATTGAGATAACACAGACTCCATAAACAAAGGTATTATATTCAATAAAGTAAAATTTTGTACAGAAGTGTTTAATTGTATATGTAGAACATATTCTTGACAACCATTTTCTATTTATCTACAGCCTGATCTAGAGGCTGCTCTACATGGTCCAAGCTCACCGTATCATCTTTTTTTGGAGAATCTATTTTCTGCTGCTCCATCTTGTCATGTACAATCTCTTGGTGCTGCTCCATTGTCTCCTCTACTGCCCCTGGAGCATCTGTTTGCTGCTGCTCCATCTTCTCCTTAATAACATCAGCATTCCTGTGGCTTCTCCTCATCAGCACACTAGGTCCTTGTTCTTGTGGCACCACATCAGCATCATCTGTGTCATCAAGGTGTGTGACACCTTCTTGGACTTTAGAGCTCTCACCCAACTCGACAGTAGTGGTACAATAGGTTTGGGGGAGGCATACTTCAAAAACTTCCAAATTGTATCAGCTCTGAAACTATATACATAGTTCGAGCTAAAGCTATCTTCTCTCATCTGCAATGGCATATGATGATTTAGAACACTTTGTACCAATATCAATTATTTTGAAGCTAAATGAAAATTATTTTTTCTTATAAGGTCTGGCTGTCCTATCTCAAAATAGCTTAAAAGTATATATTTGGCACTGATGAGCACTCTCCAGCCACCCGCAGCTACTTGAATCATCTTGTTGTAGTGTCTGTACAGTTGGAAAGATATGTTAGAAACTGTTAATATCTGAACAAAATAAAATTATTCAATAAGTTCAAAGGCATAGCATGAAATAGACATCAGTAGAGGGAACGACTTTCTACCTCTAAATCTATTGGCTCTATTGAATCCAAAAGATTGACATTAGGAGGACAGTGATTCAATGCATCTAGAAGCCTTCTAATACAATTGCAATACATATAATTCAATTAGTGTGCATTAAATCAAAATAATGAAGTTTAAAGTTAAAAATAGCACACACACCACTTACAATTTTAGCTCTCTGTGTGTGTTTTTAAGAGAGTTGAATAAAAAGCATTGCTTCTGCTGGATGTCAATAGAAGCAAAGCTCCAGTGGTCACTGCGTAAGGAAAAAAGCATTAAGAAATCAAAGGCTACAAGAGTTCTCAATCTTAAAGAAAAATCCCAAAAGAAGCAGTCACCCACATACTTGTTATGGTATGGAAGTAGCAAAACATCGACAACATCAAAATCGCAGTGTCTGAACCAATTGGAAATATCCATGGGAGTTTCCTTTGCGTCTCTTAACTTGAAGGAAATGGCAGGATCAATAATATGAACTGTATGCTGTACAGCGTGGTTAAGCCAGCTTCTCATCATGCTGCATTGGACCAAACAATAATTAGGGTAGGGTGTAAAGGAGGTACAAGAAGGATTGTTTTGCAAACAAATGTAAAATAAAAGACACTTACTAGAGCATTGCAAGAATGATAGTATCTGAGCAATACTCATTCTTATGAGCCAATGCTGCCAAGCATGGTTTTGTCAAGTCAAAATTATTCACTGAAGTTTCATCCTCAATATGGACAACTATGTTAGGGCCCAGCTCTTGCAACCTTCTCTGTATCTGCAGCTCCATCTGTACAGTCTCCACATCTATAACAGATTTAAATTCTTTTATTTGCTGCTTCAGTGATGTTGCCATATATATATAGGCAGTGATGTGTGTGAACACACTTAGGACCGCCGGGGCACTTTTTCCCTCTTTAGGAGGTTTTTTCCCCCGGCTTGTATATACGCCCATCCTTCTAGGGCTAACTTATCTTTTGTACATTGACACAATCTAATACACTTTGTGTTGTGTGCATTCTTGCTTCTTCTTCTCCAAGATTTGTGTGCTTTCCTGCAACCCTAATTCCAACAATTGGTATCAGAGCAGGCATCGGCTCCCATGGCTATGCCGCCAGCACCCTCCGACTCACATTCTCCGATTGAGGTGAGTTTCGGGCTCCGTTTTTGCATTTCAAGTTCTGCACAGGTGTTTTCGACATTTTCTGTAGAAATTTTGACAGTGTAGTTTTCTGCAAAACAGGCATACGTGTTATATTGTGGACCGTGCTACATAGCACAAGTTGTCTTCTGTTCAGTCTTTGCTTCATTACAGGTAGCTTTTACATCAGTTTCAGTCAATGGCCATGGCTGATAACAGCAATGATGTATTTCGCATGTTGTCTGCTGAAGATAAACTGGATGGAGACAGCAACTACCCACTTTGGGCATACATGATGCAGCATGTTTTGGTTTCAAAAGGAGTGTGGAACATTGTGCAGGGTATGGATGTACGTCCAGGTTCTGTGGATGTAGGATCTGTTGAGGATGTTGCAGGTTCTAGCAGCTCTACTGTTTGCTGCTGTTTTACCCACTGCTGAACAAGCTCGTTGGGATGGTAAAGATGCGCAGGCTCATGCCTTGATTGCACTTTCTGTCAAACGTAACATCACCCCACATATTCGTTCAGCTAAAATAGCAAAATAGGCTTAGGATATTCTAGCTAGTTTGTATGCAGGTCGTAACGAGGTAAAAATCGCTTACCTGCGTAAAGAGCTAGAATTGAAGATTATGCAAGAAGATGATGACATGAATGTTTTTCTTGCTGAGATTAAAGATCTCAAAGAACAGTTGATTTCTGCAGGTGAGATTATTCCTGATCATTCTCTTGTGCAGACTGTTCTTGATGCTTTACCTGAGACATATCAGACTTTTGCTTCCACGTGGAGACTTCTTAATGAGGACAGACCTGATGCTATCAAGTATGATACTTTAGTCAACAAACTTTTGCAAGAAGCGCAATCCAGGCAAAACAGGGCCAGGCAGCGTGCAGTTGATCAAGCATTTATTGCTGCCCACAGCAGCAGAGAAGAAGTGGTAAGGCAGCCCCTTCCACTATTTCTTCTCCTATTAGTAGGTCTGCAACTTCTTCTCCTTCCCCACAGGTAGCAACAATAAGTTTGAGAAGGCTCTTGATAAAGGCAAGAAAAAGACCAGGTGCAACTATTGTAAGGCAAATGATCATGTCATTAAGAATTATCCTAAGCTAAAGGCTAAAGAGGCAAAGAAGAAAGAGTCAAATGCAGCCACAATAGCGGATGCTTCTACAAATACAGATTCTACAAATGTTGTGCAGGATACAGAATGGGCGTTTAGCGTGTATTGCCAGTATGACCCATCTGTACATGATGCATGTTTGGCAGTTTCTGTTGACTCTCATGTTTGGTATTTTGACAGTGGTGCTACAAAGCACATTACCTCACATCGTGATATGTTCACTTGTCTTGAGGCTGTCTCTAATGGGAATACTGTCACATGTGCCAATAATGCTTCTTACCCAGTGAAGGGCATTGGTAAAATTATGCTTACTGCTGCAAATGGCAGCGCTTTCACACTTTCAGATGCTTTGTATGTGCCAGGGATAAAGAAGAATCTATTGTCTATCTCTGCGCTTGCTAGACTTGGATTTGTAGTCAAATTTGTGGATGACAGATGTACTGTTCATGATTTGACTTCTGGTGATACGATTATTGCATCTGGCACATTGTTTCGTGGGCTGTATAGGCTCAATTCTTATGACAAGTGTGTGGAAGATTCAGCAAATGCAGTTTCTGATGAAAAGGCAATTTCAGATGCAAAACTATGGCATGCTCGTTTTGGTCATCTGAACTTTGCTAGTTTGCTGCGTTGCAGAAATTTGATATGGTTGCTTCATTGCCCCCTCTTGAGGCACCATTGAAACATGTTTGTGAAGGCTGTATTTTGGGCAAAATGCAGTGTTCTGCGTTTCCAAAGGATGGTTCTGTGCGGGCCACTCACAAATTGCAACTTGTACATAGTGATGTATGTGGGCCTATGCAAACTCCGTCATTTGGTAAACACTTGTACTTCGTGACTTTCATTGATGATTACTCAAGGCATGCATGGGTATATCCACTGAAGGCAAAGTCCGAAGTGTTTTTGTGCTTCAAACAGTTTTTTCTTATAGTTGAAAATGTATCCAATTGTACTGTGGGCACCCTCCGTTCTGATCGAGGGGGGGAGTACATGTCTAAAGAGTTTGATGCATTTCTGGCTAGTCGTGGGATAAAACACCAATGTACAGTGCCGTATACCCCTCAGCAAATGGTGTTGCTGAGAGAAAAAACAGGTCACTTATGGAGATGGCACGATGTATGGTCAAGAGCCAAGCTTTGCCACATGCATTTTGGCTTGAGGCTGTCATGTGTGCTGCATATGTACTCAACAGGTGTCCCACTAAGGCCTTGCAGTCTATTACTCCATACGAAGCTTGGCATGGTAGGAAGCCTTCTATTGGTCACTTGCGTGTCTTTGGTTGCTTGGCCTATGCTTTAGTGCCTATGCAACAACGCAGAAAATTGGATGATAAGGCTGTCAAATGCATTTTTGTTGGTTACAGTGCTGAGAGCAAGGGTTACAGATTGTATCATCCACAATCAAAGCGTATCTTGATTAGTCGAGATGTTGTTTTTGTGGAAGATGCTGTGCAACCTTTGTTATCATGTAAGTACCAAAGAGACAGGTGTGAGCTCACGGGATGTATTTGATACGTTGTTGCCTCTCTTTATAGGTGGGAATTCAAATGTAAGTCCTAATGAGGTAAATATTCAGCCTATGCAGATTTCAAACGACATCATAGATCAGCCTATTTCTGATGCAGATTTACAGGATGTAATTCATGAGGATAGGGCTGAAAATAAGCAGGCTAGAGGTATGCCAAAATGGCTGGTGCAAACCTTGGGTGGTGATAGTAAGATTGATGCACCTATGACTAGGCGTACTCGTTTAGGTTTTCAGCATGCCTCTTATACATCAGATTGTTATGCTTTGGCTGTGTCTAGTATGTGTGAAGAGGAAGAACCTCTTTCATTTGATGAGGCACAAAATTCAGAAAATTGGTTAGCTGCAATGCAAAGTGAATATGATGCTATAATGAAGAATGGTACATGGTCTTTGTGTGATTTGCCTATTGGTAAAAAGGCCATTGGATCTTAAGTTCAAACGAAAGCCAGATGGCAGTGTTGATCGCTATAAGGCTAGACTTGTTGCAAAGGGTTATGCTCAAGAAAAGGGCATTGATTTTGATGAGACCTTTGCTCCCACTTGTCGTATGACTACCATTCGTAGCATTTGTGCATTGGCAGCTCATAATGGTTGGAATGTACATCAGTTGGACATAAAGACTGCATTCTTGAATGGAGATTTGCATTTGGAGGTGTATGTATCGCAACCTCGTGGTTTTGTTCAAAGAGGGCAGGAAAACAAAGTGTGCAGGTTGAAAAAGGCTTTATATGGTTTAAAGCAAGCTCCACGAGCTTGGTATGAAAAGATACATGCATATTTGACTGCACATGGTTTTCAGAATAGTCCAACAGAAAGCACTTTGTATGTTAAACATGTGGATGATGTACATCTAATCATTGCTCTCTATGTCGATGACATGCTGCTCACAGGACCAAATGAGAGTCATATTACTGATTTTAAGGCTGACTTGAATGCCTCTTTTGAGATGTCAGATTTGGGGCATTTGCATCATTATTTGGGAATACAATTTAAGTAGTGTGATGGAGGTATTGCTTTGTGTCAGACAAAGTATATTGAGACATTGTTGCGGAGATTTGGCCTTGAAGACTGCAAGCCTATTGCTACTCCAATGGAGACAGGTTTGAAGTTGAGTCTTCATGATGCTGGAGATCACTTTGATGTCACACTCTATCAGACAGCTGTTGGTTGCCTCATTTATGTATGCATTATGAGGCCGGACATTCAGTTTGCAATCTCACAGCTAAGCAGGTTTATGCATAGCCCAGGGTCTCAGCATTGGAAGGTAGTTAAACGTATCTTTCGCTACTTGAGTGGCATCATACATCTTGGGTTGTTTTATCCCAAGGGGGGATCGTTGCCGCCAGATTTACATGCTTTTTCTCGGACTCAGATTGGGCTGGTTGCTATGACACAAGAGTGTCCACAAGTGGTTTTTGCTTCATGCTCGGTAGCTCATGCATATCTTGGTTGAGCAAGAAGCAACCTACTGTGGTCACTTCTAGTTGTGAAGCTGAGTACAGGGCAGCTTTCACAGCTACGGTTGAGTGTGTGTGGCTCAGACGGCTTATGGCTGACTTGGGTCTTGGACAGGAGTCTGCCACCTCTATCTTCACTGACAGTTAGAGCGCATTGGCAGTTGCGAGAAACCTAGTTTTTCATGCTCGCACAAAGCACATTGAGGTGCATTATCACTATGTCAGGGAGAGACTCTCAGCAGGAGAGATCAGCTTGGCCTATGTGCCAACACAGGACAACCTCGCCGATCTTTTCACAAAGGCACTTCCTCGTGAGAAGTTCGAAGCTTTTCGCAAAGCTTTGGGCTTGCTCCCCTTTGTGGACTGATCTACTTCGGGCATGGCACTCCCCTATACATGAGTGCCAGCTCTCGTTCACACCATCACTCCCAGGGGAGGATTTGTTGCCATATATATATAGGCAGTGATGTGTGTGAACACACTTAGGACCGCCGGGGCACTTTTTCCCTCTTTAGGAGGTTTTTTCCCCCGGCTTGTATATACGCCCATCCTTCTAGGGCTAACTTATCTTTTGTACATTGACACAATCTAATACACTTTGTGTTGTGTGCATTCTTACTTCTTCTTCTCTAAGCTTTGTGTTGTGTGCATTCTTACTTCTTCTTCTCTAAGCTTTGTGTGCTTTCCTGCAACCCTAATTCCAACAAGTGACTCCTCATAAGCAGCTTTCCCTCTGGTGCTCTTTGAGTGGGTTACTTCAACAACCTTAACCTCATCTACCTTCAACTTTCTTGTAGGTGGAATTAATAATATGTCTCTCATTTTGATGTCCTGCCATT
Source organism: Cibotium barometz (assembly GCF_041138505.1). Classification (NCBI taxonomy): domain Eukaryota; kingdom Viridiplantae; phylum Streptophyta; class Polypodiopsida; order Cyatheales; family Cibotiaceae; genus Cibotium; species Cibotium barometz. The sequence goes on along the minus strand of NC_141101.1, from coordinate 33,232,749 downwards.
CCACAGGATGGACGAGCTTGTCATACCTCCATCTCACTCTGGACAAAGTGTTGAAGTCTTTGGCCCATCACCCTGTGAGCATGGGCTGCTACCAGCATTGCATCTTCAAAATATTTCTCTAAGTAATCCTCTTCCATTTCCTGTAAGGAAAGAATGGCAGTCCTGTTCCACCTGAAACCAAGGTGCCAACTATCACATATGTCTTTCACTAGTCTCTGAAAAGGTGCCTTGGGGACTGCAAAGCCTATAGCTTTCTGTTGCTTCCTGATCTCCTTTAGCACACCTGCACCATGTTTCAATCTCTTGGCCTTTTACTGGAGCAGGCTCATTGGCTTCCCCTTCCTGCCATGTGCAACTCTTCCCTATGGAGGCACACTAAATTCCTTGATACCTGCTGCTGCTGCAAGCCCTGGCCCCTTGCCACCAGCACTCCTTGCAGTTGACTTGGTTCTTGCCATCACTCTGACAAGCTGCATACAAATCAATGGAAAGAGATTACAGCCATGGAGAACATGGAATGATACAAGAAGGCAATGACAGGGGTGGATGAAGCAACATTTATAAATTTGCAACAAAACGCAATTTCGACAGTTTGAAATTCCTAACAGCTCACTCTCATGTTTTCCTGCAAATACCTGAAGTAACATGCTATTACATTCCTACATTGATTTCTGTGTCTTTACAAATAAATACAGTATGGATTGAGTTTATGCAAGGAGTGTACAGCCATGGATAACTTGGAAAGACACAAAATCACAATGATAGGGGTGGATAAAGCAACAGTTTTATATTTGCAACAAAATGTGATTTCGGCTGTTTGAAATTCCTAAAGCCTTCTCCTTGCGTTTTCCTACAAATTCATGAGGCAGCATACTGGAACATGCCTTCAGTCATTTCACTGTGTTTGCAACTTGGTGCAGGATGGATTGAGTCTATGGAAGGCAAGAAGTGATCAATCTCTCACTCAACCAGCCTAATTCAAAAGTCTTCCTGCTTGTGGTTGCAGTGGAAAAAGCTAAGGAATGCATATAATATTTATTCTAATATCTAAGCTACATCACATCACTCAATACCTTATCCTAATATACTATTAAACAAGAAGATAAGGATATAGAGAGTCTTACTGACCTGGAAGCTATCTGTAGGTGTGCTGTGCTGGTGATGAGTACCCTGTGCTGGGGATGAACCTGTGCTGCTGGTCAGGATGCTGATGGTGTAGAGTAAGGACGTAGAGAGGCAAGAGAGCTGAGAGGGGAGGGCCAAGATAGGAGAGATTAAACAGGAGGAAAAAGATTAGTGAAAAATACAAACAAAGCAGCTACTAAATACCACACGTGTGGAATGGAGTCGTTTTTTCACACGTGTGGATGGGACCCAGATCTCTTGGAGTTTGAAACTTGGCACGTGTGAATGGCACTTTTTGCCTTGGAACTTGTGCCAATAATGATTTCATAATCAGATCCATAACCACTCTTCCCTCCCCGTCTTTCATCCCTGCCAGCACCCTCCCATCATCCTTTTCCTTCCCCCTCTGATCCCTTCCTACCCAACACACTCCATCCTGCCTGAAGACTACTACCACTGCCAGATCTCCAGGTTACCTAGGCTATAGCTCAAGTTTGGAAGAGAGCAGAAGATTCACGAGTGCAACTTTAACAGCATGGAAAAGGAAAAGAAAGGTCAGAGATCTATAATCTTTTCAATGTTTTTTGATATATATTTCTTCCATCCATAGAATTCTTGAATCTTACTGCCCTAGAATCTGTGCCCAAGAATCTGGTACATCACCCTAGGATTTGATTGGAGATGGATATCAATAGAACCTAGAAGTTTGCAACAAAATGCAAGGAGAGTGCTTAACATTTTCCAAATGGCCCTATATCGCGTTTTCCTGCAAATTCTTATATTCCTCTTGGTTTTCATTTCTTCCTCATTGTTTTGCTTTCTTTGGCCCTGGGGAATTCTTCCTAATATCATCTACTATCTAGGAATCTATGAGATGATCCTAGCATTTGATTGGAGATGGAAATCAATAGAAATGGAGAATTTTCAACAAAATACGAGGAGAGTACTTGACATTTTCCAAATGGCCCTACATTGCATTTTCTTACAAATTCCTGTGTCCCTTTTGGTTTTCTCTTCTTCCTCATTGTTTTGCTTTCTTTGGCCCTGGGGATTTCTTCCTTAATAATGAGAAAAGTTTTTGCTTTGGAACAGTTGATTCTCAGGCCCCTCCTTTCAAGAGGAAGCTGGACTTTTCTGCTGCTGTACTTAGACCACAGCAATCACCAGGTGAGTCATGTGTGCTCATGAAGGGAGTTGTTTGGTGATATTCTATACATTCCCTGATTGCATATGTCAGCATATAGAATTCATGATATATAAATTTTTGTTCAAGCGAAAGGAAGAGACTGGAGCAGAAAGCTGAGTCTTACCTTTCAAAACAAAAGGAACCAGAAGAGGACAAATCTCCATATTTGCTCCTATTTGACTTTCTTCACAAGTGCAAGGCTCAGAGGAACTTCCACATATACCACAGTATTTTCAACAGGGAGTTCACTATGAGCTCTATACTGGAGCATCTATACTGGAGCATCACAGAGATTTTCTTTCAAACCATTGGGATACCTTCAAACAACTGACAGAGGTGGGAAGAATTGTGGAAGGTGAAAAGGTTTTTGTGCATATAAATCATATTGTCTCCATTGACAAGCTGAGGTACCATGTGAATAGAAGATTTGACAGCCTGCCTGAGGAATATAAATTCAACTGTAACTTGCACACCAAAAAGTGTAGAGTGCTTGAGGAAACCATGGCATTCCTTATGTACATTGTCTTCCATCAGCACTCTCTAGAAGAGCAAGGGTAGGAGGCTGAAGAAGAAGACACATCTGAAGCAGAGGAAAAAAAGGATGTTCCTATGGCAACAGAAATGGTAGAGCAGGAAGAAGATATCAACCTCCAGGATGAGGGGCTGCAAGTGGCTGCTCTTGACCTTGTTCAACTGAGGACTGAAACTCTTAGGGCAGCACAGCCAATTGAAGATTTTGATGTTCAGAGCAGCGACTATGCAATGCCCATGCTTCCAGGTGTCTTGATTGGTGGTAAAGATTATGTTTTCCTCCATGATATAGAGTGTATGTTCAATTTGAGGGAGGACTATGCCATTTCCCTTATTGCCCAGGCTTCAAGGCTTGACAAGGAGGTTGGCATAGAGGATGACCATTCACTACTGGCTTTGGAAGCAACTTTTGATCCTGTAGAGGCCCTTACTATTTGTTTCAAAGAGGCTGAAAAGTTCCAAGAGCCAGATGAAGCTGCCTTCCATCTCACACAGGAAGCTATGAATCTCTCAGCACTATACAAGGGAAATCTAAAGAAGAGGCTAGACTGGAGGGGAGAGGAATAAATCTTAAAGAAGAGGCTGGACTGGAGGGGAGAGGAATAAATCTTTGGAAAGATGAACTTCTTGTTGTTGATGAAAATGAGAAGGTATGATCTTGTTACTTCAAATCAAATACTTTATCTTGTGTTTAAATGTTTTGTAGTTGTGTATTGTCTCACTCCAATCTTTTGATATGTGGCAGCTACAAATTTAGGATGACACATTCCTCCAGAGAACAAGTGGAAGCAGGCCGCCGGCTGGGTTTGGCAAAATGTCAAGCCTAGCTCATTATATTCATGATCTAGGCAATGCTAAGATCTTGATTTACCATAGGCAGTTGAGCAACAATGGAGAAGCCATTGTTTACTTCTTTAAATGTTTGTCTAGGGTTTTAGGTGGACATGATCTTTCATGGCAAAAGGAAAAGATCATTTTAATAGAGAGGTTGTCTGCCATAGATATATTTGGGGATTATGTGAATAAGCAGGCCTCTAGGGCCTCTTACTTTTTGTCTTACACTTCTTATGCATTAGCATGTGGTGTTAAGGAGCCCAAATGTTTGGAGGGCTATGGAAAACACAAGCTCATAAGGTTTCGAGAGCCACCCATGATTGCATCAGGTGACACAATTCAAGAAGAAGAACACGTGGAGATAGCTGAAGACAAGGATACCTCTCCCAGACAAGCAACAGAGGCAAGCATTGATAAACAGACAGTTGACATCAAGCCAACAAGGAAGAAAAAGAGTCCAATCAAGATCAAAAAGAGAGTTCCGCGATTGGCAGGCCCTGGGAGTAATAGGATTTAGTCATCAAATATAGCACAAACATTATGTTGAAGTTGAACTGATTTGTACAAAGTCTTTGATCCTCATCAATTCCTTGTCCGTACGGACGATCAGTACTACCCTTTTGCATTTGTCCCATCACCGTACAACACTTCAGTACTCTTTCCACACTTAGTAGCTTCTAAAAGCGTTTGACACTCAGTACCTTATTGGTAAGGATCAATAGTGTGTCTAGCATAATTAAGTAGTATTGATTGAATTTTTTGTGTGCAGCTCATGGATGTATTGATGCTTGTTAATATAGATCACATGTTTCACAAAAGAAATACTTTTGATGGAGTCTCAAAACATATAGGCATAACACCAAGAGTCACTTGTTCCACAAAATAAAAATCTATTGATTGAGTTTGAAAACATGTGGACATAACACCAATAAGTTACAAACTGCTATTCATGTTTACTTGTCCATTTTTGGTTTCTAAATATCTTTGAATCCCTCCATTGTCTATGTCTCTCTGTTGCCATTGAATTGTCCAAAATTCGTCTTCGTCTTTGCTTTTGGGCTAGAATAAAAGCAAGCTTGACTTTGGAACTAGCAACTTTTCTTTTAGCATGCAGCCTCTGTAGAATGCCTCGGTAAAACTATTGGAAGACTTCCTTCAGACTATTTGCCTTTTGACTCCCTCCGTAGTGTTGTGTGTGTCTGAAAAATGCATTACGTGCCATGTAGTGAGACTTCTCCATGCCTTGGGTAGACCAAATTGCTGGGCATCCATACTTTTTGACAAAATAGGGAAGGTGGTTGTAGATGATATGCTGTTGTCACAGAGACATAAGAATGCATAGTAAGTTATAAAAAAAAACAGGATCACACTTAAGTAAAAGAAGAAGACAGAACTTTACCATGTAGTGAGTTATATTGCAGGCTGTCCACGCATCTTTCATTGACTTCCCAAAATGTTTAATTGCCTCTTCAAAGTTCTTGTCTAATCTCTTTGTTAATGATGTTGATTCTAGCATTTGATCCACCATAGCTCATCACATTGCTGTAAATTTAACATGGTATCAGAGCCTAGCCTAGAATCCATCAATTTGTGAGCCCATTATCTTGCTAATCACCTGGCTAATTAGGATTAGTAGATAAGTAAGATTTTTACCTCCTTTCAACTAGCTCTCTGCACCCCCAGCCAGGGGAGGGGCTTGATCTCCCTTCAGCAGAAACATTAGGGAAAAATCTCTTAGCCACACATAGCCATACCCATTGGGCTCCAGCCCATTCAAGAAATTCATCAAACCGCCAGCGCAAGCAGGAGAAAATCGTAATTTTTTCAGTGCATCTTTTTCTGAAGAAATTGGAGATCTCGTCTTCCACAGATGAAATGGCTCTAATTCCTCTTGGCCCTAGGGGTTTTCAAGGGTGCTTTACAAGTTGGTGAAGACAGCTTTTGATTTGATCAAGTCTACAGTGAGATCCAAGCTCTTCATCAAATCTACAGGTGACTTTGGTAAAAGAGAGATTAAGCATTCAATGTTTGGTCAAATCTTGTGTTTCTTGGCTTAATCCTCTACTAGACTGATTGCTATTGATGGCCTTGAAAGGACTTGAGCTCATTTGAACTCTAAGGCGATCCAGACTCCTCACATACTCTGTTTTTTGTACACAAAACAAAGGATTAATTTGCTAATCAGTGATGATTAATCAGCACTAATCATTGTATTTTGGTGCAATTGAGGGTTAAAATTAACCATTAAGTATCTCATACAGATCCCTATAACTTCATATTGCAATTCAGAGATGGTTTGATACTCCAACCATTCCGTATAGATTTGTTACCTTTGGTTTGTTGATCATCACCTAAACACCATATTGAGTTGTAAAAGGGTAGACACTACCCTTGAATCTTGAAATTGGATCAAGAGGTAAGACCCCCTTCACATCATCATGAGTACGGCACAAGAGATAGCCAAATTTAATAGGGAGCACTTTTACACATGGCAGATAAAAACCATGCATCTGCTCATGAGAAAAAATCTGTGGTTGGGGGCTTGTTGAGGCAAGAGATGAATGCCCAGAGGTGAGAGGGAAAAATAAGTGAAAGAGAAGGAATGAAAAAGCATTGGACTTATCGCACTCAGTTTAAATGATGAAATCATTCATCACATCACAGGGATACAATGGGCAAAAGATGCATGGGATGAACTCAATAAATTATTTGGCACACAAGCTAAAAATTCAAAGATAAATATGTTAATGCAATTCTACAAATTGGATATGAAGGAAAGTGAACCTTTAATCACACACTTAAACAGATATAAAAGCATTAAGCAACAACTGGCAGCTATTGGCAAAAAGATAGAAGATGATGAGGCACTAGCAGTGCTTCTGAAGAGTGTGGACAAAGGTGAATATGAAAACATTGTAGCAACACTAAAGAATGTACATGAATTGAAGCTACACGAGATAGAAGGAGCTCTACTAGAGTAAGAGACCAGAGGCAAAGAGAAGAAACGGCTAGACTCAACAGCAAGAGAAGAAAAAGCATTCTTCACCTGAGGAGGATTCTCTCGAGACGAGGATGAGGACAAGGAAGAGGCAGAGTAGGAGGACAGACCTTCACTTGCCACAATTGTGGAAAGCCAGGACACATGGCAAGAGACTACTATAGAAAACCCAGTGGAGAAGGAACGACATTGGCAAACTTCATGGAGGCTCCTAAAGAAGTGGAGTCAGATTATCTTTTCTGAGAGAGAGAGAGAGAGAGAGAGAGAGAGAGAGAGAGAGAGAGAGTAAAACCCCACAACCCAATGTAACCTGCCCCAACAGAGTAAAACCAACTCTGAGCCCACCGATGATGTGGGCCATGTGGTAGACGTATGTGTGAGCACTTTAGTCAAGGTCACGGGCACTTGTAGTAGCCTTGGACACATAGAGAGAGAGAGTGTCAAGGACTATGAGTTTAGGGACTTGAGGCAGTGGTGGTCACACGGACTATCAAGTAAGAGGGAAACTTGGTATAGGGTCCAGGTGTGCTAGGAAGTATTCACTTAAGGGGAGGTGTTGAAATATACAAGTGAATAGGGTGTGTGCGGGAACAAGCCCTTGGCAAGAGGCTGTAAAAGAGAATCTGTAAATGTGAGAGAACCTGTGAAAAGGTGAGAAGTATCTATTGGGAGAGAATAAAGGGTAGCATGAGGAGATTTAGGAGGTGTGGAGATATTCTGGGAGAGAATCAAGCAAAAGAGGTGGAGTGAATCAAGGAGAAATCAGTGGGATTGGATGCTTGGATGTAAACCCTATAAATTGAGGCATTGGCCTAATGAGAATTTGCTGGTTTTTTATTATCCATGCCTACATTAAGCTATCAATTAATTGCTCACTAATCACATCTTAATTATTGTCTAATTGAGGCATTGGCCTAATGAGAATTTGCTAGTTTTTATTATCCATGCCTACATTAAGCTATTAGTTAATTGCTCACTAATCACGTCTTAATTATTATCTAATCTCTTTGTTAAAGTTGTTGATTCTAGCATTTGATCCACCATAGCTCATCACATTGCTGCAAATTTAACAATTGTGCCATCCGTAGAGCTGAAGTAGAAGAGTTTGGTGCCGTCCCAACAAGAAGGCTCCAAGGTTACTATGGAAGCACTATGACGGGAGAGGGAGGCAGTGTTGGGAAGGAAGGAGGCCGTGGTGGCAGGGTCAAACCTCAAGACCAAGATGGCGCCCTTCTCCATGCCCCTAGTGCCAATTTTCTCACTTTACAAGAGAATCTAAAGAAACTAGGGATGGGCGAAAAGCAGCACACAAAAACACTGGTTAGAAGAGAGAGGACAATAAAAAAGAAACTTTTTTGAATGAAAAGAAAAAGAGATGCCAAAAGAACATCACCACAAGAAGCCAAGAGAGGACTTGGCCACCATAGGCAGCTTAGAGGCTGTGATGGGTATTGATGTGGAGATTCCAGGCCCTCACCCAGGAAAAGCCAATCGGCGTCACAGTAAACTGTTGAAGAGGCACACAAGGCACTTTTGTTCATTCTCTATATAGTTAAAAAAAGCCCTCACTAGATAATTTCCTAGATATAAATGAGCATATCTAGGAAAAGTGCAAACTAGAGAAAATGAAACACTTTCTTAGATAGCTAACTAGGAAATACAATGCATGGATTTTTCTATATAGGAAAATTTATCTACATAGCAAAATTTTCCTACAAAGGAAAAAATTTCCCACGTAGGTAGATTTTTGTTAAAAAATATGGCAAACACCTTCACTAAAATGATGTGTAGGGCACATACCTTGTAACTAGCACTATGCACTAAAGTCATAGATTATGGGCAAATGGATACAAAGGTTATTATGCAATCTTACCATGATGTAAAAGAGTCATTTAGGAGCTCAACATCAGCCAAAGGGGTCGTGATCCCTTGATTAGGTAGCATTGGTGTGATTAGCAAGATTCTAGGGTTGGTGGTCACTTTTAGGTGCTTGAATCTAGGAGGGAAGTTGGAGATGATTTAGATGATGATTAACACCTAATCTTGAGCTTAATCCTCATGTACTTCAGCCTATATAAAGAGGCTCTCATCTATTGAAATCAACACATATTTGCCCCTCACTTATGTTGTCATTATGCTCATCATTATGCTAATTACTTCTTGATTAGTAGCTTAACTTCATCTTCTTCATTTCTATTCAACTACGCAATGGAGCTAGTGTTTGATCCTCCTTAGGATGGTTTTTTAACATGGTATCAGAGCTAGTACTAGCCCATTCATCTAGAATCAAGCCCCATCTTATTTGCTTAGCAAGAGATTAGTGAAAATTAGGGTTTCATTAGCTTTTATGGGTTTCCTAGAAAATAGGATCTAGAATAGCAGCTGAGTGGAGGCCTTGGTGCTCACAAACCACGTAACCATTGCCAAAATCCTTCTGTGGGCACTTCACCAGCAATATTGCTAAGGGGCATGGCACCTCAATTGCACCATTCATAGCTCCATGTCGCCGGCAACTTCGTTTTCCCCAAAACAGGCACGTTTTTGATAGGCGACCACCAAAAGTATTGCTGCAGCTCACACACATCAAATTGGTCTAATTCCTCTGAGGTGTGGCTTCATTGGAACCTAAACTTACTCCTCCTAAGAGGGTTTTGCAAATGATTGAGTGTGCTTCACACACCAAGCAAAAAACCAGGGTGCTGTCCAGAACTGCCATAGCCAGAAAAGGTACTTTGGTAAATTTGAGATTACTCATTGATTAAGTTGCTTAAGCAAGTGTTTGTGGGCTCTAAAATCATCTAGACATACTGCTATTCAATGCCCTTGAAGATTTTTAGCTCATTCTTTGTGCAACTCCTTCAAATATTGACTCCAAGTGAGCTCATTTCTCTGCATAGTGAGCAGAATATTCAACTCCACTAATCAATGATTAATCTATCCTAATCCTTATCATTTGGTGCAATAAGTGGTTCATACATGTCATTAGGGACTTGCTACATTCCCTTATTACTTCACACTTAATTTGCCCCTTGATTAGGTGTCTCCCTTGCTTCCCACAAATCAATATATTTTCTGTTTTTATCTTTTGGAAAGCATATGCTAAATAACTTGATTTAGCACTATTCCTTGGTCTTAATCTCTCTTGTAAAAGGGTAGACACTGCCTCAATCATCAGAGGTAAGACCCCCTTCATTCCATATCATAATGGCTACCAAGGATTCTCCATCAATGCGCTTTAAAGGTCATGGTTTTCACACATGGCAAACCCGCATCAAGTTAATGCTCATGAAGAAGGGGCTCTACAACATAGTAAATGGGAATGAGAAGAAGCCAAGGACTCTTGCTGATGTTCCTTGTTGGGAAGTAAGAGATGACAAAGCTCGTGCCATCATCACATTGGAGCTTGATGACACTTACATTCATCATGTGGATGGATGCGAAACTTCCAAGGAAGTTTGGGACCAACTCACAACTCTATTTGGGGCTCGATCTAAAAGTTCAAAGTTTGGTTTGCTCATTGAATTTTTTAAGCTAGAAATGAAGTCTGGCACATCCCTAGCCTCACATTTGAACTACATGAAAGGCCTATTAACACAACTTGCAGGAATAGGTCTTAAGATGGATGAAGATGTCTCCATTGGTGTATTACTTAAATCTTTACCTGAAGAATATGACCATGTGGTCACAACCTTGACCAATATGCCAATATCAAAGCTTGTGGACATTGAAGCATCTCTTCTTGAGGAGGAGAGAAAACTAAAGACCAAGCAAATGGAGTCTCCATCGTCATCAACCTTGTCTACTGAAAATGCTTATTATGTAGGATCTAGTAGGTATGGCAAGAACAAAGGCAACTACAACAAGGGCTACAACAAGGGCTACAACAACAACAATCTCATTTGTGACTTTTGTCACAAACCTGGTCATGTAGAGAAGAATTGTTTTGCCAAGAAGAAGATGCAACGAGTCTACATCATGGAAGAAGTGCAGCAGCAAGAAGACCAAGAAGAAGAAAAAGATGAAGACAAGGGCCACCATCATGAGGCCCTATCTATGATTAGATCAAATCATTTATTCTAAAGTGCTAAAAGCAAGGGCATGCCCTATACACATGGGTGTCCTCTTCACTCATACATGTAGCCACGTCTTGTCACACTCTTCTAAAGTCGTCCCATACCTCTTTTGTACGCATGACTAAAGCCTCTGAGTTCACATTGGCATAACCTATGTATGGCATTGCTAGTCAGACCACGCTCATGCATGCTATCACGGAGCATTGGGTGGTTAATTAGGCTCATGAGAGTCAGCATGACCAACTGCATCATTGAGTGGATTTAGTGTTTGAGGAGGGGTGTTAAAAAATATGGCAAACACCTTCACTAAAATGATGTGTAGGGCACATACCTTGTAACTAGCACTATGCACTAAAGTCATAGATTATGGGCAAATGGATACAAAGGTTATTATGCAATCTTACCATGATGTAAAAGAGTCATTTAGGAGCTCAACATCAGCCAAAGGGGTCGTGATCCCTTGATTAGGTAGCATTGGTGTGATTAGCAAGATTCTAGGGTTGGTGGTCACTTTTAGGTGCTTGAATCTAGGAGGGAAGTTGGAGATGATTTAGATGATGATTAACACCTAATCTTGAGCTTAATCCTCATGTACTTCAGCCTATATAAAGAGGCTCTCATCTATTGAAATCAACACATATTTGCCCCTCACTTATGTTGTCATTATGCTCATCATTATGCTAATTACTTCTTGATTAGTAGCTTAACTTCATCTTCTTCATTTCTATTCAACTACGCAATGGAGCTAGTGTTTGATCCTCCTTAGGATGGTTTTTTAACAATTTTCTCTATATAGGAAAATTTGCCTACATAGGAAAAAGTTTTCTATATATGTAAATTTATCTATGTAGAGAAATCCGTGCATTGTATTTCCTAGTTAGACTATCTAGGAAACTATTTCATTTTTCCTAGTTTGCACTTTTCCTAGATATCTTTCTTTGTATCTAGGAAATTATATAGTGAATCCATTATATCTCTATATAGAGAATGCTTAGAAGCTTACCCTCTAGATAGTTCTATGAATCATGCTAATATACTACTTATACAACATAATAGATTAAGTAGTTCTATAAATCATTATAAAATATAAATCTCTTTATTTATCAAAGATTTTAAAAAAAGTCTTGCATATTTAAAAAGAGAGCCAAAAGTAGTCAACGTACATCATGTTCAAAATAAATAGTACTTCAAGATTATGTCTACATCTTCTTAACTAAAAGGTGTGCAGTGTGCATTGAATTCGACTTTCTTATTGGCAATAAGCCTATGCACAATGTCACGAATCATAATGTCACTCTCCCAGGCTTTTTTGTATCCTTTGAGTAGTTTTTGAAACTACTATTCTCCTTCTTTAGATTGACATATGTACTCTTGAGAGAAAAGTATATGTCTTGGATTGAATGCACTCTCATGTACTTTAATAAGACTGTCTCCATATCCTCCTCTGAAATGTGGCTCACCTACATTCATGATAATAAAATATATAAAATTTTAAAGAATATTCAATTTACCAAAATAAATAGATTCAAAATAATAAACTTATAAATTATAAATTTCTCCAATTAATATCACTTACTTGTAAAGGTTCACATGATGCCTCTACATTTGATTTTCCAATGTGTTCTAAATCCTATTTGAAATAACAAAATAAAACCCAAAAATCAAACTTTATAGTCCATATACATCCAAATGTAGAAATGAAGATGGCGGTGACATAGACGGTGTAAAGGCCTCCCAGATTGAATGGAAAGCCAAATAGCTGCACAATCAAGGACATAGATCTTGTGCCACCCAGGTCGAAAGATGGGTCGTATCTCCCCTCACCACGAATGTGCAGCCACCTCGGTCAAACGTGAAGTAATGACACCCCACCGTCAAAAGCTGATCTCCGAGACGATACCCAGATTGAATGGAAAGGTTAGTGGACCTCCCATCGATGGTGAGACTAGACAAGCTCCCGTCTGGATCAAAGGGAAATCTAAGGCACTCTAAATCCAAGACAGTGGGCTTGTGACGATCTCATGCAAAGAGGCTAAGGAACCATCGTCGATGTCAAAGCTAGTCGTGTACCCTCCAGGATCAAACGGATAGGTAAGATACACATCGGGGATCCTCGATATCGATGTTGTGGTAGCTCTAGGTTTGAAGGGAAAGCCCATAAACCTGTCCTCACACGATCACAGTGTGAATCCAAAATCTAAGGTATCCACTAAGTGGAATCAACATTCCTAGAAGGAATGTGGAATGGTCGCAGCACAAAAGAGCCATAGTGTATACCACAACTGAGATATGTAGGTGCATCAAAATGATGTGCCACATAGTCGGAAACCATGTTCCCAAATTGGCATAGAATGCACCCATAGGAAAATGTCTCAGCCCCAAGGAACATAGGCTTGTGTCGACACTCGTGGGAGCCAAAAGAACATAGCTCGAAATCGGCATCGTGTAGGATCAAATCTGAATCAATGCCATCATCCATTAGAGCACCACTCAAACAATCGAAGGCACAATCTACTGCGTATATGTGAGTAGAAGCACGATCTGAACCATGCACTACATCCTCAAGGAACAAGGGTTGTGTCGACACTCGTGGGAGCCAAAAGAACATAGCTCGGAATCAGCATCGTGTAGGATCAAATCTGAATCAATGCCATCATCCATTAGAGCACCACTCAAACAATCGAAGGCACAATCTACTGCGTATATGTGAGTAGAAGCACGATCTGAACCATGCACTACATCCTCAAGTGCAAGATCCTCTATGTGTGCGTGATCCATCAAAGTAGAAGATCAACAGGATCACCGTAGACCTCACATTGGAGAAGGATAGAGTGTCTACACATGAGAGGTAAGTAGTGTCACCATCCTTAGAGCAACTCCAAGATCACTAAGGTCACCCCTATAGGAATGATCTATAAAAATCTATGATGCCCGTGTATTATCTAGATCCCAAGATAGATCTAAGTAGATATCTAGATCAAATGAAAAGCTCTCTAGATCCATATGCATAATCCTCTCTCGCCTACGAGATCTCACCTTAACAAAGTCATCGCTATGCTCATGTGCAATGCATGTCTGCCTAAATATATGCACTAAACCGAAGTGAATGCTACCATCATATGTATGCTATGAGAGCTAGGAGTAGAGATAGAATCGTAGATATCCCCATGAATAGAAAACCTAAAAGAGTAGCCTGACTCATCTAGCACTAGGAACTCAGATTTATGCCCCTCATATGCACTATCGAATACTCACATCAACATGTGAAGTAACATCATCCCCAATCTCAAACGCACTAATGGAGGCATCACTATTCAAAAGTTGATCCCCATGATAGTCTAATGTGTCACTATCTCGTAATACATCACTATCTCGTAATGCATCACTATGATCCACTGAAAGGTAGGTAGACATAGGTATATCATCAATCATAATGTTCAGAATGCTCACTACCAACCTTGCCCTTGAGATCATGTCTACATGATCAGACTCACACACGTCACTATCATATACATCATCATCATGTGCATATGTGTCAGTGGCATCATGTGCACATGTATCACTATCATCATGTGCACATGTATCAATATCATCATGTATATGTGGGTGTGATACATCATCACCATCTCAATAGTCCATATCCTGGGGAGACATGATCATAACTACTCACGAGTGTAGGGCACTCACTCAAGTCTCCATGCACATCATCCCAAGTGAACAATGCTGAACCGTCCGTGTCAAGATAGCCACATAAGTCAATAAGAAAATCACCATATGTGGAGGACCATTTGGCACATATAGCTCCCTCATTTCTGAAGTGACTAGGTAATAAACTCTCAAGCTCATACATCCATAGATGACATGAATATGCAGCCTCATCATAGCATGATGTCGATGAAGAAAGATCTAAAGGTCGAAGTCTCGTGGTGCCAAACGTATGTGTGAACTTGGCAAATGATATGCAACACATGACTCAAAATGGTAGCTCAATATAGAGCAAGTAGAGCCATCTCAATAGAGTGTGAGAAGATGTCAACTTATGAGAGTATGAGATAGTGTCGTAGTGATGCCAACAACGATGATGATGCTGAGTAGCAAGGTGATCATACGAAGGATAGTAATAAAATGAATAGCCCATAATTGCGCATGAACAATCTCTATAAAATCCCCCAAACAAAATATGTAAAAGAAGCTGAAAACGTGCTACACGTGCGAAAAAAACACAAATACATGCGAACAAAGGCTAAAAATCCCCAAGTGTGAAAACAATCCCACTATGATGTAATATGCGTGAACAAATCCAAAGGAAATCATTAAAAATGCACTCACGCATGAAAGAGACCCGATAATCTACAGATAGCACATGAAAAGCTCAAAAGATAACGTGTGAGTAGTCACTTAATGGACAGTTTGGAGCTCAAAAGATCACGTGTGAGTAGTCACTTAATGGAGAGTTTGGAGGGCACAATGTATGAAAAGGGTTCCAAACAAACCCTTGGAGGGTGTGGAG
Source organism: Cibotium barometz (assembly GCF_041138505.1). Taxonomy (NCBI): domain Eukaryota; kingdom Viridiplantae; phylum Streptophyta; class Polypodiopsida; order Cyatheales; family Cibotiaceae; genus Cibotium; species Cibotium barometz. Next base: position 33,217,492 of record NC_141101.1, on the reverse strand, counting down.
GTCACAATGTATGAAAAGGGTTCCAAACCCTAAAGTTGGGGTCTTTTGCTATTGCTAAAGGGAAAAAACGTATCCTTCCTCCTTCTCCTTCTTGTAGACCTTTCGATTGAGTTTTCTTCAAAGCTCAATGAAGCTTCATGTGGTTGTGCTAGCGCTGAGCCTTTTCTGACAAGGCTGTGATGTCAGAGTTAGCCTATGCTAGTTGCCGAAATGAAACGGAGAGAGAGATATCTAGCCCATGCTGGGCTGCCGAAATGAAACACAGAGAGAGTGAGAGAGTCAGCCCAGGGTGGCTGCCGAAATGAAACGGAGGGAGAGAGGCCCAGCAATCACACAGGCGGCAGCGCTGGCCAGGCACAGACGGCGTACGGCGGTGGTGTCCAGGCGGGCAGCTAGCGTAGACAGGCGGTAGCAGCGGGCGGCCAGTGTAGACAGGCCGTAGCAGCGGGCGGCCAGTACAACGAATGGCAGCCAGGCAGGCGTAGATGGTAGTGCCCTCTTGATTAGCGCTCTGTCCTATGCGCGGCCTGCCCGTAGTGAAAAAACTGCGCTGCTCTGATTACACGCACACCAAAAAGAAAGGAAGCTTGCTGAATGCGTGTATAATGGTAGCGATGTACAAGGAAATATCGTACTCCAGTTGTTTTTCTCTTATAGCGCTAGCCACTTCGTCTTCCGGCCATAGTATAAATTTGAGATTTTCATAAAATTACCATTGGTAACATATACCAAATTTTGAGTTACAATTTGGTAATTTTCTAGATCTTAAAGTTTCCAAAGATCTCTTCATTTCTTTCATACATGCTAGATGTTGTATGAGTTTCAAAAAATTAAAGCTATTTCTATCAGTTATTGAGAGAACTGAGAGAACTTGGCAAAAATAGCAAGATATTATAGTGATTTCTACTTGGTGAACCTCAAGTTATCAATTTGAGCCTTGTTAAGCATGCATCATATAGGCTTATAGAAAATCCCTAATGGTAATTTTTCTTAAAAGGTGAGTTATCATTTGGGAATTTTTTACTAGTACAAAGTTACCAAATGGTAATCATCAATCTAAATTAGATTACAATTTGTAACTTTTTAGTCGTTTGGTTCCAAGGTGGTTACCAAATTTATACTGTGCTTCCGGCCTCAGAACTGCTAGAGCGTACACCCAAGGCCATGTGAGAAAAAAAAAACGATGATGCACTCACTAGTACACACTAAGGCGCAGAGCTGCAGTTTTATGCTGATGAAGTTTGCGCTGCGAGCGAGCACATCCTGGGCTCTAGCAACTCCTTAAATGATGCTCTCCAAGAAATACGCTTACTTGTGTGCCAGCTTGAAGTTACACTTGCACATGAGCCAAAGCTCTTACCAAGAAGTGCAGTCTAAACAATACATTTGCTAGTGAGTACACTAGCTGTCACAATGAGTGAAAATTAGCAAGCAATAACCTTTCACTAGCAATCATTGAAGCCAATCCAGTCGTACGTTGTCAAGGTTGCATGATGCGATGAAGCTTGACCAATGATCTGCTGAGATGTGTTTCTCGCTATGGTGTCAGGATGAGCCATCCTCAAGGTGATTATGATGTGATGACGCTTGACCTATGACCTGTTGAGATGTGTTCCTCTCTATGATGACGTGATGAGCTTTCCTCAAGGTGATTATGAGGCCTTGAACAACTTGATGAATCACATTAGTAAGATTAGATTGGTTAAGGTTAAACTCTCAAAAATGGCCTAGAACTCTGAAATGACTTACAGAAATCTTGTACTAGGTTGATCACAACAATTGTACCATAGGAAAGTACTTACATCATGAGTTTGTAGGTTAGAGAACCCTTTGGTGTATGGCGCACATTGGCTCACACCAATGGACTTTGTTCAATTTTCACAATGCCACACTGTTGGCAAACTAACGTTTTGAATTTTTACACTTGAAATGGGTAAACTTGCTCACTTTTGCATCAATTACTCATCAACATGCTGTCAACATAACATTGGTGCCTAGATCTGTAATAGAATAGCATACTATACATTTCTTGAAGAAAATATACTAAAATACTATAATCCAAAATGTGTGCTTGCAAACAGTGTTTTCTTAACAATTTTCTTATTGTCTTTACTTGTAGTACATCAAGATCACACTAATCTGTGTAGATTTTTAGTACTCCTAATAGATTTATAGTCTTTGTCCAACTTCTTTGCATAAAAGTGACAAGATTAGAAGATTTGATCAAGAATTACTTATTGTTATTGTTTTGCATTAAGATTTGATTTCGACACAATACACTTTGCATAATTTGTAAATTGCTCTATTCTGCACTGTAGATCTACACATAACAATACTCTGCATTACAATCTTCAATTTTGCACTCAGGATTTGCACAGTAAATGTATTATGCAACAATTATATTCTGTACACTTCTTGAAACTGTACCAAGATTCTACACAATTTCTTGAAATTACATCAAATTTCTACACAACAACCTTCTTCTTAAAGTATTCCTTTAAGAACTTAAAGATTTGGCAATCTAGGGTTTCAATCTTGAAGAAATAAGGGCTCTAAGGATTAATCTTTGAAAAAGTATGATCCCTAAGCAAGATACATGTGGTGAGTTGGTAATGCCTTTCTCCTTGTAGTAGTTATCAAATTTTGTTGAAAGGAATTATCTT
>NC_141101.1:33109829-33207329 GCF_041138505.1 Cibotium barometz | reverse complement strand
CAAGGCTCTACACGGAGGGGCAAGATGCCGTGGTGCGTGCATGGGATTGCACCACAGGCCAATGCTTGCACAGAGGTGCTCCCCATGAGTGGCAACGTGGGTTGCCTCTTCAACAGCTACTGTGACCCCGTCTGGCTTTTCCTGGGTCTCCAGGACGAGGTGAGGGCCTAGAACCTCTGCAACAATACCCATCAGAGCCTCCAAGCTGCCGACGGTGGCCAAGTCCTCTCCCTGGCTTCTTGCGGTGATGTTCTTTTGGTGGGCATAGAGAAGGGCGCCATCTTGATCTGGAGGTTTGCCCTGCCCGGCCTCTTTCCTTCCCGCTGCCTCCCTCTCTGGTCACAGTGCTTCCGTCTCGTTACCTTGGAGCCTTCCTGCGATGGCACCAAACTCTTCTACTCCGGCTCTATGGATGGCACAATCAGAGTGTGGGACCTCAATACGGGCCAGTGTTTGCAAGCGCTTCAAAGCCACACGGGGCCTGTCACCAAACTCATGGCTTGGGAGCAGTATTTGTTCTCTACCTGCCTGGATGGCATCCTTAAGGTGCGGGGCCTCAACACATCCACTTCCACCCACTCATCACCAGTCTTGCAGCTGCAGTACACCTATCCGCCCGAAGCTGCAAAAGAAGGATGCTCCTTTGTATGCTGGCTCTCTGTGGGGTTGTCAATCAAGATGACAAAGCCATACTCTTCTGTGCCTACAGTGACAGCACAGTGTGCATCTTGGAATTGCCCTCATTCACAGAGAGGGGTGTCTTGTTCACTGCCAATCCCATCAGTGCGATGGACACAGGATCTGCGGGCTTGCTCTTCTTTTGGGTGGCAGTGATGGGGAATCACTGTTTGGAGATGGCAGCCAGCCCACTAAACTGATAATGCAGGGCACCAGAGCTCCCTTTGAAAGATATTCCAACAACAATTGAGCACACTGCTCCTCCAAAATCTTGTAATTAAAAAGCCAATGTGAGGTTGATATTAATATAGCAGACATAATTTATGCATTTCTTTTTTTACTATTGCCTTGCAATTTCAGAGAGTGTGTGTGCGCGTTGCGCGCGTGTGTGTGTGTGTGTGAGAGAGAGAGAGAGAGAGAGAGTAGAATGTTATGCACCTGGGGTGATGACAACATTTCTCTAAATGGCGACACTACAGACAATGCTGCCATACACGCGATAAATTACGAGCGCGTGTATGGTCGCGCATGTATTTGAATAGTATCGGGCGCGTGTATACTGGCATCTAAATTCGCGTGTATATTGGTATCTATCAGCGCTGTTGTGCCATGGCACGTCTATGGTGTGAAACCATGCATGTGAGGCCATCAAATGCAAATCCAGATGCATGGGGTTAAGTGCCATGACGAGTCATTATATGATGCCTGAGTACATATGTTCATATTGTAAATGAGGTTCAATAAGACGAGCTGAGGCTGAGCCAGGTCTCAAAGCCTCTGTACATAAGTGTGGTATGAATTATGGAGTTTTATGCATATGGTAGACCTTGTAGTAGGGAACACCCTTCTTAACATATATGGAAATGCAAAGAAGACTTTAAACTTGGAGAGAGTGAAAATGTTTTTCATATGCTCGGCAGAATGATCGGGGAAGGTATCAAGCCAAATCTGGTTACAATTGGTAGTGTTCTAAATGCATGCAGTCATGCACGTCTAATGGAAAAAGGTCAGTTATACCTTGAGGCCATTAGCAATGACTATGGTCTCATCCCAACTCTTGAGCATTACACTTGCATTGTTGATCTCCTTGGCCGAGCAGGCCATGTAGACAAGGTGGTAGCTTTGATTAAGGAGATGCCATTTCATCTTGGTATTGTGAATTGGCATACTGTGTTGGGAGCTTGTCGAACATGGGGCAATGCCGAGCTTGGATGCCATATCTTCGAACATGCAACTAGAAGATCTTTCACTCAAAGTGGCAAAAGAAGGGTATGACTCAGGTTTGCATTGGGTGTCACACAGCATTTCAGATGATGTTAAGAGAGAGTTGTTGTGTAGGTACAGTGAGTTGTTGGCTCTTGCGTGTGCCTTGATTAATACACCTAAGGGGACATCCATATACGTGGTAACATAAGCACAAGAAGTGTTTGAGAAGTTTCCCAAAGCGCCAGCTGGAAATGTATATGCGGGTGGCGGCTTGCGTGAATATAAGCAGGCGCAATATTTTAAATTGGAAAATGCCGACTTTTGGGCTGCAAAAGGTTGGGGGGGGGCGCGATTTCCTTGCAGAAAAGTATAGAAAAATCAGAGAAGTGGGGGGAAGCGCGCATCAGAGAACCGTCTGCAGAAAAAAATGAAGACCAGAGGCGCCTTCGACCAGAAAGTTTAATTCCAGGCTGGCGGCGACTGTCCATGGCATGTAGGAGCTACAATTGAAGAGAAAAATGAGTACTACCTAGTGATATGCTTCATCACAAACTTGTATTCTGCTATGCACCGTCTGCAGCAAAGCGACCGTGTGGGAATTAGCAAAAATTCAAGAGAAATTCGCCTTAATACTTTCAGATAAGTGGTGGGTTTTTATTTTATTTTATTTGACTATCCTACTTACGATTTGGAAAATCGTAAAGCTTTAAAACCTTTAAAGGTTTTGTAAATCAAGAGAAACTTGGATATGAAGTGTTGTGATATCGAAGCATCAAAAATACGCGGATTCAAGACATCAAAAATGCAGTAAGGATTCTAGAAGTTTGATTTTGTTTTCTACCCAAATGGATTCGGAATGCAAGTCATGGGATTTCTTAGAATCATGTGAATATGTAATAGTTATGCCAAATATCGTCTTTTGTTTGTGAGATGTTAGAATTTAAGAGCAGGTTTTCAGGTGATAAAGAACATCATGAGATGATGAATTTGATGACACTGGATGTATGGAATGTAAATGGTCACATGTATGTTGGAAATATTTGAAGGTTATGTTATGCCTACATGTGATTGGTTTTGAGGGATTTGGAAAGAGGAGCCAGTGAATCTATGCTTGGAAAAGGATAAGCACTTGGAACACAATTTTTGTGGAATCATCAGGTTGAATTCAAGGATGTATTGAGGTGAACCGACACATGTATATGTCATTAAAAATGGATATGTCCTATGCTCCTTGGAGAATTTTGTGTGTAAGTTTTCTTGTGGAATTTGGTACCTACTCTCACAGCTAGAAGTCCTGTACTTTCTCAGCAACACCGTCCACGTCACGACAGCTCTTTGGTGAACCCGACGTGAAACTGCTGGGGTGAGAGTGTGGTGAAATATACAGGGAAGCTATGGCTGAGAATTCTGAGGGTCAGGGGGTTCATTTTGATCCCGGAGTTATGCAGATGTTTCAGATGTTTACTATGTATATGCAACAGCAGCAAGCTGCTGAGAGGGGACAAATCTCTACGACCAAAGCACTACAATCAATTGTGAAAAAGGTGGATCAATTTGATGGAAAGGATATCACAAAGTACCTGCGCAATTACATAAAGGAAATGGAGCTAAACAGGGTGACTGAGGAGGATATGGTTCGAAGTTTTGCGCTGGTATGTGTTCCTGAAATAAGAGAGCGCATAAGAGGATTGCAGACAGCACATGGTGGCAAAAATTGGGAGGAGTTCAAGCTTGCTTTAAAGGACGAATATTTCATGGAGGACTTCGAGCGAGTGACCAAACGAACTTTCTTGGAATGGATCACAAAACCTAAAATGGGAATTTCTGCCACCACAGAGCTGCTAAGAGAGTTTGAGAAGCGCTATGCCCAGCTGTCAAGGATAGAGCGCACAACTTTGGACAGAGAAAAAATAGAGCTCTTCTTACAAGCAGCTGGGAAAGATCTCCAAGAAAAACTGGAAATTCTCCTTGAGGACAAGGATACAGAGCAGGGACTAAAGAGTGATTGGAATGACGTTGAGGATGCGGTCACTATGCTAGCAAAGCGACAACGAAGGAGGGATAAAATGGTGATGAGCTCGGGAACTCCTATAACTGCTGTTACCCCTGAGAATCTACCAAAACCAGCTGCTGCAATCCCAAAGGTAGAAGGGCCGATGGAAGAACTTATTAAGGGCATGCGAGACTTAAAATTAAAGATGTCCAAGATTGAAGAAAAGGGGCTACCATTAGGGCAGGCTTCTATGCAAAGGCCTCAAAGTAAAGAAGGGTTTACATACAGATGCATATGGTGTGATGACCCAGAACATGCAAAGAAAGATTGTGCTAGCTATAAAGAAGCCCTTAAAAATCAACTTGTGTTTTTCAAAGATGGGAAAATCCACCTTACACAGACTGGACTTCCATTGAGTACAAACTTTGGGAAGGGAGGGATAAAAAAGCTGGTTGAGGATATGGCTGCTAGTCATGCCATCTCTATGGTTGAGGCAGCAACCTATGGATTAAAGGCTGGTCAATCAAAACAGGGATCTGAGAATGATGAAGATTATGAGAATGAAGACTTTTGGCCATCAACAATGGAATTAATTGCATCAAAGAAGGTGTCTAAGCAAGCTTTGCATGAGGCAGGTGACTGTATACGTCTTGAGACTGGCTGGGAGGAGCCTGTGGATTCTTTATCTGTTCATGCCTACATTGCTAAATGCCAAAATAATGAGGCACAGGTAGAGGAGAAGCGTAAAAGGGAAAATGAGGAAGGAGGGCCATCAAAAAGAGTTACACGTGGAAGTGAAAAGAAGGATCCTGGGCCATTACATATGCCTCCACCGCATAGCAGACCTCCACAGGAAGTATCAATGGAAGAAGTGCCAGCAAAAATGAAGCATGAGAAGGAGAAGGGTAAAGGGAAAATTCCACTCTACAAGCTTCAATCTGATATTGAAGCTGCAAAACAGATCTCAAAAAGGTGCTTGAAGAGAGGATTCTAAACAGCAGGTGGAATTTACACTAGGGGATTGCAAAGAAAGAATTCCATGATGAGATAATTGATATTATACGAAGGAAAAGGCAATCCATAATTGAATCTATTCCATCACAAGGGGAGGCAAGCACTTCCAAGACTCATGGAGTACAGGTACAGCAAAAGGAAGAGAGAGAAAATGTGGTGGAATGTAATCACTCTGCTGATGGGGCACGACAAGTGCGCTTTGTGGAAGAGGATGATGAAAAAGAAGTTCTTACAAAGAGTCATTACTCCAGGAGCCATTGGGCAAGAGCAACCACTGAAACTCTTGTCAAGATAGGTGATTTGGAAGAGCCATATGTCGCTCTAATTGATCATGGATCTGAAATAAATCTTATGGCTAAAAATCTCTACAACAAATGTAAGTGGCCAATGGATGTAGATCATGGGTGGATGATTAAAGCAGCTAATAACTCATCTGGAGAGCTCTATGCAGCATGTCCAAATGTAAGGGTAACTATAGGGGATGTGAAAGATGATCAGAACTTCTTTGTTCAAGAGATGTCATCGTATCCCCTCATCCTTGGGCAACCCTACATTACAGCTGTGAGGATGGAAACAAAAGTTTTGGACGATGGCTCGGCATATGCAAGAATAAGGAGTAAAGATGGCAAGAAGGCTGTTCAGTTCTTGACAGTTTGCATTAACCATGAAAGGAATCGTGAGTCTCTTCGAGCACAGTCACTCCCAAAGATAAATAGAGAATTCATGAATTACAGGGAGATGAGGGATTTTGGCCAGGTGCCATTGTAAAGCGGGATTCCAATGGTACAAGGGAAAATGAGTTCTCGCAGGACTCAATCAATGTAAATAACTTTTCAGCAAATTTTCAGGGATTCTCTAGCTATGGGTCACTGGTCTTTGTAGAAAGCAAGGATTTGAAGCGTGACATGCGTAAACATGTACAAAATGCACAAAAAAGTCTTGAGCAGTGTGGTCTTTTGGAGAAGAATGAGTTTATTTCCGGGGTGCTTGATGAGGTGTCATTTGTAGATACTATGGATGTGCTTTTTGATATGGGAAGAGCATGCTTACAGGGTGGAAATGAGATGATAGAGGTGTCATCTGTGGAGATGTATGATATAATCCGGGAATTTGAGGGGGTGGAATGCAAAAACATGAATTGCGAGATGGATGCTCATGTTGATACAAAGTACAAAACAGTTGCAAAGAAGGTGAAACGAGTTGCCTTGCCTTTGCCACCAGGAAGCAAGGAGATTTTTTGAAACATGGGAAAGCCTTTGCTTTTCAGTCGCATGAGATAGGTTGTGTTGATCCAAGTGTAACAGCACCAATGGTGATCTTTACTGTTCCACATGTGCCCTGGAACCTGTGGCCAATTCCAGTACCAAAGGCTCTCTTGCGAAAGCTGATGGAATTACTAAAAGAAAAGATCAGGATGGGAATTTTGGAGCCATCATGCGCTCCATATTCCAACAGATGGTTTACTGTGCCAAAGAAAAATGGGACATTGCGCTTTATTCAAGACATGCAACCTGTAAACAAAGTCACAATCAGGAATGTGGGAGCAGGTCCGATTGTGGATGAGTTTGCAGAAGCATTTGCAGGAAAAGCTATATACTCTATGGGTGATCTGTATTCGGGATATGATCAGTTCCAGCTGGATATACAAAGCAGGGACTTGACCACAATGAGAACTCCTTTGGGATTAGTAAGGATGTGTACCTTACCACAGGGAGCCACCAACTCGGTGGCACATATGATGAATGGAATGAATAAAGTCTTACGAGACTTCATACCACAAATAACTATGCCATTTCTGGATGATGTGCCAATAAAAGGCTGTGATGAGAAAGACAAAGATGAGGATTTGGATTCAAAGGGGTGCCGCAAGTTTGTGGCAGATCATATAAAGGATTGTGATATGATTCTATCCAGGCTTGAAGAAGTGAATCTTACTTTGTCTGGACTAAAATCAGTATTTTGGGTTGGTGAAGTGCTAATAGTGGGACATCTTTGTAGTACTAGTGGACGCCGACCTTGTCCAGCCAAGATAGATGCAATACAAAGAATGAAAGAGACATGCATTAATGTTACAGAGCTGAGGAGATTTCTTGGAGCATGCGTCTTTTATGTTATTTGGATCCCACATTATGCACATGTAGCAGATCCTCTTTATCAACTTTTGAGGAAAAATCAAAAATTTCTGTGGAGTGCAGTACATATTAAAGCTATGCGAAAGCTGAAATGCTTGCTCCAATCATCACCTACTCTGAGGAAAAGGCAGATTATGAGTGTGGCAGGCCTGTGATTGTTACAGTTGATACTAGTCCTACTGGGATAGGATGGGCAGTAGGGCAAGATGATGAGGATGATCACAGGTATGTAATCAGATTTGGAGCAAAAGTATTAAGCATCCGACAAAGAAAATATCCGCAGATCAAGAGAGAGTTATGGGGAATAGTCACTGCTCTAAAATGTGAAAAAGAATATCTTATTGGGGCATCTGTACTTGTGGAAACTGATTGCTTGCCACTTCTTGGGATGATAGCAAGTTGTACCACTCCAGATATTGCTATGCTTAGGTGGATTGCTTATATCAAGTCACTAAATCTTGAGTTTGAGCATATTGCGGGAAAAGATAATCCAGTTGCAGATATGCTATCAAGAGCCAGGTATGAAGATGAAAAAGAGATGATTAGTGACATTGATGATGTGGGTACAAAGTTCTACACTACTGCATATGCAAAAGGGGACCATATTTGCCTATCAAATGCACTTGAGTCTTTTACTGAGAAAATGTATAAAGGAGATTGGTTGCTTATTGGTCAATACTTGAGTACTCTGACAAGACAGGGAAGTTGGTCTGACTCAGAATTTAAGAGGATCCGCAGAAAAGCATATGGTTATTTTCTAAAGGACCCACTGTCGCCCCTTGTCACAATCGTTCACCAGATGGCAACCAAAGAAGGAGAAGGACACTGACAAACCCATAAAGGAAAGAGACAATAGCATAAACAAATACGAGGAAAGAGACAGGGCAAAGGACAAACTGACTCACCTCTGAAAAAGTGAGTCTTCTTTTTGGTCGGTTTCCGTCACCCGTGTGTGCTCCTTGTCTGCTCCTTGCACTTAGGTTTAGTGCTCTATTGGAAGAGGCGACGACGAAGGAGAGCAGATCTATTTTTTGAAAATGTTTATTTGGGAAGGCGGGTTATTTTTAGGCTGAAGAGGTCATCGCGTGTAAAAACGTGTGTATTTTCTCGTGTATAATAAATCAGCCGCGTTTATACACGCGATTTTTAGGATATAGCCGCGTTCATACACGCGATTTTCAGCATGTAGCCGCATTGACACACACGATTTTTAGGATGTAGCCGCGTTAATACACGCGATTTTCAGGATCTAACCGCGTTATTAACATACACGCGATTTTTATACTTTCATTAAAAACTGATTATGATTTTGTGTTTTCTGGTTTGTACATAGGATGTCATCAACTTCCTCAAGTAGTTCTGGTGAGGATGAGACAATGCGTCATCGTAATCACGATGTGTGGTTGGGACAAAGGATCAAGTGTATGTGTAATCGATGTCAAGGATGCATTGTACGAGCACGTCAAATTACCTTGAATCACATCTCCATGTATGGAGAATGGAATCAAACAGGTTTAGAGGTGAGTAGATGTAAATTGATAGTATTCAAATGACTCATGGTATCCAAATTAAATTATTGGAGTTGTAATATATATACTCTAATTGAAGCAGGATGCAGTACCACACCCTAACGTGGTGCCCTACGTGCGGCGAGAGCACGCAAAGCGTCGACGAGATGATGCTGGAGCTTCAGGATCTATTGTCAGAGATGAGTGGGAAAGGGATGACAATAGCCCTGCACCCCACGAAGTTGTGGAAGAGAAAGTGTTTGATGATATGGTGCGGTATCTTTTTAAGGATGATCCCAAAGGTATGGACGACGATGATATGGAACAAGAGCATCTTTACAAGGCTTCATTGACACCGGTTTTTGAAGGGTGCACATTCTCTATTTTACGTGCTTCACTTGAACTACTCAATATACAAACAGTTTATGGATGGAGCAACGCAAGTCTTGACACATTATTGAAGTAAGCATTCTAACTTGCAAATTTGAATTAGTGTTTTAGGGTATAAGGTTTAGGACTAATTGATGATATTGGATGCAGGCTATTATCAAACATGCTTCCAAAGGGAAATAGACTACCCACCTCAAGAGACATAGCGAGGTGCTATGTGACATCTCTTAGAGGATTGGATTATGATCGCATACATGCATGCGTCAATGATTGCATTCTCTTTCGTGGGACGCATAAGGAGGCTCGACATTGTCCCACTTGTGGTGAAGCAAGGTATAGAACAGATGTGAAGAGTTTTGATGTACCTCGTAAAGTCTTGCGACACTTTCCTATAATTCCTCACATCAAACACATGTTCAAGTGCAAATCCATAGCAGAGCTCATGTCATGGCATTCCTCACATCGATCGGATGATGGCATGTGGAGAATTCCCGTAGACACTCCTGCTTAGAAGATGAGTGGCCCAGCTTTAAAACAGAGCCCAGAAACTTGAGACTTGGCCTAGGTATAGATGGAGTGAATCGATTTGGTTTCAAAAGCACCGCATACAGCGTGTGGCCAGTTGTGTTGGTGAATTACAACCTTCCACCATCAATGGCGATCAAGAAGGGACATCTTATGTTATCCCTTCTAATTCCAAGGAAACATAAAGTCAAGCATATGGATGTTTATCTCGAACCGTTGATTGATAAGTTGGAGGAACTATGGAGAGGTGTTGTGGTGGCGGACATTAGTAGGCCTCCCTCCTCTCGACACTTCGACTTAAAAGCAGTGTTGATGTGGACAATGCATGACTTTCCAGGATACAGCGATTGTTCTGGTAAGAATTCTAATTACCTCCCTACTCTAATACTATTGGCTATATTAATTATAAATATTGACTTTATTATTATAACTCTTATTTATATTTTAATAGGTTTGAAAACATCGGGTAAACATGCATGTCCTGTTTGTGGCCCTTCGTTAGTACATGAGTATGCTGACGGTTTGTGTAAGACCATATTCGATAATCATTAATACATGTTGCTAGTAAGAGTAACATTCCTCCACAAACACTTCGTGTAAAAGATTGGAAGCGTATTTGGGAGTCTACAAATATTCTTCCTCCAGATGGCATGAACAGGTATAGTAATGTTTTTCAATCTTGTTTTGTGTAGTCTCTAATTGGATTAAAGGTCACATAGAGCAATCCCTTGTGTAGGTACTCCATTTTTTTCGGCTACCATATTGGACCCATCTTAAGATCAACCATCTTCTTGATCCCATGCACATCTTCAAGAATGTGGGATCTGGTATTTGGGAACATGTTATTAGTGGTAAATGAGACAATGTTAGCGTACGAGAGGACTTACGGGTCGCAGGACGTATGCGTCAAGCTTGGCCATGAGAGGAGGGTGGGCACGTTCGTCTTCCGCCTGCACCATGGATTATATCAAAGAAAGAGGAGAAGCAGGTAAAGCAGGCCATCACCACTTTGCGTACTCCCACTGGATGCATGAGATCATTGAAGGGAGCCTTTACAACCACTAAGAAAAGAGGCGTTGAGCAACTATATGGGTTGAAGTCCCACGATTGGCACAAGATACTCCAAGTAAGTGTTTTCCAAGTCTTGTACATTGAAATTAAATTTTGTAATGTCATAAACCATACATACATGTGCTCTTATGTGCACAGTTCATACTACCTACTAGCATCGACCATTGTGCAAATAAGAGTTTGAAAAAATGTATTTATAAGATGGGCGAGCTTGTGAGGTATGTAAAACCCATGTCAGATCACCCTTCATTATACCTTGCAAAATGAACGTGCATGAGGTATAACGTACTATTCATTTATTTTTCAGATATGTTAGTTCCAAAGCAATTGATCTAGCCACGTTGGATGATGCGCGTGTTATGGCAGTGAAGGTGGTTTGTTTGGTAGAGGAGACTTTTCCGCGAACCATTCTCACAAGTCAACTACATCTCATTGTGCATTTAGTGGACGAAATTGCTTTATGTGGCACTGTGCATGCACGTTGGATGTTCTTCCTAGAGCACTTCATGAAGACCTTAAAAGACTTTGTGAGGCAAAGTGCAAGGCCCGAAGGAAGCATGGCCGAGGGTTGGTTGATACAAGAGTCTCTTGTATATATTTCAGAATTTCTTGATCAGGTGTACAGCTCTTTGCCACGACTATGGAGCAATGAAGAGGACTTGAGGAAAAGGACAGAGTAAAGTAATTAACAGAACATTGATTGATGATCTCAATTTCATTTGCATCCTTAATAGTGATGTGATGAGCAGATGGGTTATAAGATATGAGGATGCAAAGATAAAAAGGCAAGCAGAAAGAGCTCTCTTTCGGAGGCCACATGGCTCTCGTAAGACGTACCCTAAGCATCTAGCAACACTTCTGAATGATATCCATGTTGATTGGTTGCATGAGGAAATGGAGAGAGCAGAGAGCGACGAGGGGCTGCATATCACGGCAGAAAAATGGGAGTATGCACGAGGATGCATGTTAAAGGTACATAGAACTAATATTTTGCATTAGTTGTAAGTGATTTGCTTTTAATATTTATTCACATTGCTTACACAAATATTGCTTCTATTTTGGTCCAGTGCACTATGTTCAATGCTATGTTTTGGATGTCAAATGGCAAATGAACGTGGTGGAAAAAGGGCCTAATGCAACGATAAAATGCCATGCAAGTGGCTATGTAACTATTGACTTTACAAAGTTTTGGCAAACAAAGAAAGATAGGCTCGTATTGCCACAACAATGTAAGCAGGTATGCATTTTTTTACTAATGTGTTTCATGTACATATATATCTAAGCTCGCGTACCCCTTGACTTTTGATATGCTAATTAATTACTGCAGTATGTATATTTGAGTAGGTTATCTATTTGCCAATGGTGCATGACATTAAATGGTGGTACGTCATCCCTATTGCACCACGTTCTAAAGTGATGTATAATACATTCACTGATATGGAGCATATGGAGGATGTAACAAGCCGCAATGAAGATGATGTCGAACATGCCAATGAAGATGTTGTGATCGATGATCAAGAAATAAGAGATGATCATGATAATGAGGATGAGCGTGCCATTTCTCATGATCATGAGAATGACCCTACCATTGAGGATGATGGTGATGTTGATGAGGATGATCAGGACATCGATACCATTATCAATGGACAGAATATCGATAGTGGAATAAATTTAATCGTAGCCTTACAAATTGATCAAATGGATATTGATGGCAAGGATGGATCTTATTGAGGATGAGATCGAACCCTAACCAATCTATCACTGTATCGTTCTAAATTGATGACATTTCTATTGTATATGTTGTCTTTTAATTATCTCATGATTTATTTTTGAATATATTTCATTGTTGTAAATGCATGTAGTGGGATTGTGTAATGATATATACTGTAATGTACTATGAGATGATTCAAAGAAAATAGTTTTTAATTTTGTAAAGGAATTTAGTTTTTCTTAATAAAGCGTGTATTGATACGTGTATAATTGCAGGTATATACACGCACTTATACACGCGTTTCTGAAACTAGTATACACGCGCTGATATATGCCAGTATACACGTGCTGTCGTGACGTGGACGGTGTTGCTGAGAAAGTACAGGACTTCTAGCTGTGAGAGTAGGTACCAAATTCCACAAGGAAACTTACACACAAAATTCTCCAAGGAGCATAGGACATATCCATTTTTAATGACATATACATGTGTCGGTTCACCTCAATACATCCTTGAATTCAACCTGATGATTGCACAAAAATTGTGTTCCAAGTGCTTATCCTTTTCCAAGCATAGATTCACTGGCTCCTCTTTCCAAATCCCTCAAAACCAATCACATGTAGGCATAACATAACCTTCAAATATTTCCAACATACATGTGACCATTTACATTCCATACATCCAGTGTCATCAAATTCATCATCTCATGATGTTCTTTATCACCTGAAAACCTGCTCTTAAATTCTAACATCTCACAAACAAAAGACGATATTTGGCATAACTATTACATATTCACATGATTCTAAGAAATCCCATGACTTGCATTCCGAATCCATTTGGGTAGAAAACAAAATCAAACTTCTAGAATCCTTACTGCATTTTTGATGTCTTGAATCCGCGTATTTTTGATGCTTCGATATCACAACACTTCATATCCAAGTTTCTCTTGATTTACAAAACCTTTAAAGGTTTTAAAGCTTTACGATTTTCCAAATCGTAAGTAGGATAGTCAAATAAAATAAAATAAAAACCCACCACTTATCTGAAAGTATTAAGGCAAATTTCTCTTGAATTTTTGCTAATTCCCACACGGTCGCTTTGCTGCAGACGGCGCATAGCAGAATACAAGTTTGTGATGAAGCATATCACTAGGTAGTACTCATTTTTCTCTTCAATTGTAGCTCCTACATGCCATGGACAGTCGCCGCCAGCCTAGAATTAAACTTTCTGGTCGAAGGCGCCTCTGGTCTTCATTTTTTTTTTTGCAGACGGTTCTCTGATGCGCGCTTCCCCCCACTTCTCTGATTTTTCTATACTTTCCCGCAAGGAAATCGCGCCCCCCCACCTTTTGCAGCCCAAAAGTCGGCATTTTCCAATTTAAAATATTGCGCCTGCTTATATTCACGCAAGCCGCCACCCGCATATACATTTCCAGCTGGCGCTTTGGGAAACTTCTCAAACACTTCTTGTGCTTATGTTACCACGTATATGGATGTCCCCTTAGGTGTATTAATCAAGGCACACGCAAGAGCCAACAACTCACTATACGTACACAACAACTCTCTCTTAACATCATCTGAAATGTTGTGTGACACCCAATGCAAACCTGAGTCATACCCTTCTTTTGCCACTTTGAGTGAAAGATCTTCTAGTTGCATGTTCGAAGATATGGCATCCAAGCTCGGCATTGCCCCATGTTCGACAAGCTCCCAACACAGTATGCCAATTCACAATACCAAGATGAAATGGCATCTCCTTAATCAAAGCTACCACCTTGTCTACATGGCCTGCTCGGCCAAGGAGATCAACAATGCAAGTGTAATGCTCAAGAGTTGGGATGAGACCATAGTCATTGCTAATGGCCTCAAGGTATAACTGACCTTTTTCCATTAGACGTGCATGACTGCATGCATTTAGAACACTACCAATTGTAACCAGATTTGGCTTGATACCTTCCCCGATCATTCTGCCGAGCATATGAAAAACATTTTCACTCTCTCCAAGTTTAAAGTCTTCTTTGCATTTCCATATATGTTAAGAAGGGTGTTCCCTACTACAAGGTCTACCATATGCATAAAACTCCATAATTCATACCACACTTATGTACAGAGGCTTTGAGACCTGGCTCAGCCTCAGCTCGTCTTATTGAACCTCATTTACAATATGAACATATGTACTCAGGCATCATATAATGACTCGTCATGGCACTTAACCCCATGCATCTGGATTTGCATTTGATGGCCTCACATGCATGGTTTCACACCATAGACGTGCCATGGCACGACATCCACCCCCTCTAAACCTGCACATCCTCTGGTATGTGCCAAATCATCATCAAGATCCACATATAACTGGATGTCATCTTCTTCTTCTACATTACCAAGAAAATCATCCTCTTCCTCTTCAGCCATATCCATGTTTTCATTATCAAGCCTCTCATCCTGAGTTCCTTGTGAATCAAAAGGATTTCTGTCAAGCCTTCTTTTAAACATCTTGATCCTTTTGCCTGCTATAAGATTCCTTATCTCTGTTCCATCAAGCTCACACAGAGTATACGTGGCATTTCCATGCACATGCTTGACAATGTAAGGGCCAAACCATCTTTTTGCAAACTTCCTTTGAACAGTGAACTGGTTGTCAAGACTACTATCATACATCAGGACCCAATCACCTTCCTCAATAGGTTTTGGCCGGAGTCTGTGTCTTCTATCAAATCTTTCTTTATTTTTCAACCTTGCATCTTTCAAGCGAGCTTTAGCAAGCTCTACATCTTCAGGCCTCCTCTCCAACTGCCTTATTCGCAATGCAAGGAGGTCTTCCCTGCTCAATCCTTCCATCCAAGGCAATACATTCCAAGTTGGAACTACTTCTTCAACTGGCATTACTGGCTTCTGACCATACATTAATTCTGCAGGCATGTATCCTGTCACTGAGCTAGGAGTTGTACGGTTAGCCCACAAAGCATATGGTAGCAGCCTTGGCCACTCTCGCATTCTTTCTCTGCATGCCTTAGCCAAAGCTTTAATGATTGGAGGATGTCCTCGCTCACTTTTACCATTGCCCTCAGGGTTGTAAGCACATGTTAGGGACAATTTGATGCCAATTCTAGAGAAGAATTCCCTTGCTTCTTCAACATCTAGTTCACCCCTATCAGCTATTATTTTCCCAACACAACCATACCGACAGATCACATCTTCCAAGAGAAATTTGCATACTGTTTCCGTACTCTTTGTTCTAAGAGCACGCCCCTCTACCTGATTTGTCAAATCTTCTCTTGCAAGTGCTATGTACCGCATCTGCCAAATTCCCAAAGACATTGTAACTAGATCCACTACCCATTTGTAGTGCATGGCAGGTGGGTAGGTTGGTTGCAAGCCATCACGATGTCGCACATTTGAGTACATTTGACATATCATGCATGTTTCCACATATTGGGAAATATCCTTGTACATTCCTTTCCACCAATATTTTTCCTTTATTTTGTTAAAGGTGGCCCACACACTTCGATGTCCAGCCCAGAGACTCTCATGGAATTCTTTCACAAGCTTTCCTTGAGTCTCTTTATCACATATGACTCTCTATGGCATAGCATTCCTCTGCTTAGGATGCTTCCAGAGCCTTTTATAAGGATGATTTGTCAGAGGTCAGTCACTTTCAAAAAAAAAAATTTCACAGGCCGCGTGTAGGAACGCGTGTATGTCTGCGTGTATCCTGTCTACACAGATGGTTCACGCGTATATACACGCGTTTTTGGACGGGTGTATACATGCATTTTTGGACGGACGCGTTTTTGGACGAGTGTATACACGCGACTGTGTTTCCCCATTCTATGGTCTTAGAGCTGATAGGTGGCTTGGATGATGGTATTTGTGTGAGTCAAGAGACAGCCCATGATGTACATGAGGATGGTGATAGTCATGCATGCAATAATGTGTGTGCAACCTTTGAAGATAACCGCACAAGATGGTGGAAAATCATATGTGCGCCTAGCTTGCATTTGTGCTTTGATGCAATCATGTATATACTTTTATTTTTACAGATTCTTTATGGATATTCCAGGTTCTTCATCCGATCCATTTGCGTACAGCAATTGGCTGATGGAGATGCTAAATCATTTTGGGCGCCATCCTGGTCCAGTTAAGCTTACAGAGTACATGTATGTCCATCCCCCTCCTTCCATGCCTGGTGTCTATACCCCTACCGCGAGTATCCAGGGCACTCCACTGCCATCTATGCCTACGAGTCCGACGAGACGGCATGCAGCTTCTCCTCTTCCATGCCCACCGAGGAGACATACCTCGTCCCAGACACACTCACGCACACTCTCCCAAGCACCGTCACGTCAAGGCTCACAGCCACCGTCACGTAGACAATCCCCCAGTCGTGACTCCACCCGCAGTAGTAGGAAGAGTGGGAGTGGAGGATGCGGCGGGAGTGGAGGATGCGGCGGGTGCTTTGGTGGGGGAGGTAGTAGGGCACGCGGTGAGAGAGGAGATAGAGGGAGAAGAGTTAGAGGAGACAGTTCGGATGAGGAGGAGATGAGAGAGGTGGAGGGAGTGATCTGCTATGATGTGACGGATAGGGGCGGGATAGTGATGGATGCGAGGGGGAAATAGGTAATGGAGTACATGCGTGGGGTAGTATCAAACTTGTATAGAAATTATTTTATTAAATTTAAAGATCAAAATAGCTGATTAGTTGGGGAGGTGATAGAGGCTGTACATAGTCGGTACCCCAATCCCCCACATGCTACATTCTCGGATGTATGGGGAAGGACGCGAATAAGGGAGATGTTAAGTAATAAAAGATCTCACCTTAAAAATGGGCTAAATGTAGCTGCGGGTGGCTATCCTGCTGAGAAACCTGTCCCACTGCGCACAAACACGAGTGGAAGGAGGCAAAGAAACGAGCAGAGGGTGGCGTGAAGAGCAGGCAGCATGTGGAGGCACGACGGATCCAGATGGAGACCATTGGATCTTCGCATTTCAGATCTGGTGGCGTCGAGTCATGGGAGGCAGAGTTCGTAAGTATCTTGCCACTTTATTTGATTGTTTACTTAATTCATTGATTCTATGATTGTTTTAATCTTACAAATTGTGTTGATTATGATACAGCGACTCGGGTTACGGGGAGGAAGCCCACTGCCCACGATACAGCATATGCTCGTCGGCATAGTAGACGTGATACGTGGGTCATCTTCAGAGCCGAGGGATGTATTACGGACGCTGTCGTGACGTGGGCGGTGTCGCTGGGAAAGTGCGAGACTTCTGGCTGTGAGAGTTGTTTTCAAATCCCTCCAAGGTCAAGGTAAAAGATTGGGTTCAAGTGAATCAAAATGTCATGATATAAAGTGAGCATGGAGCCGTAAGAGAGTGGTGGGATTTATTAAAAAAAGTAGAGAGAAGAGCTAAAATCTGAATACCCAAAACTTGCAGTACTTTCCTCTCTTGAAGTAGTGAAGACCTCATGCACTTTGTTAAGCAGCTTTGACTTATATTGTTGTCGTCTTGAAGGAGCTTCAGCAACGATATTATCCTTTAGTCGAGCAATCACCTACTCCCAAGATCTTCAAATCTTTGAGCTTGATTTGATCTCAAACCTTTTTAACCTCTAGAAGCTTTGATTTATGCATCCGAAACAAAGTGTACAGCCTCACGTAGCAAGGCATATGAGCAGCTCCCCATGCTTCAAGATCGCCACAGAATATTGCTCTCAGTGTTAGCAGGAATAGTCTACCACCTTATACAATCATTTGAGCAGTGGCACTGAAGGTCCCCAGTTCTACTAAAGAACTTCTAAACATGAGCAACTCTACCAGCAAAACATCGAAGTGAGAACATTGGAAGCAAAGCTAACTACGTTGTATATTGACTACAGAGCATATTCGGCCTTTGTAGAGAAAAACTGGCAGCATCTCCTTATCTCCCCGTTCAAAAAACTCCGTCAACACAACCCATCACATTGATTTATAGTAGCTCAGGGCCTAGATTCTTCTAAGGCGATGAAGTCCTTGCTGTTTCTGATGCGCCCTTGTGCCGGCCGCCTTCACGTGTTCTCTATTCTGCTCACCGCACTTGTAGACGACCACTGCCCTTCTTCGCCAGCTGCTGCCGACTTCTAGATGTCGACTTGGCAGCCAATAAGCCCTTCCACATGGCCTACACAATCCCCCCCTATATAACTTAGCTCTTTGTCCACTTTCTCTTTTGCTCTTTTCATTATCAAAGCCTGCAATAATTCCGGGCTTGCCGTGTGAAGAAAGCAAAACACTCCAGTGATCCGCCCATCAGCATCTGTCCTCTTACTTGCAATGAGAAGAGCCTCAACATGGTGCCCATTACGGTCGAAAAATGCCAAAGGAAATTTTTCCGACTCTTGGCCATTCACTGCATCATTCAACACTATCATCAGCTTTGTGACCACATGCTGTCCGTGCAGGCAACAGCAAACCATCTACAACCCAAAGATCTCACCCACAAGCATTTTGCCCAAAACCTCCTCCCTTCTCCAACTTCGGATCATCACGCCGCACCTACGACCTTCCAAAACCAGAGCTGCAATATCTGCTTTGAATCATCAGCATCATTATTACCAAGACACGGCCATTTCCCAGTCATTTTGGACCTCAATCAAATGCCACTATCATCTCAAGCATGATTTCTGAGCATTTTACCATCTCGTGGGGCCAAGAAAAGCTGTTAAATACTCAAGCAAAATCCAAACCTATGTACATAGACACAGGGACTTCTGCTAGCCCCCAAGGTTCACCATAAACATAAAAACTCCACGATTCACACCACACTCATGTACTGGGGCTTCGAGACCTGGCTCAGCTTCAGCTCGTCTTATTGAACCTCATTTACAATATGAACATATGTACATGGGCATCATATAATGACTCAAGTCATGACACTTAATCCCATGCATCTAGATTTGCATTTAATGGCCTCACATGCATGGTTTCACACCATAGACGTGCCATGGCACGACAACGCGCAATTTGAGATGGCCATGAGACCATACGGTCGACAGGTACTTGAAAACTCTAAATGAATGATTTTGGTTTATTGAATTACATATATATATATACTTATATACTATATATTACTTGAACAGGCACAAGCTGCTGATGATCCACCCGCTGCCCCCCACTGCAGAGGGTGGACGTGAGCACTACTCATCGGACATTCCGACTGATGTGAGCTCATTTGAGCATGGAGGGAGCATCGAGTCATCATCTGGGTCGTCTGAGTAGTACTCAGACTTATAGTATCACATTCCATATTGAGGATGTGGTTGTATATATATTTTTGTAATTGAAGCCATGGGCTACTTCGACATATGGACTCCCTTGTATATATGTGTACACGTAAAATTTTGATAGTAATATTGAATCGTGAATCGATAGTATTGCATTCATGTCTGCCTTGAATCGTGTATTGACAACGTATGCATTCATGTCGTTCTTGTCTTAATCTTCCTCGTGGATATCTTCCTCGTGGATGGTCCAATGCACCCAAAAAAAAATTCCAGAGAGTGTTATTGGGTGCTCGAATGCTGGAGCAGCATTCAGGTACCAAATAGCACTCTCTGGATTTTTTTTTTTGCTCTCTGTTCACGTGTATAAACGCGTCAGATCTGTAAAAAGTTGCGTGTATATATGTAGATAATTTGTAAAACATGCATGTATAGACGCGTCAAATCTGTGAAATACACGTGTATAAGCGTAGCTAAACTGACAAAACGCGTGTATAGACGCTTCTATCAGTGCGTCTAAGTGCAGTTGAACTGACAGAACGCGTGTATACGCTCATGTATCAGCGTGTCTGAAAAGTCCTATACACGCGCTTTTACACGCATGTCTCTGGTCGCGATTATACACGCACTGATACACGGGCCCGCTACTTTTTTTCACGTCATTTTTAGCGGCTAGGAGCACGGATATGAGCCCGATCCCTTGTAGTGCGAGTGGCACGCACAGCATGTGATTAAGATAATGTTGTACATGATGGACCAGAGTGTTGCAACTGGATTGAAAAAGATCCGGATGTTAGCACTGCTGCTTGATATGTATACCAAATGTGGCTCAAGCCTCACTTGCAAAAGTAAACTTTATTTGACGAGCTTTGAGTTCAAGATGCGGTCTGATGAAATACTTTACATGCAGGATATGACCAGTACTACTACAGGTGTGGTAAGGAGGCTTTGAACTGTCTTGAACTGTAAGATTCTTCCCTCCGGCTTTTGAGGTGTGCAGGTGTAAGAACCTCCCCTTCTGATCTTATAATTATTCCCCTCTCTGAAATAAAAGAAATATCCTGTTTTATCCTGTTTTGGCCTAGAGAGAGAAAATGTCTAGAGGGAGGTAATTCAAAATTGAGATATATTTGGATATAAAAATTCTCCTAGTGTCTAAAATGGTTTCCCTTGAAATAGAAATTCAAAAATAACTTTCCAATGTGCAATTGCAAGAAAATAGGTATAAAAAAAGGACCTTAGCCGAGTGTCCAGATTTTCTCAAAATTTTGAATTAAGGTTCCTATGGACCAATAAGATTAATCTAAATGTAGGGAGGAGATAAATTGAAGAATAAAAGAAAATCTTTCAAAAATGAGTAAATGCTCACATAAGATGAAGAGTTGACTAAGGACAAGGTTTATTAGTTAAACAAGAAGAGATATTTAGAGAAAATGATGTATTTTTGACACCTCAGTGTGAGAAATTTTTCCTCATGAAGGAGGCACCTATTTCACATGTGTGGAAGAGTTTTAAACTCACAAATAATGAGAAATTTTCATCTCTCCTCTCTCCTGTTTCAACTAGATCCAAAAAGTAAGCTAAACCGACCAAAAAATGGTCAAAAAGTGACCAAACTGATCTAGAAAATTTTAGAATCAGTTTGCTTAGTTAGAGGCTCACTTTTTCCTATAAATAGAAGCCTCCCCCCTTGTAAAAGGTTAATGGTGTTTATGCACTGTTACTCTGCTTTTGTCTTGAGTCATTTAACATTGAATCTCTTGATAATTCAATTGTTTTTTGGCCTAATCCTCTCCAAGTGAATTTGGTGGCCACTCTTGCTGCAAACAAGAGTAGAACCCTCAATCCCTCAAGCCAAAGGAAAGCTTACAAGCTCCATGTAAGCTTAATTCTTACTTATTGGTGAATTTTAAATCTATAGTTTTCTTAAATTTTATACTTTGTAAATGTTTGAATTAAAATCGGATGCTATGCCTTGATGGAAAGGCCACCCCCTTCTCTTCTTTACAATTAAGTCCTTCTTAATCCTAGAAAGTTTAATTAAATGATTGATTAATCTCTTTTCATTGCTTACTCTCTTGATTTTTGAAAAATGGAGTAGATTAGAGATATTAGAATTCAAATTGGATTAATTCAAGTCATAAATTGAATGTTAAAATTGAGAAATGGTCAGCCATACAAAGGAGGTTATGGTAAAATTTTCTTAAATTTTGTGGAACTAAAGTTTATCATTAGGTTATTATAAAAGAGTAATTCCTTCCGTTTGTGCATTCTAAAAGATTTATTTTTATTTCAAAAGTGAAAGATTTATTTTTATTTTAAAAGTGTTATTCCCATTAAAATTGAATTTATACATAGAAAGATGCATAAAAGATTTATTTTTGTTTCAAAAGTGTTATTCCCATTAAAATTTAATTTATGCATAGAAAGGTGCATAAAAGATTTATTTTTATTTCAAAAGTGTTATTCTCATTAAAATTGAATTTATGCATAGAAAGATACATAAAGGATTTAATTTTATTTCAAAAGTGTTATTCTCATTAAAATGAATTTATGCATAGAAAGATGCATAAAGGATTTAATTTTATTTCAAAAGTGTTATTTTCCTTAAATTTGAATTATGCATAAATAGATGTGTAAAGAATCTTTATATCAAAAATTAGGATCCTCTTAAATTCTATGTTTAAATTTTGTGAATAGAGGTGATGAGATGTAAGGTGAATAGATGTGATGAGATAAGATGTGAATCAGATAGATGACTGGACAGATGTGATGTGAATAGAAGTGATGAGAATATGAGATGAATAGATGTGATGAGATGTGATGCGAATCAGATAGATGATTGGATAGATGTGATGTGAATAGAAGTGATGAGAATATGAGATGATTAGATGTGATGCAAATCAGATAGATGTGAATGGATGGATGGATATGATGTGAACAGAAGTGATGAGAATATGAGGTAAATAGATGTGATGAGATGTGATGGGAATTAGATAGATGAGAAGAATGGATGAATGGATGTGATGTGAATAGAGGTGATGAGAATATGAGGTGAATAGATGTGATGAGATAAGATGTGAATGAGATAGATGATGATTGGATGGATGGATGTGATGTGAATTAGATAGATGTGAATGAATGGATGGATGGGTGTGATGTGAATAGAGGTGATGAGATAAGAGGTAAATAGATGTGATGAGATGTGATGTGAATTAGATAGATGTGAATGAATGGATGGATGTAATGTGAATAGAGATGATGAGATGTGAGGTGAATAGATGTAATGAGATGTAATGTGAATCAGATAGATGGGAATGAATGAGTGGATGGATGTGATGTGAATAGAGATGATGAGAATGTGAGGTCAATAGACGGATGAGATGTGCTGTGAATCAGATAGATGGGAATAAATGAATGGATGGATGTGATGTGAATAGAGATGATGAGAATGTGAAGTGAATAGATGTGATGAGATGTGATGTGAATCAGATAGATGGGAATGAATGGATGGATGGATGGATGTGATGTGGATAGAGGTGATGAGATGTGAGGTGAATAGATGTGATATGTGATGTGAATCAGATAAATGTGAATAAATGGATGAGATGTGATGTCATGTGAATCAGAATGTAAATGAAAGATATGAGATGTGAGTGAATGTATGTGATGATAATGGATGTGAATGTGTATGTGAGGAATGGATGTGAATGTGTATGTGAGGAATGGATGTGAATGTGTATGTGAAGAATGGATGTGAATGAGTATGTGAAAGAATGGATAAGGATGTGTATGTGAAGAATGGATGTGAATGTGTATGTGAAGAATGGATGTGGATGTATGTGAAAGAATGGATATAGATGTGTATGTGAAAGAATGTGATGTGATGTAAAGAGATGAGATTTGACATGAATATATGTGGATGTGAAGTGATAGATATGAATGTATGGATAGATTCGAGTAGTCGTACATATGAAGGATAGATGTGGATGAATGAGATGAGATGTGTATGAATGAGATATGATGTGGATAGAAGTGATGTGATATAATGGTGATGAGAATGAATGTGATGGATATGAATGAATGTGAACGTGATGGATATGAATGAATGTGATGTGATGGGATGTGAATCGGGATAGATGTGAATGAATGAGATGTGAGGTAAAATGAATGAGATGTGATGTGAGTGAATGTGATGTGGTCTGAATGGATGAGATGTGAGTGAATGTGATGTGGTCTGAATGGATGAGATGTGAATGAATGTGATGTGATGAGATGTGGATATGGGGATAAGATCTGATGAGGATAAATTGAGGAAAGATGTAATGAGATAAACATAATGTGATTGGATGAGAATAGGAATACTTATGAAATGGTTGTGGATATAATTAATGTGGTTTGACGTGGAACAATATGGAAAGACGAGAGTTCGTTATAGAAACTGTATTTTTGAACTGTTTTTAAATGACTATTTTATGTCAAGAATGCTGGAGAAGCATTTTGACCGTCTTGTGAATGAGGTCGTGGTGGAGACTTAATCTGATAAAGTTGCAACAGCTGACGGAGAGTCAATGGAGGACGTCTCGCATAGCAAGGTCGGCCGAGGTCTTGACCAGCCTCGGTTCGATTAAAATGGTGAGCTTCCGATACGGTGGATGAGGGACCAAGGAAGTGGCCTATGAGTGAAGCGCTAGGTCACTTGCAAAGGATCCTAGAGGGTGCTCACCATACGGTGCTCGGGCTCTGGGTCGTTGAGATGATACCCACACGTGCGTCGTGGAAGATATTTGGAACAAAGAGTAAGAGTTGTTTTTTGAATTTGGGCATGGATCTGGTTGATTGACCGTGCTAGTTCTCAATGGATGAGTCCATGGCTCTTTTATATGGATCTGTTGGTTGATCTTGCTGATCTTTAACGGAGATTCCATTTTTTATATGTGAGAATATATTGCCGGTTATTACTACCGGTTACTATGAGCTAGGAACTATCAGAAACGCCCCTGAGTGGATAGGTGGTGAGCATTCTGGTTGCGAATGATGCCGTAGCTACGTACACCGATGAAGGAATGATTGAAAATAAGGGTTCAACCGAAGATTTTGAGGATTATGATCAGTGACACAATGGTTTCATTAAAAGATTGTTTTTAGAAGATGTTGATTCTGTGAAAAAGGTAATTTCATATTGGGTGTGTAAGTGGTGTGACTAGTTTTAAGTTTGCATAATATGAATATCTAGCTAGGGGTCCTGGGAACTCTTTTCCCTGCTGGTACCCGGGACAAAACAACCTAACCAAATTCTTAATTCGATCCCATCACTATAGTGGTTGGGCGGTTGACTAACCCACGAGGATGGCGTTAGGCTGGACTGATGGATCCCTAAAATGAGACTCAATTCTGTTATGGTACGATAGATGAAGTAAATCCTGGATAAAAATTATTCTATGGAAAAGAGTCAACAGCTGTGCCTCTCAATGAGGGAAAAAGCGTTGGTCTCTATGATCCAAGTGCAATCTTTTCCTTGATCTGACTTTGATACTACAGGTTTGGTCAGATTAGTTCAGTTAGTTAAGGCTTTTGACTACGTTAGAGAAAAATTTATCGTGGAAGAATCGCCCGTGCTTTCCGAGCAAGGGAAGTCTTTTCGGGTTCGGTTTTGGAAGAGCCGATGGATTAGTCTCTTGTCCGGATATCCGTGGGCGAGGTGGGATCCTACCCTGCACAAGAAGTGCTACTTTCGCTACTAGCACCCCTGAATTCGTTGTGCGGTGGGGACACGGATCTCACAGTTGGTATCAGCGATTTGGCTAATGAGGATCAACCGAGAAGCCAAAAATGTCAAAAATTTATGAAGAAGCAGTAAAAGATTGTAACTGCGTGATAAAATTCATACAAATTGTTATTCAGACTGAAATTCATAAATTAGTAATTGGGTCTTCAGATGGAAGTACCGCAATTGCATGGAATCCCTGACTTGCTTGAGGCCTAGAAATGATGGTATTTACCTTATAATTCCAAGGATCGTGACTACCCATATATACCGAGGGTATAACTGCAACTCTTTACTGGCAGTATATACGAGTAAATCTAAGACTTGAAATTATAAGCATAAATGCTATCCAGATGATGAATTCGAATGTGGTTAGTATGATTTTTAAATTCTGGTTGAGAACTAATGAGTTGATTTGGATTCTGATTGAAAAATGATGATTCCTAAATTTTGATTGAAATGTAGTAAGCTGAGCAAAACCATAATGAGGATGAATGGGACGAGTCCCTATGATGGTGTTTATAACTGAAATGACGTTAATGACTTCAGCAAATTACTATAAGATTAGTGGATTATGCTGATACATTGCTACTGTTAACACGACCCAGTGGATCAAGTTAAGGGATGTTAAATTAAAAATCTGTATAATTGAAAATTCCCATGATGGAGGACTATTCAGATAGAAAGTCTTGGTCTAATGGACCATTATTATGATTGGGATTTAAATGATATGATCTGAGTGAATTGTTATTTGATGATGAGTTCTATATAATGGATCTTTATCCCAGGATTCTGTTGGGTTCACCAGACTATAAGGAAGCCCAAAATCAGTTGGATCTTAAGGGAAAGAGTTATCCTCTAATTTTGCGAGATGAGGATATCTCGCGTTTTTTAAGTGGGGTAGGATGTAAGATTCCTCCCTCCAGCGTTTGAGGTGTGCAGGTGTAAGAACCTCCCCTTTTGATCTTATAATTATTCCCCTCTCTGAAATAAAAGAAATATCATGTTTTACCATGTTTTGGCCTAGAGAGAGAAAATGTCTAGAGGGAGGTAATTCAAAATTGAGATATTTTTGTATATAAAAATTCTCCTAGTGTCTAAAATGGTTTCCTCTGAAACAGAAATTCAAAAGAACTTTCCAATGTGCAATTGGAATTATTTGAAAAAAAATAGGTAAAAAGGAACTTAGCCTGAGGGTCCAGATTTTCTCAAAATTTTGAATTAAGGTTCCTATGGACCAATAAGATTAATCCAAATGTAGGGAAGAGATAAATTGAAAAATAAAAGAAAATCCCCCAAAAATGAGTAAATGCTCACATAAGATGAAGAGTTGACTAAGGACAAGGTTTATTAGTTAAAAAAGAAGAGATATTTAGAGGAAATGATGCATTTTGACACCTCAATGTGGGAAATTTTTCCTCATGAAGGAGGCGCCTATTTCAAATGCATGGATGAATTTTAAACTCATAAATAATGAGATATTTTCATCTCTCCCCTCTCTCCTGTTTCAACTAGATCTAATAAGTAAGCTAAATTGACCTAAAAATGGTCAAAAAGTGACCAAACTGATCTGGAAAATTCTAGAATCAGTTTGCTTGGTTAGAGACTCACTTTTTCCTATAAATAGAAGCCTCCCCCCTTGTAAAAGGTTAATGGTGTTTATGCACTATTACTCTGCTTCTGTCTTGAGCCATTTAACATTGAATTTCTTGATAATTCAATTGTTTTTGGGCCTAATCCTCTCCAAGTGAATTTGGTGGCCACTCTTGCTGCAAACAAGAGTAGAACCCTCAATCCCTCAAGCCAAAGGAAAGCTTACAAGCTCCATGTAAGCTTAATTCTTACTTATTGTGTGAATTTTAAATCTATGGTTTTCTTAAATTTTATGCTTTGTAAATGTTTGAATTAAAATCTGATGCTATGCCTTGATGGAAAGGCCACTCCCTTCTCTTCTTTACAAATTAAGTCCTTCTTAATCCTAGAAAGTTTAATTAAATGATTGATTAAACTCTTTTCATTGTTTACTCTCTTGATTTTTAGAAAATGGAGTAGATTAGAGATATTAGAATTCAAATTGGATTAATTCAAGTCATAAATTGAATGTTAAAATTGAGAAATGGTTAGCCATACAAAGGAGGTTATGGCAAAATTTTCTTAAATTTTGTGGAAGTAAAGTTTATCATTAGGTTATTTTAAAAGAGTAATTCCTTCTGTTTGTGCATTCTAAAAGATTTATTTTTATTTCAAAAGTGAAAGATTTATTTTTGTTTCAAAAGTGTTATTCTCATTAAAATTGAATTTATGCATAGAAAGATGCATAAAAGATTTATTTTTGTTTCAAAAGTGTTATTCTCATTAAAATTGAATTTATGCATAGAAAGATGCATAAAGGATTTATTTTTGTTTCAAAAGTGTTATTCTCATTAAAATTGAATTTATGCATAGAAAGATGCATAAAGGATTTATTTTTGTTTCAAAAGTGTTATTTTTCTTAAATTTGAATTATGCATAAATAGATGTGTAAAGAATCTTTATATCAAAAATTAGGATCCTCTTACATTCTATGTTTAAATCCATGCATTCCTTCCCATCTATCTGATTCACATCACATTTCATCACATCTATTCACCTCACATTCTCATCATCTCTATTCACATCACATCAATCCATTCATTCATTCCCATCTATCTGATTCACATCACATCTCATCACATCTATTCACCTCACATTCTCATCATCTCTATTCACATTACATCCATCCATTCATTCC
This sequence comes from Cibotium barometz, assembly GCF_041138505.1. Classification (NCBI taxonomy): domain Eukaryota; kingdom Viridiplantae; phylum Streptophyta; class Polypodiopsida; order Cyatheales; family Cibotiaceae; genus Cibotium; species Cibotium barometz. The sequence continues at coordinate 33,179,310 of NC_141101.1, read as the reverse complement.
CATCTATTCACATTACATCCATCCATTCATTCATTCCCATCTATCGGATTCACATCACATCTCATTACATTTATTCACCTCACATCTCATCATCTCTATTCACATCACATCCATCCATTCATTCACATCACATCTATTTACCTCTCATCTCAACACCTCTATTCACATCACACCCATCCATCCATTCATTCACATCTATCTAATTTACATCACATTCATCCATCCAATCATCATCTATCTCATTCACATCTTATCTCATCACATCTATTCACCTCATATTCTCGTCACCTCTATTCACATCACATCCATCCATCCATTCTTCTCATCTATCTAATTCCCATCACATCTCATCACATCTATTCACCTCATATTCTCATTACTTCTGTTCAAATCACATCCATCCATCCATTCACATTTATGTGATTCGCATCACATCTCATCACATCTATTCATCTCATATTCTTATCACTTCTATTCACATCACATCTATCCAATCATCTATCTGATTCGCATCACATCTATTCATCTCATATTCTCATCACTTTTATTCACATCACATCTATCCAATCATCTATCTGATTCACGTCTTATCTTATCACATCTATTCACCTCACATCTCATCACCTCTATTCACAAAATTCAAACATAGAATTTAAGAGGATCCTAATTTTTTATATAAAGATTCTTTACACATCTCTTTATGCATAATTTAAATTTAAGGAAAATAACACTTTTGAAATAAAATTAAATCCTTTATGCATCTTTCTATGCATAAATTTAATTTTAATGAGAATAACACTTTTGAAATAAAATTAAATCCTTTATGTATCTTTCTATGCATAAATTCAATTTTAATGAGAATAACACTTTTGAAATAAAAATAAATCTTTTATGCATCTTTCTATGCATAAATTCAATTTTAATGAGAATAACACTTTTGAACAAAAATAAATCTTTTGTGCATCTTTCTATGCATAAATTCAATTTTAATGGGAATAAAACTTTTGAAATAAAAATAAATCTTTCACTTTTGAAATAAAAATAAATCTTTTAGAATGCACAAACAAAAGGAATTACTCTTACAAAATAACTAATGATAAACTTTAGTTCCACAAAATTTAAATTTTTTTGCCATAACCACCTTTGTATGGCTGACCATTTCTCAATTTTAACATTCAATTTATGACTTGAATTAATCCAATTTGAATTCTAATATCTCTAATCTACTCCATTTTCCAGAAATCAAGACAGTAAACAATGAAAAGAGTTTAATCAATCATTTAATTAAACTTTCTAGGATTAAGAAGGGCTTAATTGTAAAGAAGAGAAGGGGGTGGCCTTTCCATCAAGGCATAGCATCAGATTTTAATTCTAACATTTACAAAGCATAAAATTGAAGAAAACCATAGATTTAAAATTCACACAATAAGTAAGAATTAAGCTTACATGGAGCTTGTAAGCTTTCCTTTGGCTTGAGGGATTGAGGGTTCTACTCTTGTTTGTAGCAAGAGTGGCCACCAAATTCACTTGGAGAGGATTAGGCCCAAAAACAATTGAATTATCAAGAAATTCAATGTTAAATGGCTCAAGACAGAAGCAGAGTAACAGTGCATAAACACCATTAACCTTTTACAACGGGGGAGGCTTCTATTTATAGGAAAAAATGATCCTCTAACCAAGCAAACTGATTCTAGAATTTTCCATATCAGTTTGGTCACTTTTTGACCATTTTTAGGTCAATTTAGCTTACTTTTTGGATCTAGTTGAAACAGGAGAGAGGAGAGATAAAAATATCTCATTATTTGTGAGTTTAAAATTCATCCACGCATGTGAAATAGGCGCCTCCTTCATGAGGAAAAATTCCCCACCTTGAGGTGTCAAAAATGCATCATTTCCTCTAAATATCTCTTCTTTTTTAACTAATAAACCTTGTCTTTAGTCAACTCTTCATCTTATGTGAGCATTTACTCATGTTTGGGAGATTTTCTTTTATTCTTCAATTTATCTTTTCCCTACATTTGGATTAATCTTATTGGTCCATAGGAACCTTAATTCAAAATTTTAAGAAAATCTGGACCCTTAGGCTAAGTTCCTTTTTACCTATTTTCAAATAATTCCAATTGCACATTGGAAAGTTCTTTTGAATTTTTGTTTCAGGGGAAATCCTTTTTAGACACTAGGAGAATTTTTATATACAAAAATATCTCAATTTTGAATTACCTCCCTCTAGACATTTTCTCTCTCTAGGCCAAAACATGGTAAAACAAGATATTTCTTTTATTTCAGAGAGGGGAATAATTATAAGATCAGAAGGGGAGGTTCTTACACGTGCACACCTCAAAAACTGGATGTTATTCTAGTTATAAACACCATCATAGGGACTCGTGCCATTCATCCTCATTATGGTTTTGCTCAGCTTACTACATTTCAATCAAAATTTAGGAATCATCATTTTTCAATCAGAATCCAAATCAACTCATTGGTTCTCAACCAGAATTTAAAATTCATACTAACCACATTCGAATTCATCATCTGGATAGCATTTATGCTTATAATTTCAAGTCTTAGATTTACTCGTATATACTGCCAGTAAAGAGCTGCAATTATACACTCGGTATATATGGGTAGTCACGATCCTTGGAATTATAAGGTAAATACCATCATTTCTAGGCCTCAAGCAAGTCAAGGATTCCATGCAATTACGGTACTTCCATCTGAAGACCCAACTACTAATTTATGAATTTCAGTCTGAATAACAATTTGTATGAATTTTATCATGCAATTACAATCTTTTACTGCTTCTTCATAAATTTTTGACATTTTTGGCTTCTCGGTTGATCCTCATTAGCTAAATCGCTGATACCAACTGTATCCCTGTCCCCATCGCACAAAGAATTCAGGGGTGCTAGCAGCGAAAGTAGCACTTCTTGTGCAGGGTAGGATCCCACACTCGGGGCCTCGCTTTCCCCACGGATATCCGAACAAGAGACTAATCCATTGGCCTCTTCCAAAACCAAACTCGAAAAAACTTCCCTTGCTCGGAAAGCACGGGCGATTCCTCCACGATAAATTTTTCTCTAACGTAGTCAAAAGCCTTAACTAACTGAACTAATCTGACCAAACCTGTAGTATCAAAGTCAGATCAAGGAAAAGATTGCACTTGGATCATAGAGACCAACGCTTTTTTCCTCATTGAGAGACACAGCCGTTGATTCTTTTCCATAGAACAATTTTTATCCGGGATTTACTTCATCTATCGTACCATAACATAATTAAGTCTCATTTTAGGGATCCATCAGTCCAGCCTAACTCCATCCTCGTGGGTTAGTCAACTGCCCAACCACTATAGTGATGGGATCCAATTAAGAATTTGGTTAGGTTGTTTTGTCTCGGGTACCAGCAGGGAAAAGAGTTCCCAGGACCCCTAGCTGGATATTCATGTTATGCAAACTTAAAACTAGTCACACCACTTACACACCCAATATGAAATTGCCTTTTTCACAGAATCAACATCTTTTAAAAATAATCTTTTAATGAAACCATTGTCACTGATCATAATCCTCAAAATCTCCGATTGAATCCTTATTTCCAATCATTCCTTCATCGGTGTACCTATGGCATCATTCGCAACCAGAAGCTCACCACCTGTCCACTCAGGGACCTTTCCGATAGTTCCTAGCTCATAGTAACCGGTAGTAACCGGCAATATATTCTCACATATCAAAAATGGAATCTCCGTTGAAAATCAGCAAGATCAACCAACAGATCCATATAAAAGAGCCATGGACTCATCCGTTGAGAACCCACGGTCAATCAACCAGATCCATGCCCGAATTCAAAAAACAACTCTTACTCCTTGTTCCAAATATCTTCCACGACGCATGTGTGGGTATCATCTCGGTGACCCAGAGCCCGAGCACCGTATGGTCAGCACCCTTTAAGATCCTTCGCAAGTGACCTAGTGCTTCACTCATAGGCCACTTCCTTGGTCCCTCATCCACCGTACCGAAAGAGTCACCATTTTAATCGAACCGAGGCTGGTCAAGACCTCGGCCGACCTTGCTACATGAGACATCCTCCATTGACTCTCCGTCAGCTGTTGCAACTTTATCAGATTAGGTCTCCACCAAGCTTTACTTTATCTATATAATACATGTACATAAATATATACATATATAATACATATACATATACATACACATACACATATACAATGTGCATGTACATACATAGTACATACACATATAATAGTACATACATATGTTCTACATACATAATGCATGCATGCATGCATTATATATGTATATATATATGCACGGATGTATGTCATATGTAGTACATATGTCATATTATATATATATCTATATAATACATATACATATACATATAAATATACATATACAATGTGCATGTACATACATAGTACATACACACATAGTAGTACATACATATATACATGTATACATGCATTGTATATGTATACATAATGTATGTACATACATAGTACATACACACATAGTAGTACATACATATGTTATGCATACATAATGCATGCATGCATGCATTGTATATGTATACATATATGTATGTATGTAAGACATTATGTATGTATGTATCTCATCCGGCATCTGCTCTCATCCGGTATCCCGTGCTCTCTTATTTCCATACAGAATCTGATTGGTTTTTGGTACGGCTTGCGAAAGGTTTCTGTCCCGCATTCTTCCGTACTCTATGCGGAAGGTTCCCGTCCCGTACTCTTCCGGATCTCAAGGCAATGGTAAGGAAGCAATGATTTGTTTTGAATATATGCAAATGTGGGGTGTCTATCCATATGCTTTCACTTTGCTTGCTACTATAGGGTGTCTGCCCATATGCAACTGCAAGGTGTTGGTCCATATGCTTTCACTTTTTCTTGCTCCTTTAGAGCTTGTGTAAGCATAGGAGCCACAGAGAAGGGCCCCTAAGCTAAATACATGTTGGGATTTTCAAGAAAAATAGAGCTTATTGGAAATGTGCCGGTTGATATGTATGCCAAATGTGGCTCACTTGCATGTTATTAATTGGTTTAATGGGTAGCTATCAAAATGGGTGTTCTTATCATAGGTGACTTACAATGTGGAAAGACACAACATGGTCTCATCCAGATTTGCGAAAAGATGCAACATAGTCTCACCCAAATTTGTGGTCCTACTAGTTTGCGGTTGTGGTAGTGTGGGAGTCACATACAAGGGTATCCATAGCCATAACCATACTTCTACCCATATTCATATCCATAGCCAAACAAAGCCAAATCTTCCCTTGGTAGCTATAGTTAAACCCATAGCCAGTAGCCATGGGAAACCATCCTAGTATCAAGAACAAGCCTTAACACCACAAAATTTCCTACGTGGGTGCACACGCTCCTTGCAAACCTCTCTTGTTGAACCCTTGCAAACTCTAGTCCATCGGCATTAGCTACAGCTTTTAAATCTTGTGTGCATCATCACACACCCTTTCCCCCAAGCATAAATGTGGGGCCTGGGCGGCAGGATGCTTAATTGTTGGCCAATGGAAGATGTACTAGAAGTTAACATGGCTGTGACTAGCCTGGTGTCACATGCCTATATTACTCATTGGGCACCCCAACGTCGTGGAGATCAAGGATGTGTATTGCAACCAAAATGCCGTGCATTTGGTGATAGAGTTGTGCTAGTGGAGAGATCTTTGACAGAACAACTACCAAGGTTAATTACACCAACTCAAGTGCAAGACCATTTTCCATACTTCCCATTCTCTTGGGGCCATACACAAATCTTACCTGAGAATTCATCCACTACTAGACTGGACTGTACTTATTTGTGTTTTCCTTAAGGAAGCAACATGCTTATTGACACATGCTGGTGGAATGTTTGCCAAATTTTCTCCTATGTGGAGACCTCTAGCTACTTGAGTTTGCCTTCATACCTTGAAGTGATGTGCTTTCACTATAATAAGATGGAATGAGTGAGGCCTAGCCCCCTCTTCTATAGGGTTGGTGGACCTAGTCTAGGACTAGTTATGCTCATTAGTCCCTAATAGATCCCTCTCATGGGTAGCTTTCCTTGGGCATCTGGCTAGGCACATGGGTGTATGTTTGAACTTTGGGATGCCCATAGCTCCCTTCAAAGCTTCCCTTGTTTACTATGATTCATGACTGGTCTCCCTTCACTTGAAGGAGAACACTAGAAGGAGAAATGGGCCAAATGAATTCCTCATCAAGGTAATCAATGATCCGTGACATAGGCGTGAACTTTTTTGGTTAAGTAGAGAAGGCGTCTAAAACATGATAGTGCTTGTCTCACAATTGTTTGCGAGCACTTTATGATGACTGTGGATCCTCATAACATTTAACTGGCAAATTATGTGCGTGGACATTGATTCGGCCACTGCATTACATGAAATCTACCTCTTTAAATACCTTCTCTTAATGGAACCATCAATAGCAGTATGTAATAACTGGTCCTTGTGAAATTGCCATGTTTAGCTCTTGTTTGGTGAGGAGGTGGTGTACGTAGGGAATATTAATTTCGTATGGGAAAGGTAGTGTTCTACTTCAGAGAGGATCTAGATATCTACTAGTCTTAGGCTCTGTTTCCACGCTGGAACTAGCTTCATCCATGGAAGGAACCGATAGCCAACTAAGCATAGGTCGAGTGGTTCCATGCATTAAAAACGAGTTGCAAAGTCTTAACAACCTAGTTGCCAGTGGTTTCCAGCTCGTTAGCTCCAACCCCTAGCTATTGAACAGGCAACAAGTCCTATTTCATCGAAAAAATTAAACCAACAGTTGGATTAAGGAGGGGCACATGTGATGTTTTCCAAAAAAAACATGTTCAAATTTTCCTCTTTCCAATTGTTTTCCAAAGAGAGAAGAGTATATAACATAAGGAAACTTCTATTTGCCTAGTTTGTTCAAGGACGTCCAAGACTTTGTGCTGAAATGCAAGAAGTGCCAGGTCAATAAGCAGGTAAAAACACGTTTTGGACTCCTAAAAATAAAATCAAAGACAAAATGGTTTTTACGCTTGGGAGTTTTTCACAACGTGAAAAACAGACATGTCACAAAAAAGTCTCAAAAATTATGCCATGATTTTAAGGATTGCCTTGCCAAAAGTAGAAAGCCTTATTGTTTGGTGTGAATATTGAGTTTTTTTATGTATGATTATCTCGTAGATATTCATGTCATGAATTTCTTGAGAAAAGCACACCAATTATTAAAGTACATTGACTACATGTTTTAAAATGATTGCAAAATTTCATTAGAAAACAAATTGCACTCAAAAGATCAAATCCATTAGGCATGTAAATCCGAAGATTTTCCCAGTTGTGACTATCTCCTAGATATTTATGTCATGATTATCTTTTGGATTAGCTCAATTATGGATGATGCTTAGTCTAATCAATTGTGCAAATTGTACTAGTCCATATTATCACCTTGAATTTGAGTGAACTATTTGTTGAAATTAGAGCAATGTGATGAGCTATGGTGGATCAAATACTAGAATCAATATCATTAACAAAGTGATTAGCAAATAATTAAGACGTGAGTAATTAGCAAATAGCTTAGTGTAGGCATGGATAATCAAAAACCAGCAAATTCTCATTAGGGCAATGCCTCAATTTATAGAGTTTACATCCAAGCATTTAATCCCACTGATTTCTCCTTGATTCACTCCACCTCTCCCAAAATATCTCCACCTCTTTTGCTTGATTCTCTCCACCTCTTCACTTTTCCCAGAATATCTCCACACTTCCTAAATCTTCTCATGCTACCCTTTATTCTCTCCCAGTAGATTCTTCTCACCTTTTCACAGGTTCTTTCACATTTACATGTCCTCTTTTACAGCCTCTAACCAAGGGCTTGTTCCCGCACACACCCTATTCACTTGTATATTTCAACACCTCCCCTCAAGTGAATACTCCTAGAACACCTAGACCCTATACCAAGTTTCCCTCTTACTTGATAGTCCACGAGCGACCAGTGTCTAGCACACCTCCCCTCAAGTTAACTTAGCACACCTGGACCCTGTACCAAGTTTCTCTCCTTGACACTCTCTCTATGTGTCCAAGGCTTACTATAGTTGCTCGCCGGCGACCTTGACTAAAGTGCTCACACATTCATCTATCTACCACGTGGCCTACATCATAGTCCTTGACTCTCTCTCTATGTGTCCAAGGCTTACTATAGTTGCTCGCCGGCGACCTTGACTAAAGTGCTCACACATTCATCTATCTACCACGTGGCCTACATCATCAATGGCTCAGAGGTGGTTTTACTTTGTTGGGGCAGGTTACATTGGGTTGTGGGGTCTCTCTCTCTCTCTCTCTCTCTCTCTCTCTCTCTCTCTCTCTCTCTCTCTCTCTCTGAGATTTTCACATGGCTCCTCACTCTTTGGAGCCTCAGATCTTCTCTTGTCTTCAGTCTTCTTGTCGTGGGGCAGCTTCTCTCCATGCGTTCATCTCTTCTTTCAGTCTTGTGGGGCAGCTTCTCTTCTCACGTCCATGTCTTCCTTTAGATCTTCTTGGTGTGGATCTTCTTCTTGGAAGGAGATGTTCTTCTTCTTTCATGGCTGGGGCCATGAGCTTGTCCGTGAGGTCTTCTTGCTCCATGTGAGCAACATGTTTCAATGTTTTGCTGACAATTCCTTTGGGTTTTTGATGTTTATCTTGTATCATTATGCAATGCAAACCGAAATTTATGCGGGAGGTCTTACCTCTTGCCTTATTCTGGACAAGGGCAGTGTCTAATCCCATATTTACACTGATGTAATGTGCCCAATACTAATGTGTATAGCATTCATTCTTATGCACATTCCCAAATGCAACTCTGGCTATGAATAATCTTGAATTTGAGTGAGATTTACAAGAATTAACCAAGGGTTAAATGCAAAATGATGATTATCACAATTTTATCAGCATAATTTTACCAAAAATTACATTAAATCAAGGGTAACCAATTTGTACGGAATGGTTGGAGTATCAAACCAACTTCGAATTACAATCTGAAGTTATAGGGATCTGTATCAGATACCTAATGGTTAATTTGAACCCTTAATTGTACCAAAATACAATGATTAGCATTGATTAATCATTGATTAGCAAATTAATCCACTATTTTGTGTGCAAAATAGTGTATGCAGGGAGTCCATATCTGGTGGAGTATCAAACCAACTTCGAATTACAATCTGAAGTTATAGGGATCTGTATCAGTTAATTTGAACCCTTAATTGTACCAAAATAAAATGATTAGCATTGATTAATCATTGATTAGCAAATTAATCCACTATTTTGTGTGCAAATTAATCCACTATTTTGTGTGCAAAAACAGAGTATGCAGGGAGTCCATATCCGGTGCCTTAGACTTCAAATGAGCTCAAATGCTTTCAAAGCCATCAATAGCAATGAGTCTAGTAGAGGATTAAGCCAATAAACACAAGATTTGACCAAATATTGAATGCTTAATATCTGTTTTACCAAAGTCACCTGTAGATTTGATGAAGAGCTTGGATCTCACTGTAGACTTGATCAAATTGAATTCTGTCTTCACCAGCTTGTAAAGCATGCTTAAAAACGTCCGGGGCTATGAGGAATTAGAGCAATTTGATTTGATGAAGTAGCAATGTTAAAATCTCCTCAGAAAACTGGCGCTAGCAAAAATCGCGATTTCTCCTGCGTTTCTTGGTGGTTTGCGCTTTTGATTAGCTTGGCTGGAGCTCAAGGATGTTGGCTAGCTAGGGTTAGAAGCAATAGGCCTAAATTTATGTGTGCAAGGAGCTAGAGCTCCTCCACTGGCTGGGGGTGAAGAGGTGAAGTGAAAAATAACTAAAATTTTGATTATTTTCTAATTATCTACTAATCCTAATTAATTAGATAATGGGCTCATAAACCTGATGGATTCTAGGCATGGCTCTGATACCATGTTGAAATTAGAGCAATGTGATGAGCTATGGTGGATCAAATACTAGAATCAACATCATTAACAAAGTGATTAGTAAATAATTAAGATGTAATTAGCAAATAATTAAGACATAATTAATGAGTAATTAGCAAATAGCTTAATGTAGGCATGGATAATCAAAAACCAGCAATTCTCATTAGGGCAATGCCTCAATTTATAGAGTTTACATCCAAGCATCTAATCCCACTGATTTCTCCTTGATTCACTCCACCTCTCCCAGAATATCTCCACCTCTTTTGCTTGATTCTCTCCACCTCTTCACTTTTCCCAGAATATCTTCACACTTCCTAAATCTTCTCATGCTACCCTTTATTCTCTCCCAGTAGATTCTTCTCACCTTTTCACAGGTTCTTTCACATTTACACATCCTCTTTTACAGCCTCTAACCAAGGGCTTGTTCCCGCACACACCCTATTTACTTGTATATTTCAACACTATTTAGACATAAAAAACCAGAGTTGTTCATGTCGTGATAACTCAGCCATTGGGTAACCAAAGGCTCATAAACAAAGAAAAGTTGGGTCCAGATAGTGAGATTTGGCTTGTTGAAACATTCTTACATGCACTTGAAATTTGGAAAGATTCTAGAAGAAGAAATTGCTCTAGGAGATAACCAAGGATCTTCCTATTAAAGAAGTATTGGATTCAGTCCTTTAGCTCTAGCACACACCAAATTGTGTTTGAATTCAAGCAAAACTAGTAGTGAAGAATACATGAAAGCTCTTCAAATAATCAATGAGAAAGTGGAGGAGAGGGTTGTAAGCCACAATATCCAACGGTCTTTTAAACATTGCTAAAGGGCTATTCGGATTGTAGCTAGATATAGATCAAGAGGCTTACTTAGCTAATGAAGGTTTCACTATGAGCAATATTCAAGGTTTTCCAATAGGAAGAGTATTTGTGCAAGCATAGCACCTCGCTTATAGACATTTGTATAAAGGGAAACCTTTACCTATCGTAATGATGAATAAATCTCTTTCACTCCTAGGAGTAAGAGGGACATGGACATCATTAGAAAGAACTGGAGATACCTTTTGAACCCAACAAGTAAGGAGATGGAAGTAGAAATAAAATTTAAAGAGGCCTAGATTCAAGTGAAAATCTCAAATAAGAACTAGCTGCAAGAAGGGCCTTAGTAGTAGAATAGAGAACCTTGAAAAAATGCAAGCTATAGAGCCGAACAGCCAAGAAAATGGATAGAATGGAGATTGCAACACAACCCAAGCCCTTGCTCAAGCTTTAGCAGAAGAGCTTTAGCAGAAGGTATGCCACCTTTAGAGACAATTCGAGAAGATGCAAAAGAAGAATGGGGAATAGCTACCCTTCATGGGCTAGTAGGATCCAACCCAGAAAGAGAGGCAAGACCTAAGGGACAACTTTATGCCAAGGAAGACATCAATAGACTGATGATTGATTGTGTTTTCTCACATACATGCAATCAATATTGTTATAAGGATAAGAAAGGGTTTGCCTAGGGAAAGATGCACTGAATAGGCAAGTCCCACCTTTTCCCATGACCTTGGGTAGAGATGAGTATCACCAAGAAGCCAACCTAAGAAGAGGGAGGGGAAATGACACACCTCACAAGACCATCTTATGAGCCAAATCTAGTCTTACCCGCAACAACCCCAACTGATTTGTTAAGAATGACAACACAAATAGGTAGGAGGGTGACAAGGGAGTCAGGGAGTGCTCGTCATGCCCTGAGGTAAAACCCCACAAAACCATACCACATTGCAAAACTCATGCAAAGCTTCAAGGGAGATGGGGATTCCATCCACAACATATGAAAAGCTTTGAGTGCATAGGCAAAACATGTGGACCCTTTGATGAGCTCATGAAGCTCCATGTTGGCTCCCTCATGCCATGACTTAAAGGCTTATGCTACTGAGGAGTGACACTTTCTTCCGGAAGCTCCGGCTCCTTCTCATCACAACTAAAATAAACTCCCAATATCTTTTTGCCATGAGAAAGTTTCTCATCCTAAACTCCCATGTTTGGAAGTTGTTCTTATCCAGCTTCTCGCTCACAATCTGGGATAAACTGTCAGACATGATTACTTGCAGCTTACCAAATAATGCTTGCGAAAAACTTTTGCACTTATAGCAAACCTGAAATATCCCAATAGAGTCACCTCTAGCAGTACTATAAACCTGTTATACTGCTATTGTATGTGAACTAGACACATAAACATACATCTGCCAACAACCTAAAAATCTCATATTCTCTGCTCTCTTATAACCAAATTTATGCCAAATATGTGCCGAATCAAAAATTAGGCATACATAGTAAAAAATAATCCTTTCACAAAGTGCTTGCAAAAAGGCTTGCAGAGCCAAAACGGGTCTCGAAATGGCCTCAAATCCAAATTTTGAAATCACTAAAGATCCTATATACCCACACAATATAATTTCCCTCTGCTTCACGTGAAGGGTGGCTCAAGATGTGACATGACACCTTATTGTTTTGCCTTCCTGCTACACTTAACTAGCAGTTATCTACATACATTTGCTTCCAAATCAAAGGGAAAGGGATGGAGTTACATTTACCCTGTGCACTGCTTTCTTTGCTTCCCTCTTGCTTCCCTCTTGACTCTTGATCTCTTTGTGTGGATCGACATTGATATCATGAGAAGAATGTGAGGAGAGGTTGAGCTTAAGCTCCTTCTTGCACGCACACACACGCACACGCACACACTTTTGTATGGGTCTCTTGGCACATAAATTGTAATTCCCTTATGAACAACATAAAGAACTTTGTGACCCTTGTTTGAATAACATTGGATTTTGATGTGTAAATACAAATTTGTGCTCATAAGTAGTGGCTTTGCTAATATGATCATTCTTGTGAAATATGTTTGTGTCTCATTGTGATGTAGATTTCCTTTCATTAAACATTATGAGTGGGATTGCCCTTCCCTCTCTTTTTCTCTCTGGCTCTTTTTTATTTTTTCCATTTAAAACAAAACAAAAAACATTCCTTTTATCATTCTACGCTCTCCCTTTATCTTGTATACACTTTGTTTATATAATACATTTTGTATATATAAAATGACCTTGAGCAAAATAAAAGACCTTGAGCAATGAAGCACTTGGAGGAGGCAAAGGCAGTCGAGGAGCTCGAGGAGGCGAAAGCACGACCACGTGGAGCTCAAAGCTCGCAGACTGAGGTGCCTAGCATACATAGAATAACCAAAATTTTTAAAAATCTGAAGGCTAACCAAAATGCAACCACTTTTTCTCAATCATTTTTTAATTAAAAAACCCAAATTATTCTACACTCTCTCTCTCTCTCTCTCTCTCTCTCTCTATATATATATATATATATATATATATATATAAAACAAAACAAATCATTTTTTATTTAAAAAGTCCAAAATTATTTTACAAAATACACTTTTAGAACTTTTAGGAAACTAATTTAAAAAGATGGATGAAAATAAGTCTGAGGAATATGTAAAATATCATGTGCGTTAAACAAAAGAGGCTTACAATTTCATATATATATATATATATATATATATGCCCTTTAATTTCTAGTTTTAGTTTTATTGGTATTGATACACACACACACACACACACACACACACACACATACATACACAACCCGTAACATTTCAGGTCCAGACTCCAGAGCCCGAGGTCATTTTATATATACAAAATATATTATATAAACAAAGTGTATACAAGATAAAGGGAGAGCGAGAATGATTCGCGTAATTTCTCAGCACCGAGCACTATTTTTTTCTGCAAATGAGCGCATGCACCAAGGTGATGTACCAAGCGGGTTTTGCACGTGGTTTTTGCACGTGCAGTGTATGTGAGGGACAGGTGTGTGTGCGCGCGTGCAGTGTGCACTGTGTGTTTAAGTGTAGGGTCTACAACGTGCATGCAACACACGGGAGACGAAGCGTACCTGCACTATGTGGAGCTCAAGGCGACTCAGAAGCATGGAACAGCAGGCGACGTGATGGCGACCCTAGAATAGCAGGGGAAAAGTGGACGTAGACTGCACTCGACAAACTTGGAGGTGGAGCGCAAACATGAAGTTCACGCTTGCAATGGACACACCTCCTTATTTCGAAAACAAACCACCTCCGGATTTCGTGGAGAGGACCCAGATTCAGCGCAAAGGACGCATATGGTGCCACGTCAACGCCAACCTCTTTCTCCTTAATCCTGTATATATATTTATATTTATATTTATATATATATTGGTCTCTTGCCTTTCTAATAAAAGTGAAATCGTGCTCGTGAAGATTGCAGGAGCCCTGCTTTGAAGAAATGGCCAATCAAAACATGACAAGGCTGGACACTCAAGATTTTACTATCCTATTAAAATAGGGTTTTTTTTCTCTCTTTTTTACTCCACGCCCTTTGTCTTTTTTTCTCTCAACACCCCCCTCCACGCCATGAGCCCTGCCTCACTCTTTTGCTTCGTTGAAAAACTGCCTTCATCTACCAAGAATGTAAGATTCCTCCCCCAACCCCTTTTTGATGTCTAGTATCTTCCCCTGTAATCAATTCCTTTTCTAAAATATAAGAGATCTTGTTTGTGGCTGTTTTAACCTAGAGAGAGAAAATATTCTAGAGAGAGAATATTTAGATTTTGAATATTTTGGATAGAAAAATATCTCTTATAATTCAGATGAGTTCCCCTGAAACAGAAATTTAAAAAGAATTTTCCAATGTGCAATTGGAATTAATTGGAAATAGGTATAAAGAACCTTAGCCTAAGGGTCTAGATTTTTAGAAAACTTTAGACTATGGTCCAATTAAGGTTTCTATGGGCCAATAGCATCAATCCATGTGTAGGGAGGAGATAAATCCAATTTGTAAAAGAAGATACCCAAAAATGAGTAAATGCTCACATAAGATGAAGAGTTGAAAATGTACAAGATTTATTAGTAAAAAAACTATGAGCAATATTAAAAATATGAGATATTTTGGGTATCCAAAAATGAGTAAATGCTCACATAAGATGAAGAGTTGAAAATGTACAAGGTTTATTAGTAAATAAACACATATGTAAGGAAGGGGAGTTCTTTAAAGGAGGTGCATATTTCACATAAGATGAAGAGTTGAAAATGTACAAGGTTTATTAGTAAATAAACACATATGTAAGGAAGGGGAGTTCTTTAAAGGAGGTGCATATTTCACATAAGATGAAGAGTTGAAAATGTACAAGGTTTATTAGTAAAAAAACTATGACACATATGTAAGGAAGAGGAGTTCTTTAAAGGAGGTGCATATTTCACATAAGATGAAGAGTTGAAAATGTACAAGGTTTATTAGTAAAAAACTATGAGCAATAAAATTTTGACACATATGTAAGGAAGGGGAATTCTTTAAAGGAGGTGCATATTTCACATGCTTGAATGAGTTTTAAACTCAAAAATAATGTGATATTTTTATCTCTCATCTCTCTTGAACCAAACCAAATCAAAATGGAACCAAACCGAATCAAAAAGTAACCAAACTAGGTCCAAATCTAGTCCAAATTCAACCAAACTGACTTGGAAAATTCTAGAATCAGTTTGTTTGGTTAGGAGCTCAAATTTTCCTATAAATAGAAGCCTCCCCTTGTTGAAAAAAAATATATAGTGTCTTATGCTTTGTCACTCTACTCCACCTAAGCCAAAAAAATATAGTGTCTTATGCTTTGTCACTCTACTCCACCTAAGCCAAAAAAATATAGTGTCTTATGCTTTGTCACTCTACTCCACCTAAGCCAAAAAATATAGTGTCTTATGCTTTGTTACTCTACTCCACCTAAGCCAAATTAGATAGTGTCTTATGCTTTGTTACTCTACTCCACCTAAGCCAAATTAGATAGTGTCTTATGCTTTGTCACTCTACTCCACCTAAGCCAAAAAAATATAGAGTCTTATGCCTTGTTACTCTACTCCACCTAAGCCAAATTAGATAGAGTCTTATGCCTTGTTACTCTACTCCACCTAAGCCAAATTAGATAGAGTCTTATGCCTTGTTACTCTACTCCACCTAAGCCAAATTAGATAGTGTCTTATGCTTTGTTACTCTACTCCATCTAAGCCAAAATATATAGTGTCTTATGCTATGTTACTCCACCAAAGCCAAGAACTGTGAATTCTTTAATAATTCACTAGTTTTTGACACTTCTCTCTTTCTTCAATCCCCATTGGTGGCTCCATCAACATACTAAACCAATTGATTGGTTGGGGGCCTCTACCGTGAATAAAGAATCAAGCAAATTATAAGGTAAGTATATTGAATTTTGATCTTTCTATAATTTCTCAATGATTCTCTCTTCTCAACCCCTCTCAAGCTTGAGAAGTTTAATTGGTATGGTTTTTTTAAATGCTATTGAAGTTAATTGGTGAATAGTAGTGAAGAGTTACATAATTTAATAAATGCTATAGAAGTTAATTTCTATTTATGTTTAAATTCTAATGGTTCTTATGTAATTTCTCTCTCTCACTCAAGAAATGGTCATACTCATGAACCATTCTCAATCCAAATGAAGCTTTTCATAAAGCCTTTCCTTAATCCAAGATTAAGCTATGCTTGAGGCCAAATTAATGGCTTTTTGCTATGCTTTTAGTTTATGCACATTGATGATTCAATCCATTATGGATTGATGACCCAATTAGAGACCATTCTAATTGTTTTCTTAATGATCCAATTAGAGACCATTATGGATTGATGATCCAATTAGAGACCATTCTAATTATTCCTTTAATAATGAGCTTTATCCCTTAGAAAAAAATTGAGATTTATCAGTCATAGTAGCGGAGCTATGGCAAAATTTTTATAGAAATTACGCATAAAATAAATTCATTCAAAGTATAAAAAGAGGAATTCCTACCATATTCTAGGAACTATCATCCTAGATTAATTAAAAGAATTTTATTATGCATGGAGATGTGGATGTTGCATGTAGATGTAGATGTATGGATGTGAGTGTGAATGTGGAGGTGGATGTATGCATGGGACGTGGATGTATGCATGTAGAAATAGATGTGTAGATGAGGATATAAATGGAGATGTGGATGGATGCATGTAGATGTAGAGGTATAGATGTAGATGTGAATGGAGATGTGGATGTATACATGTAGATGTAGAAGTATAGATGTAGATGTGGATGTGGAGGTGGATGGATGCATGTAGATGTAGATGTATAGATGTAGATGGGAATGGAGATATGGATGTATGCATGTAGATGTAGTTGTGAATGGAGATGTATATGTATACATGTAGATGTAGATGTATAGATGTAGATGTGGATGTGGATGGGGATGTATGCATGTAGATGTAGGTGTATAGACGTAGATGTGGATGTAGAGGTGGATGTATGCATGTAGATGTAGATGTATAGATGTGGATGTGAATGTGGAGTGGATGTATGCATGTAGATGTAGATGTATGGAGGTGAATGTGAATGTGGATGTGGATGTATGCATAGGGATGTAGATGTATGCATGTAGATGTGAATGTACGCATATAGTTGTGGATGTATGGATGTGAATATACGATTGTGATGTGAGGGAATCTGAAGTGATGAGATGGAAATGATGTGATGGGATGAGTATACATATAAATGGAATATGGAATAAGTAATGTAGATTGAGGAGGGACAATGTGGAAAAATGAAAGTTAAAATAGAAATTGTATTGTAAACTGTTTGTAAATGCTGTTTGTAAATGCTGTCTGTAAATGATTGTTTTATGTCAAGAATGCTGGGGGGAGCATTTTGACCGTCTTGTGATTAAGGTCATGATGAGAAAGTTGCAACTGCTGACGGGGAGTCAATGAAGGACGTCTCGCGTAGCAAGGTCGGCCGAGGTCTTGACCAGCCTCGGTGCGATTAAAATGGTGAGCTTCCGGTACGGTGGATGAGGGGCCAAGGAAGCGGCCTATGCGTGAAGCGCTAGGTTACCTGCGAAGGATCCTAGAGGGTGCTGACCATACGGTGCTCGGGCTCTGGGTCGCCTAGGATACCCACGCGTGCGTCGAGGAAGATATTGGAACAGAGTTGGAGTTGTTTTCTGAAATCGAGCATGGATCTGGTTGATTGACCTTGCTGGTCTTCAATGGATGAGTCCATGGCTCCTTATATGGATCTGTTGGTTGATCTTGCTGATCTTCAACGAGAGTCCATCATGTTAAGTGATTATATTGCCAAGTATTATGGGCTAGGAACTATCGAAACGGCTCCTGAGCGTTCTAGTTGCCAATGATGCCATAGATACTCTGATGAAGGAATGATGGGAAATTAAGAATCAATTGGATAAATTGGAAGATGGTGATCAATGATACTATGGTTTTATTAAAGGATTGTTTTAAACTGGTTGAATCTGGTTGAAAAAGGCAATTTCATATTGGGTGTGTGAGTGGTGTGACTAGTTTTATTTTGCATGAACATCCGGCTAGGGGGCCTTGGAACTCTTTTCCTTGGTACCCGGGACAAAACCTAACCAAATTTTTAATTGGATCCCATCATTACAGTGGTTGGGCGGTTGGCTAACCCATGGGATTGGATGGGGTTAGGCTGGACTGATGGATCCGTAAATCGAGACTCAAACTTTTGTTTTTACGATAGAAAAAAAAATCCCGGACAGTAACTGTTCTATGGATAGGAATCAACGGCTGTGCCTCTTGAATGGGGAAAAAAGCGTTGATCCCAATGATCCAAGTGCAAGTTTCTTCCTTGAACTGACTAAGTATCTTATAGATGTAATTGGATCATCTCGATCAGAAATGATCTTGACTACGTTAGAGTAAAAAGTTATCCTGGTGGAATCGCCCGTGCTTTCCGGTAAAGGAAGTTTTTCCAGGTTCGGTTTTGGAACAACCGACGGATTAGTCTCTTATCCGGATATCCGTGGGCGAGGCTCCGAGTGTGGGACCCCTGTCCCGCGCGAGAAGCGCTATTTCCGCTGCTAGTATCCCGAATCTGTTGCTCGGTGGGAACAAGGATCTTACAGTTGGTATCAGAGCCTTTGGTTAATAAAGATCAACTGAGAAGACAAATATGTCAAAAATTTATCAAGAAACACAAAAAGGTTATAATTGTGTGAGATAATTCATACAATTTGATATTCAAACCGAAACTCGTAATTTGGTAATTGGGTCTTCAGATGGAAGTACCGCAATTATATAGAATCCCTGACTTGCTTGAGGCCTAGACATGATAGTATTTACCTTATAATTCCAAGGGCCGTGACTACCCGTATATACCGAGAGTATACTGCAGCTCTTTACTGACAGTATATACGAGTAAATCTAAGACTTGAAATTATAAGCGTTAATGCTATCTAGATGATGATTTCGAATGTGATTGATATGATTTTTAATTCTGTTTGAGAAATGAATGAATTGATTTGGATTCTGATTGAAAATGCTGATTGAAAAATGTTGATTTTTAAAAATTAGTTGAAATATAATGAAACCACAATGAGGGGGAATGGGACGAGTCCTTGTGATGATATTCATAACTAGAATGATGATAATGAATTCAGCAAATCACTATGAGATTAGTGGGTTGTGTTGTCAGATTGCTACTGTTAACACTTGACCGGTAGATCAAGTTAAGGGATGACAAATTGAGAACTAGCTTAACTGAAATTCCCATAGAGGAATGTTCAGAAGGGAATTTTTCGGTCTAATGGACCATTATCGTGTTAAAGTTATGAATGATATGATCTGAATGAATTGTTATTTAATGATGAGTTCTATATAAGGGATAATTATCCCAGTGTTCTGTTGGGTTGACCAGAATATAAGCAACCCCAGAATAAAAATTGGATCTTAAGAAAAAGAGTTATCCTCTACCTTGCGAGATGAGGACATCTCGCACTTTTTTAAGTGGGGTAGAATGTAAAATTTCTCCCCAGTTATTGAAGTATTCAAAAATAAGAATCTCCCTTCTGATCTTATAACTATCCTCTCTCTAATATATAAAATTTGACAGAATCATGAGACGAGGAAACCGTAGTCGTCAGCAGCTAGACCCTGTCTCTGAAGATAACGAACTTGACCCGGATGTTCGCAAGGCTCTTCATAGGACTCAACCAGGACCCTTCAAAGGAGAAGGGGAGAACCTGGGTGAGGCTGTGGAGAAATGGGTGGAAGCCATGGAAGAGTATTTTGACGTCACAGGTTATAATGAGCTGAGCAAAATGGCTCTTGGCCGGTTGAAAATAGTGGAAACAGCCAGGGTAGCATGGAGGAACCACTGTGACACCAACCGTCTGAATAGAAATACTCAATCTTGGAATGACCTAAAAACCTATTTGAGAAAGAGATTTTGTCCCCCTGGATTTTTGGAAACCAAAATGAACGAATTTTTAGAACTAAAGCAGGAGAACAAAACCATTGAAGAATATCACCAGGCCTTTGCTCTTCTACTCAAATACTCACCACCTCTAGACGAAGAACAGCTCATGGCCAGGTTCATTCGGGGAATGAACGAACCCTTAGACACATTGGTCAAAAATGCCAAACCAGTGTCCATGGCTGAAGCAGTAAAAATGGCAAAGGATTTTGCCAAGGCCTTTGTAGTAAAGAGCCCGCCAAAACCTGCACCCTCTAACTTTAAAAGATTCCAAGCCCAGGAAGGTACTTCAAACTTTCCACCCCCAAAGAGGCAGCAAGGACCAATTCAGAATCAAGATGCAGGAAGATTCCAAAGTGAAGGAAGATCCTTCCCCCAGAATACTTTCTCAGGAGGACCATCTATTTTAAGGATGCAGAACAATGAGACCAGAAGTGAGAACCGGTGTTTTGGATGCCAAGGTTTTGGTCATCAGTTAAAAGACTGCCCAACTCCTGCCATGTCAAGGGGACAGGGAAGTCTAGAACCCCGAATTCAGAGACCAATTCCTTCATACCAGTCTAATCAGGGTCCGTCTCGCCCAAGCCAGGATAACCCCAGAAGAACTCCAAATCAACCATCTGGCTCTACCCAGAGTAACCTCAGAACTCCTTTCCAGAATAGGGGCAACCAAAGAGAAAGAATTCCACCTCAGACTGCAGCAGCCAGAGCAGTCACAATTGCAGAAGAAGTAGAAGAGGAAAGAAGGGCAGATTCTTACTGCAATTGAAGGGCTTAACCGACAATGCTCAAGTTATCCATAAGCCAGCAGAATACCAGGGAAAAATCGACCGTCCACTTCCAAGGCGTAACGTTGAATGTGATTGAAGAAGAAAAAGATGATGAAAGAGAGCATACTCCACCTGCGCGATGAGGACATCTCGCGTTTTTTAAGTGGGGTAGAATGTAAGATTCCTCCCCCAACCCCTTTTTGATGTCTAGTATCTTCCCCTGTAATCAATTCCTTTTCTAAAATATAAGAGATCTTGTTTGTGGCTGTTTTAACCTAGAGAGAGAAAATATTCTAGAGAGAGAATATTTAGATTTTGAATATTTTGGATAGAAAAATATCTCTTATAATTCAGATGAGTTCCCCTGAAACAGAAATTTAAAAAGAATTTTCCAATGTGCAATTGGAATTAATTGGAAATAGGTATAAAGAACCTTAGCCTAAGGGTCTAGATTTTTAGAAAACTTTAGACTATGGTCCAATTAAGGTTTCTATGGGCCAATAGCATCAATCCATGTGTAGGGAGGAGATAAATCCAATTTGTAAAAGAAGATACCCAAAAATGAGTAAATGCTCACATAAGATGAAGAGTTGAAAATGTACAAGATTTATTAGTAAAAAAACTATGAGCAATATTAAAAATATGAGATATTTTGGGTATCCAAAAATGAGTAAATGCTCACATAAGATGAAGAGTTGAAAATGTACAAGGTTTATTAGTAAATAAACACATATGTAAGGAAGGGGAGTTCTTTAAAGGAGGTGCATATTTCACATAAGATGAAGAGTTGAAAATGTACAAGGTTTATTAGTAAATAAACACATATGTAAGGAAGGGGAGTTCTTTAAAGGAGGTGCATATTTCACATAAGATGAAGAGTTGAAAATGTACAAGGTTTATTAGTAAAAAAACTATGACACATATGTAAGGAAGAGGAGTTCTTTAAAGGAGGTGCATATTTCACATAAGATGAAGAGTTGAAAATGTACAAGGTTTATTAGTAAAAAACTATGAGCAATAAAATTTTGACACATATGTAAGGAAGGGGAATTCTTTAAAGGAGGTGCATATTTCACATGCTTGAATGAGTTTTAAACTCAAAAATAATGTGATATTTTTATCTCTCATCTCTCTTGAACCAAACCAAATCAAAATGGAACCAAACCGAATCAAAAAGTAACCAAACTAGGTCTAAATCTAGTCCAAATTCAACCAAACTGACTTGGAAAATTCTAGAATCAGTTTGTTTGGTTAGGAGCTCAAATTTTCCTATAAATAGAAGCCTCCCCTTGTTGAAAAAAAATATATAGTGTCTTATGCTTTGTCACTCTACTCCACCTAAGCCAAAAAAATATAGTGTCTTATGCTTTGTCACTCTACTCCACCTAAGCCAAAAAATATAGTGTCTTATGCTTTGTCACTCTACTCCACCTAAGCCAAAAAAATATAGTGTCTTATGCTTTGTCACTCTACTCCACCTAAGCCAAAAAATATAGTGTCTTATGCTTTGTCACTCTACTCCACCTAAGCCAAATTAGATAGTGTCTTATGCTTTGTTACTCTACTCCACCTAAGCCAAATTAGATAGTGTCTTATGCTTTGTCACTCTACTCCACCTAAGCCAAAAAAATATAGAGTCTTATGCCTTGTTACTCTACTCCACCTAAGCCAAATTAGATAGAGTCTTATGCCTTGTTACTCTACTCCACCTAAGCCAAATTAGATAGTGTCTTATGCTTTGTTACTCTACTCCATCTAAGCCAAAATATATAGTGTCTTATGCTATGTTACTCCACCAAAGCCAAGAACTGTGAATTCTTTAATAATTCACTAGTTTTTGACACTTCTCTCTTTCTTCAATCCCCATTGGTGGCTCCATCAACATACTAAACCAATTGATTGGTTGGGGGCCTCTACCGTGAATAAAGAATCAAGCAAATTATAAGGTAAGTATATTGAATTTTGATCTTTCTATAATTTCTCAATGATTCTCTCTTCTCAACCCCTCTCAAGCTTGAGAAGTTTAATTGGTATGGTTTTTTTAAATGCTATTGAAGTTAATTGGTGAATAGTAGTGAAGAGTTACATAATTTAATAAATGCTATAGAAGTTAATTTCTATTTATGTTTAAATTCTAATGGTTCTTATGTAATTTCTCTCTCTCACTCAAGAAATGGTCATACTCATGAACCATTCTCAATCCAAATGAAGCTTTTCATAAAGCCTTTCCTTAATCCAAGATTAAGCTATGCTTGAGGCCAAATTAATGGCTTTTTGCTATGCTTTTAGTTTATGCACATTGATGATTCAATCCATTATGGATTGATGACCCAATTAGAGACCATTCTAATTGTTTTCTTAATGATCCAATTAGAGACCATTATGGATTGATGATCCAATTAGAGACCATTCTAATTATTCCTTTAATAATGAGCTTTATCCCTTAGAAAAAAATTGAGATTTATCAGTCATAGTAGCGGAGCTATGGCAAAATTTTTATAGAAATTACGCATAAAATAAATTCATTCAAAGTATAAAAAGAGGAATTCCTACCATATTCTAGGAACTATCATCCTAGATTAATTAAAAGAATTTTATTATGCATGGAGATGTGGATGTTGCATGTAGATGTAGATGTATGGATGTGAGTGTGAATGTGGAGGTGGATGTATGCATGGGACGTGGATGTATGCATGTAGAAATAGATGTGTAGATGAGGATGTAAATGGAGATGTGGATGGATGCATGTAGATGTAGAGGTATAGATGTAGATGTGAATGGAGATGTGGATGTATACATGTAGATGTAGAAGTATAGATGTAGATGTGGATGTGGAGGTGGAGGTGGATGGATGCATGTAGATGTAGATGTATAGATGTAGATGGGAATGGAGATATGGATGTATGCATGTAGATGTAGTTGTGAATGGAGATGTATATGTATACATGTAGATGTAGATGTATAGATGTAGATGTGGATGTGGATGGGGATGTATGCATGTAGATGTAGGTGTATAGACGTAGATGTGGATGTAGAGGTGGATATATGCATGTAGATGTAGATGTATAGATGTGGATGTGAATGTGGAGTGGATGTATGCATGTAGATGTAGATGTATGGAGGTGAATGTGAATGTGGATGTGTGGATGTATGCATAGGGATGTAGATGTATGCATGTAGATGTGAATGTACGCATATAGTTGTGGATGTATGGATGTGAATATACGATTGTGATGTGAGGGAATCTGAAGTGATGAGATGGAAATGATGTGATGGGATGAGTATACATATAAATGGAATATGGAATAAGTAATGTAGATTGAGGAGGGATAATGTGGAAAAATGAAAGTTAAAATAGAAATTGTATTGTAAACTGTTTGTAAATGCTGTTTGTAAATGCTGTCTGTAAATGATTGTTTTATGTCAAGAATGCTGGGGGGAGCATTTTGACCGTCTTGTGATTAAGGTCGTGATGAGAAAGTTGCAACTGCTGACGGGGAGTCAATGAAGGACGTCTCGCGTAGCAAGGTCGGCCGAGGTCTTGACCAGCCTCGGTGCGATTAAAATGGTGAGCTTCCGGTACGGTGGATGAGGGGCCAAGGAAGCGGCCTATGCGTGAAGCGCTAGGTTACCTGCGAAGGATCCTAGAGGGTGCTGACCATACGGTGCTCGGGCTCTGGGTCGCCTAGGATACCCACGCGTGCGTCGAGGAAGATATTGGAACAGAGTTGGAGTTGTTTTCTGAAATCGAGCATGGATCTGGTTGATTGACCTTGCTGGTCTTCAATGGATGAGTCCATGGCTCCTTATATGGATCTGTTGGTTGATCTTGCTGATCTTCAACGAGAGTCCATCATGTTAAGTGATTATATTGCCAAGTATTATGGGCTAGGAACTATCGAAACGGCTCTTGAGCGTTCTAGTTGCCAATGATGCCATAGATACTCTGATGAAGGAATGATGGGAAATTAAGAATCAATTGGATAAATTGGAAGATGGTGATCAATGATACTATGGTTTTATTAAAGGATTGTTTTAAACTGGTTGAATCTGGTTGAAAAAGGCAATTTCATATTGGGTGTGTGAGTGGTGTGACTAGTTTTATTTTGCATGAACATCTGGCTAGGGGGCCTTGGAACTCTTTTCCTTGGTACCCGGGACAAAACCTAACCAAATTTTTAATTGGATCCCATCACTACAGTTGTTGGGCGGTTGGCTAACCCATGGGATTGGATGGGGTTAGGCTGGACTGATGGATCCGTAAATCGAGACTCAAACTTTTGTTTTTACGATAGAAAAAAAAAATCCCGGACAGTAACTGTTCTATGGATAGGAATCAACGGCTGTGCCTCTTGAATGGGGAAAAAAGCGTTGATCCCAATGATCCAAGTGCAAGTTTCTTCCTTGAACTGACTAAGTATCTTATAGATGTAATTGGATCATCTCGATCAGAAATGATCTTGACTACGTTAGAGTAAAAAGTTATCCTGGTGGAATCGCCCGTGCTTTCCGGTAAAGGAAGTTTTTCCAGGTTCGGTTTTGGAACAACCGACGGATTAGTCTCTTATCCGGATATCCGTGGGCGAGGCCCCGAGTGTGGGACCCCTGTCCCGCGCGAGAAGCGCTATTTCCGCTGCTAGTATCCCGAATCTGTTGCTCGGTGGGAACAGGGATCTTACAAAGAACCTGAAGAATACATGTTGAATATTTTAAGTGTTGTTTTCAGCTCCTTTCTTAAGAACTGTGGACTATGATAATGTATCTCAAAACCTGAAATAATGGACTGCACATTAGATTTGGAGAAAAAGGAGGTTATTTCTTAAGAGCTGTGGACTATAGTGTGTGATACTGTATCTCATAATGCGCATGACACACACCACAGTCCACCCCTTTCACGTTCTAATATATTTCTTTTTCAAGGTTCTTGAAACAAGCTCTTCATTTACTCTCAAGATTCATATATTTTTACTTGTAGGTGCTGCCAAATGGAAAATCTCACTCCAAATCTCAACATGGAGTGGTGTGAGGAAGAAAGAGTGCCTTTCACCCAATATTCCCAAACATGGGATTCTCAGTTTTTATCACATTGCCAATCTATGGAACAAGGGGGTAAACATGGTTTGTCTCAAACTGATGTAACCCCACCCCCCCACATTTTTTCTTTTTGTCATGGGCTCGCTGCAGCTACTCGAGCATTACCAACATTAATCTACCCCAAACCGTAGAGGGTAAGAGTAAACTGAAGGCTCGAAAAGGAAAGAAAGTTTTAGCAACTTCATCTCAAACTGTACCCCCTCTTATTAACACACCTCCACCAATCCCACAATCCATTTCCCAGTCTCTACCGGTAGAAGGGAAAGCTTCAAGCTTCAAGCGATGCTGGAAAGCCAATTCCAACAAAGATTTTCTTTCAATCAGGAGACTGGACAATGAAAGAAACTGCCACTCTATTGGATGCTCGTGCCAAGTTATTTAAAGATATGAAAGATGGTAGTCTAAATGTCATCCTTAAGACGGGAGATGAGCAGTGGGAGTTCATATCAAAATTTTGTGTTCAGCAAGGAGTGTTTCGTTCTCCCGATCAATGTCTCTTTCGCTGGGATCGTATTTCAGCATAATTCAAGAAGGTGCATGGCATATCCCTTCTGGTTGTGATAGTTATTGGAACATGACTCCTAACCAACTGAGAAGAAATGAAGCTCCCTCGAAACTTTGCTGAAGATCTATACACAACCATACTTTTTTTTTTTAAACCAACAAGCACAGGAATTAAATAAGAGAGACAGAATTTACACAGTCTGGCTGTGAAACAGCCCAACACAAATAACAATTACAAAACTCATTGTCTCAAATCTTCAATTCTGGATTGCAAAGTATATAAAAAGCGAAAGGCCTCCTCCTTCTTCATTTGAAGCGCACATTGCTGAGCTTGTGAGACGGATTACTTGATTGCAAGGGTTCTCCAAGTACTGCATCTTGTTTGGTATACAATCTCATCTGCACTAGGTGGATGTCATGGATCTACACATAAAAATCAGAAAACAACATTCTCAGATTTGGAATCTGGTAAGCAGCCTCAAAAGCAGTCGCACATCTATCTCTCCAAATTAAGCAGAGGAATTCAGCTCTAACTCCGGCCCAACAATGAGAGAGCACCCAAACCGAGTCCCCAAGAAGAAGTTGTTTGGCAGATGGCAGGCAGCCCAAAGTAGCCCAAATCGGAGATAGAATGTCAACAGATCTCTGACAATTTCTGAATAGATGCCCAATATCTTCGATGCAAAGTTTACATCTACCACAAATCCCATCTGAGATTCCACATTTCCTACATTTGTCACCTGTCCAGATGGCTTTATGCATAATCAACCACATTAACACAGATTTCTTAGGCTGAATCTCTTTAGACCAAAGTGAGCTGAATTTGAAGTTCCATTGACGTCTATCATACAGGACTGCCCATCTTTTGTTGAGAATCACATGAACAGGGGTAGATAGAGCAGTTGGGACACGGGGGGGTGACAGAACGCTGTGCCTCCTCTCCAACATAGACCTTTGAGGGAGATGGGCTCAGAGACTGAAATCTGCCAGGCCACTTCTTCAGGAAAGATGCTAATACGTTCTTGCACCAGCCTCACTTCCCATGGGAGGAGAGAGAATTTTAACAGCAGCTCATCATTAGTCATCCACCTATGGGAGGGAAGGTGCCACACGTCAGCCCACACTTTGATTCCTTTTTTGTGAATACGTAATGCAGAACGTATTGAGATGCTGGACACCGGAGGCACTGGACTAAGAGGAAACCACAGCAAGTCGGAGGCTCTGATAGCGAAACTGTGTCTGCTTTCCCACACAACTCCTACTTTATCACGATACTTGTTCCAGGCTTTCCATAAAGAGCGAAGTTGATCAGAACCTTTAGGTTTGACAGGTTCATGACCTATCAAGATGGTAATCCAAGGCAAATCCTTCCAACCTGAGAAGTTTTCCAAGGAGAATTGGTCAGAGTTCCTGAAGAGCAAACGGGAAGAAAATTCCTCAGGGTGAGAGACAGCTCTAATAATAGCCTTAAAAGCAAGACAGTCAGCCCTAGCAAGAATATCTACTACCCCCAATCCCCCTTTGTCCTTGGGAAGGCAGCAGAACTCCCATTTGACTTTGGCAACTCCTCTCCTGAAATGGTCTCTTGTCCAAAGAAAGTTCCTACACAGCTTTTCAATTTCCTGTCTGGGGGTCTCCAGCAGGAGAGGAAGAAAAGGACGTAAGCAGTTAAGAAATGATTAATTACCAACACTGTGCCTGCTAATGAAAGCTGCAAACCCACCCATCTATTCAGCTTACCCCTGAATTTTTCAACTACCCAGTCCCACCTTTGTTTCAGGGTAACTCCGAATCCCATAGGAATGCCCAGTAACTGAAAGATTTCACCATCCCTAATGCTTTGACAACCCTGCTGAATCACCCACAAAGGGAGATTTCCTTCAACAGAGAACACGCCGGTTTTTGTATGATTAACCCTTGAGCCAAAAGCTAGACAGAAGGTGTCCAGCACCGTCCAGAAGGTCAGGAGAGAATTCTGATCATTGATGAGCAAGGCGTTGGTGTCATCCGCAAATTGAGATAGAATCTGCACACCATTTGAGCTCGGAAAGGGAATGCCTTGGATTAGCCCCAATCTCTGGGATCTTTGCACCATACAATTCAAGCTATCCACAGCTATCACAAACAGCAGAGGAGCAAGGGGACAGCCCTGTCTGACCGACCTAGCCAAGGGAAAAACGTCTAACATTGAGTTGTTAAGTGCCACTCTAGCTGAAGCGTTGCCAAAAAGGGTCTTAACAAACTGGATCAAGCTCGGGCCAAACCCCATCTTCTCTCCAGACTGAGTAATACAAAACTCCACTCCAGCCTGTCATATGCTTTGTCAAAATCAACTTTGGCAAAAATAAAGTCTATACCTCTCTCCTGAGCATACTCTACTCCTTCCCAAATTGAGATTACAGCTTCAATAAGTCTTCTTCCACGAATGATGAACCCTTTCTGCTCAACTGAGATACGTTTCATTAAGCTGGGAGTGATCTTGCAGGCTATCACTTTGGCGAGCACTTTGTACACAGAGTTCAGCATGGTCAGAGGCCTCCAATTCTCAAGGAGATCCTTAGGACCACGTTTGTGAATAAGTTTTATCACTCCCGTATTGATAATAGTGGGCAGGGCAGAGTACTTCACCGATTCTTCCCAGACCTTCTGAATGAAAGGGGCAATCCAATCTTTAAATGCAAGGAAGAACTCACCAGGCATACCATCCAATCCAGGAGTTTTGTTAGGTTTCAGACACTCTATGGCCATCTTAATTTCTGAGATTGAAATAGGAACATCAAGTTGCCTTGCCAGCTCTGCAAAGATGACCTTATATCTAGCCTCCCAGACAGTGTCACGTGCTTTAGCCTTCAGCTCACTGGGCTCTTCAGGTGAACTAAAGAGCTTTTGAAAGTGATTACGGACCAGCACATAGTTTTCCTCCTCAGTCCTAGCCGTGCCATCATCTGTGGACAGCAAGGGTACAAGATCCCTCACTTGTTTTTCCCTCAGTATCTTGAACATTTCTTTAGACGGGCGGTCTATCTTTCCAGCCCACCACTCTCTAAAGAACACCGTGGCATGCTTGAAGGCTAGATCTAATATGGGCCCTTAGCTTTGTGATCATTTCTTGTTCCTCAGCTGCAGCATTGCTCTTGGCTTCAAGTTCCATAAGATGGAGATAGATAGATTCTCTCCTTTTCCTCCTAATGATAGTCACCTCTTTCCTAAAACCAATAAGGGCTTTTTGTGACTCCCTCAGAGCTTGAGACCAAGCCGCGACAGGGGAGTGAGCTTTGCTGAATGCTCTCACCCAGATCCTCTTGAGTTCATTTTGCACCACCTTAAGATGGAAGAGGGGGTGAAACCATGAATTTCTAACTTTAGTGGCTTTGTCATCCATGGTGACTACTAGGGGATAATGATCCGACAAACAGGAGGAGAATTTAGGTTTGGACTTGACTCTGGAGTATAAGTTGGCTAAATCCGAGGAGACGTAGCATCTGTCTAGCCTTGCCTTCCTGGCATTATCGCCAGAGGAGTAATTCTGCCAAGTGAACTCAGATTCCTCTCCTACATCCCACAAAGACAAGAGCTCTTTGACTTGGTCCCACCTCTCTTTCTCTAGACCTTTGATTATTTGTCCCAGGCCTTTGTATCTATCCGCTAAGGACTCCACCATGCTTGATCATGTCGGGAAAGAGAGGTTGATTAACCCTGGTGATGTTGTGTATGACACAGCACAAGATATTTTGGGTGAGTCATGCATTATTTAATTGGTATTTTAGGTAAATTGTGGATTATCTGATTTCTTTCAATGCTTAATTGTTAGCAATTTCAAATCATTGTCATTTTTTATATGTAGGGGATTCCACTTCACCGAATAGGGCTGGTGGTTCAAGCAACAAGGATGGTGATCCCTTCATGGATGAGGAGTGCTCATCCGGCAAGAAACGCAAGTGAGGAGATAAAATGTCGGTGCTGAAAAAAGAACTTGAGGGTACAACAAAGCAACTCATTTCATTCATGGATAGCATCGATGCGCGAAGGGGAAAACATGAAGATGAGGTTATTGAGCTCACAAAGTCCGAGTTTGAGGTAGTGGCACTCAATAGAAAGTGCTTGGCATTGGAAGAGGAGTCTAACGAAGCCTTGAAACAAATTGCTGAAGCATTTAAGTGCTTTGCCATGCATGCATCATCTTTTAATGCATAATGGAAAAGTGTGGCTTTTAAATTGCAAGTCATGGCCTATGTTTTTTGTGGAATGCTTATCTTTTGTAATGGTCTTTGTTATCCAAACTTAAGTCAAAGCATATCCTGGCTGTAATATCTATCCTCGTTGTAATATCTATCCTCACTGTAATATCTGCAATGTTTTGATGGATTTTGGCATCTAAACAGTTCTGTATCCTGGTCTTCTAAGGTGGTCTTAGCATCTAAACAGTTATGTATCCTGGTTTTCTAAGGTGGCCTTAACATCTAATTAATAGTCAATGGGCATTAAGGTCTTAATAGGTGGTCTTAACATCTGTTAATAGTTGGGGATTATGGTCTGATTTGGGCATTTTGTTCACTCACATCTACATAATTGGACACTATGGTCTTTCAGGGTTGGACTTGCATGTGATAACTTGGGCATTTTGGTCTAATAACTCTGAGGAATGGATATATGGCAGCTCCCCTCTTCCAATTGCTTCTTCACAAGCTCCACACTCCCTGCCATGGTTTCCTCTTCTTGAACTTCAGTTATGCTCACCAGGCTCACTGCAGAGCCTACTAACCTGATGGGCTGTGGCATGATCACTCTTGTCGTAATGGGTGCATTGCTTGCAGTGATGTGTCCATTGCTCTTCCTCACTCCATGTCGAAGCATCAGTTCTTTAATGCTTGCAGCAGATGAGGGGGTCTTCTTGCTCGTTTAGCTTGGCTTCCTGAACAGGACACCCCATCAAGTAGGGCACCCATCAAGTAGCCTCTTGGTTTGTAATCACTTCTTCAAAAAACCCCATAAAGTAGTAGAGATGTAATCACTTTGGCTTTCTAACTGCAATTTGAACTGACCCAACCGAGTAGGGATTCCCAGAGGATCAATAAAGGGGGCAAGCATACTAAAATCGTCTTTGCAGGCACTTTCATAGCCGTGGTTGACCCACAAAACCTTCTGGCTGTTGTCTTCAGGCTCTGAAGAATGGCCATAGACTTGCTCCATGTATGCATAGCTGCTTCTAGGGACACTGTTATTTGGAAGGCTATGGCTGGAAGAAGACCAGCTGGATATGGTGGGGAGTCCCCTCTTGAAGGAGTCTCGGGAAGTAGGTCAATGTGGTGAAGAACAATGTGGTGGCCTACCTGCCCAACACCAACATAACAGGCATCATCGTGGGCCGAGGTGTTCACAAGCCTGCCCAACGCCGCCCTGGTGCTACTCCCTGCCATGAAGTTTCTGTACTCTGCTTTGCTTTAGTAGCTTCCAATCTCCAAAAGCAGGTTAAGATCTCAACAACCCTCTCCACTTCCCTCATCTTGGATTCCTTCCCTCAAGGAAGGGCGTGTATCCTCTGTGGTTCTAATTTCGGAGGTACTTGGCCTTCTCCTTGAGGGGAAGAGAGAGGAACTTCCTGCTCTGTTCAAACACTTGCTCCATGAAGGCCGGACTGATCCCATGGTTCACAAGGTAGAAGAAGCCACAGTCCAGACATGCCCACCGACCGGTAACGCAGCTCAGTTCAGTGGCAATCGCGCGCGCGCTGTGTTTCAGGCTCTCGAGTCTCTCCTCTGTTTTTTTTCCAGGATTTTTTTTAAAAAAAAAATCAAAAATTAAACTGTGGTCCACGCGACCACTCGCCGTACGGGCAGAAAGCCGTGCTTTTTGCCCTGCCCACCATGGGTGGGCGGTCCCACGCGACCACCTTAAGATCATAACTTATTTCTAGCCGTTGTAAAAACCCCATCATTTCAATTTTTGGTTTTTATTTTTTATTTTTTAAGAGGCCATCTTCTTCACCCCCCCTCCTCGTTACTAGTTAGTCTCCACCGCCCGGGCCCCTCTCTCTCTTTCTCTCTCTCGCTGGACCTCACGGCACTCGCCGCTGGATGATCTGCTGGAACGTGAAGCTTCTTTGCCGTTTCACTGGCCATGCTACCGTGAAAGCATTCTTTGTCTTCTTCTCCCCATCCATCGTTGGCAGTTTTCCGTCTCCTTGCGTAGCAGGCTGGTGCTGACTCCTCCTTGCATACGCACCACTCCACCCCCTCGTACTCCTATAAAGCCACTCCCCCACGGCTAGGATATTAGCTCTGCCGATCACTTCCGCGTAGCCCTACACCACCCCCTTTGCTTTGTTTCCGCGTACCCCCCCACCACTCGTTCGTCTAAGCGAACCCCTCGCCCAGCCACCCCCTCACCACCACTCGTTCGTCCTCGCGACCTTTTGCTAAGCGAACCCAGCCACTCCTCACGTGCTTTCTGCCTCTCTCCAACTCTCGCAGCCTGTCCCTTCCCTCTGGTGACCCGCCGGCTCTCTCTTGCTCTCTCTATCTCCCGCTCTCACTCTCCTGTCAACTCCCTCACCCTCTCTATCTCCTGCACTCACTCCCCTGTCAATTCCCCCACCCTCTCTCACTCCCTGCCTCTCACTCTCTCCCTCTCCTGGTCTATTCTCTAACTACTTCCACCTCTCTCTCTCTCTCTCTCTCTCTCTCTCTCTCGATCGATCATTCATTCAATGTCTTTCTCCGTTTCTTCTATTTTTCACTACTAAGATAAAGAAAAAAACTATAACTTTGCATAAAACCTGGTGGTGGAAGAATAAACTAAGAGATTAGAGGTTCTATCTCCAAGGAAGTTCACGTTATATTCTACTTAAGTTCTATCTCCAAGGAAGTCCACGTTATATTCTACTTCAGAGAGGATTTTAACTCAACTCCCAAGCCATGTGAGTTACTTCCTGACAATAAAAATAAGGCTCAATCACGACAAGGAATAATGGCTCGTGGAGGATGTGGTTGTCCCCAAGGGTAGTTGACTGTGATGAGGACTCGATGAGGATACAATTGAACCTCAAATAGCAGTAATTGCAAATGTTTCCCAAGGAAGTGGAGGACTAGCTCAACTTCTTGTAACCACAAATATTGGACCTCCACCTTGTCATGTAAGTGGGACCAACCCTAGAAGTTTTTTATTAAGAAAAGGGATTGTCTTATGCATTTAACTAGGGATTTTTCCTTTAAGAAAATAGAAAAGGTTCTCTCTCTCATGTGAGTATGTTTGTTACATGGATTGCTACATGAAATGTAGATACATTTAACTAGGTAAATTTTCTTTACGAAAATAGAAAAGGTTCTCTCTCATGTGAGTATGTTTGATACATGGATTGCTACGTGAAATGTGGATGTAAGATTACGACAAGGCCGGTCATATATTCTAAAGTTGTTGAAAAATAAACCAAGGGACGTGTATCTCTTGGGGATAACCATTCCGAAGTGATCGGTTTGGGGCAATTGGGTATTCCCCCACCCAGGGTAACCAACTCTTAAGTATTTATGGAGTTGGGCAACTACTTATAATGGTTAACAAACCACAAAGGAGGGTGAAGGTTCCTATCAGGATTGCAACCCTGAGCCTAACAGGTCTCATGTTAGTTTAGGTGAGTGAGGGGACATTTCACCTTACTAATATGTAATAATTTATCACCAGGACGGGGTCGCAATGCCTAGATTATATGTAACTCACTGCACCGAGAGGTGTTTTAACTCACTGCACCGAGAGGTGTTTTTCAAGATTATGTTGTAATTAAAATTTATAATTATATATGTATTGTTTTAAAAATGATTTGTTGGCATTAAGGGATAAAGGAACCTGTGAAGGAAATTAAATTAAGGAATTATGCTATGTGATGTATCTGTACCAATAAATGTGCTTAGTAATTAAAAACCTCAAAGTGGAACCTATCTCGAATCTAGAAAGTGGGTGGTAGGGTGGACCCGATTAGTCAAGTATTTAAAATATAGATTAATATTAGGTAAGACTCCCAAGACCATGAATGTATTTGTACATCAAATAGTCAAGAATTAGCTCTCGATCATGCAATCTTCATAGAAAGCTTAGGGCGTTTCTTACTAGTGAGACCCCTCTCTACCAACCCGATTAGTCACATACTTTCCAAAGTAGAAAATATAGATAAATATTAGGTAACACTCCCAAGACCATGAATGTATTCGTACATTGGATAGTCAAGAATTGGCTCTCGATTAGGCAATCTTCATAGAATGTTTGGGGTGTTATGTACTAGTGAGACCCCTCTCTACCTCGAAGGAAGGAAGGGTACGGGAGGTATCTTACAGGTGGTATTAGAGCCATGTTAAGGGTAGAGAGAAAATTTAATTGTGACAATTGAATTACATGTATGATCCCATATGAGTATTGATACAGTAGAAATACTCAAATTGACCTTCAACCAATTAGTGATCAAACCAATTGACGAATGAAGAGCTTAGGCAAGTCACTTTTTAGACTTCTATCGACCACTACATTGAGGATGAAGTTTCTACAGTTTCTCGCTACTCATAAATGTATATTCGCTAGTAGATTTGCACTTATAGATATCGAGCTATGCATCCTTTAGATTTTAGAGAAGCTTAGAGTTCTAGAATACTTCATTTTCTATTGGACTCTTTTCCTAGATCAAACTGTCATTGCAAATGGGAAGACGTACGCATCCCAACACACTCAATTCATCCCTAAGTGTAGGATTCATTGTTGTGGTAGGTTTCACCCAGGATTTGTAGGGATCATTGATTCCAAAAACATCTATGCCTTGGATCTTACCAAGCAATCTCCCAAGTTTGTCATAGGGATAAACAATCTTCAAGAAAGTATTGTAAATCAGCACTCAACCTTGTTCGCAAAATGTAATAAAAAGTGAATATTATCTTTTTCACCTCTTTGGGTTTTCTTTGAGTTTGGCATTAAAGCATGTTCTCTCTTTTCATGCCAACATGATGATGAAGGTGAAATGAAATTCTTGCTTGAGTAGATGCAACCCTCTTCCTTCTTAACAAAAGGAAAAGATGTGGCTAAAGATGTAGTGGCATAGATAGAGTCCATGATCGACTATTTCTCTCTTGTTGGTACTAATGAAGCCAACCAATCTATGTTGGCCTGTTTTTGCCTAACTAATGAGGTTTCTTCCCTAAAGTTTAAGCATGGTTTATTATACAATAATCTTCGTTTGCTTTTTTACTACTTTTCTACCAAACTATAGGATGGGAACGTTTTTCATTCTTAATCATGGATTATTATATGATAATCTTCAAATTTTTTTAATGCTAAGAACACTACATGGTGAGAGCAGGGTTCGAACCCGCAATCTTTAGATCATGAGCCTGACAAGTTGGCCAAAAGAAAAGGAGAGGGAAAAGATACTACATTTGAAAAAAAAAATCAAAGGAAGAAGCTGAGACAATCATGAAATCCATTAGAAAGAAATGGGATCATCGAGAGGTTTTCTTCCATGAAGAAAACTGGAAATAAGAATATTGTCTCTAGAAAAAGGACTAGAAAAAAGAACGTCTCTAGAAAAAGGATTGAAAAAAAGACATTCATTTTAGGGGTGATCACAAATAAATTATCTAGCCTAACAAGACCTTACCTTACCACATCAAATTTGCACAAGAAGTTAGAGCTTTAGTGAAGCTAGATTGTCCAATGAAAGGGTGATCATATGGTGGAAGGAGTGGTGTAGAGAAAAGGATGTCTAGGAAAGCACTGTCACCTAGAAACAAATCAAGGGAGCTATCAAGAAAAGGTACTTGCCCTTGGACTTTGAAGCCCTAAAGATGAATGAGTGTCATGTGCATGAAAGATGCCATGGACATTATCAGGTGGTGCTGGTCCAAAAGAGGCAGCCAGATAAAAAGTATGAACCAGAATTTAGGAGCATCAGCGTGCAGATGAGGTAGTAGCTTCGACTTGGAGCCAGGGCATGGATGATGCGTTGTCGGCGGGCGGCGGCTGAACCAGGTAGGAACACATGAGCTGTCGGCTGCTTACAGAAAATGGGCGGCCGGACCAAACAGTGGCGGTTGACCAACCAGAGGCGGCTGCAGAGCACTGGGTTTTATGGATTTAATGCCAAGACTGCTGGGGCCGGCTGCTGGTCGGCCAGTTATCCAAGGAAATCAAAAGGCCTATAAATAGGTAAGGTAGCTCATCATTGTACTCATTCAGTCCTTTAGGGATTGGATCCTTAGGGTCCAAGTAGGGACCAAAATTTGGTGTTTAACACCCTTTTTATGAAGACAACCTAGGGCTGTAGAAGAGTACCTTTTCGTACTATAGTAATATACTGAATTTCCAGCACATATCTCTCTACTCTCTCTCTCCATTTTTGCGTTTTGCATCAGCATGTTTCCAGGAGTGTTTAGGGCTGAAAGAAGACTCCTAGAGCTTTCGCGTGTTACATTGGTATCAGAGCATCAGGCTTAGCAAAGCTAAACACTGAATCAGTCCCATATGATGGTGTACAAGTCCAAAGTACAGGAAAGTACACGGATACGAAGCCCAAGGCAAGGAACACAGAATCCGGAAGAGCTCCCAGGAGGTTTGTTGGTGGGATTCCACAGAGCCAGAGGGGATGGCAGTCCTATGAGCCAGATAGGTTCTCGAGCAACGGTCCCAAGGGAGGATTATCCTCCAAGGGGTGATGTGAGAGTGCCAGACTCATTTCTCAGTAATGAAGACCAAGACAGTGTTCAGAGTCGGGGCAAGAATGGATTGTGGACTAGATGAAACAGATGCATAGATTTTAATCTGAGACAAAGTGGGTTGAAAACCAGGCCGGGCTTTCAGAGAAAAGGGTTGCCATGGATGGATGGATGACAGAGGGACTTCGGGAAAAGAGTGGGATGATGACAGTCATCCAAGAACAAGTTGGAATCCCGTCATCAAGTTTAGTAGAGGGGGATGTCATGTGCATGAAAGATGCAATGGACATTATCAAGTGCTGGTCTAGAAGAGGCAGCCAGATAAAGAGTATGAACCAGAATTTAAGAGCATCAGGGTGCAAATGAGGTAGTAGCTTCGACTCGAAGCCAGGGCATGGATGATGCGTTGTCGGTTGAACCACCAGGTAGGAAAACATGAGCTGTCGGCGGCTACTTACAGAAATTTACGGCTGGACCAAACAGTGATGACCAGGACCAAATCAGAGCAGCACTGGGTTTTATGGATTTAATGCCAAGACTACTGGCCGTGGTCGGCCAGTTCTCCAAGGAAATCAAAAGGCCTATAAATAGGCAAGGTAGCTCATCATTTTACTCATTCAGTCCTTTAGCGATTAGATCCTTAGGGTCCAAGTAGGGACCAGAATTTTGGTGTTTAACACCCTTTTTATGAAGACAGCCTAGGACTGTAGAAGAGTACCTTTTTGTACTATAGTAATATACTGAATTTCCAGCACATCTCTCTCTCTCTCTCTCTCTACTCTCTCTCCATTTATGTGTTTTGCATCAGCATGTTTCCAAGAGTGTTTAGGGCTGAAAGAAAAACTCCATGCATGTTGGTAGCTACCTATGCATGCCAGTACCTTCCTAAGCATGCGTGTAGCTTCCTAGGCATGCCGGGAGCTTCCTAAGCATGCATGTAGCTTCCTAGGCATGCCGATAGCTACCTATACATGTCGTTAGCTTCTTAGGCATGCTGGTAGCTACCTATGCATACCAGTAGCTTCCAATGTATGTCGTTAGCTTCTTAGGCATGCTCGAAGCTACCTATGCATGCTGGTAGCTTCCTATGCATGCATAGGTAGCTACCTAGACATGCCAGTAGCTTCCTAGGGGTACCTTCCAATGCTGGTAGCTTCCTAGGGGTACCTTCCAATGCATGCCGGTAGCTACCTATGCATGCCGGTAGCAACCTATGCATGTCGGTAGCTTCCAATGCATGCCGGTAGCTTCCAATGTAGCAACCTAGGCATGCCGATAGCTACTAGTTCATGATGCCGGTAGCAACCTAGGCATGCCGGTACCTTCCAATGCATGCCTGTAGCTACCTATGCATGCCAGTAGCTTTATGCATTAGCCATATGCATGAGGCTATATGCATAAGGCCTCATGCATAAGAGTTTTATGTTTTTTCTTAGATAGATGGCAAATAGCTTGAGGCGCGATGTTACACGTGAAGGAGGAGTCGATATTTCAACAATATTTTTAAGTATATATTAGCCTCAAATTGTATCTTATCTTTTAATTAAATAAGATTATCTTAAATAACAACTTTCTAAAATGTTCATTTGTTTATATGTCTATAGCTTGAAGCAGTGGACCACCCCCCTACGCAAGATGAATATGATTTTTCATTACAATGGGATTTGCAAGCTCTATTTGATAAGGTGTAAGATGAAGGATATATTGTTATTACTAGAGGACATGCTTGGCAAGCATGGCAAGTAAGTACATTCCTAAACCCTAAACCTCTTTGTTTTTGCAAAACTGATTTTCACTTATGTTAGTTTTTTTTTATGTTTTAGGATCATGTAACTAGAAATGATGGTGTAAATGTCCAAGCAAGGAGCGATGGAAATGTGAGAAGTGAAGCGGGTGGAGCTATAAGGAACAATAATAATCACACAACATGAGATCTAGATAACCCCTAGCTCCATATATTTTCATTACACTTTATCTTGTATATGAGTTCTTTGGAATCATACACTTATGTAATACTGTTAAGTATTGTAATTGAATTTTGACATTCCTAAAACCATGAAATACAATTGTCTTTTTTTTTTGTATTTGTCAAGTTTTACATTACACTTGTCCATGATGATGTGAAGTTGTGTTAGTTTGACTAAAAGAGTTGGGGCAGAGTGGGGAGTCCTGTGCAGACTCCCTAGTCTACCCAACTTTCTTTTTATGCAGTACTTTCGCTGCTGCTCAGCAACAAAACTAGCAGCGATATTTCGCTACTCAGTAGTTGTAAGATCCCCCGCTTCCTAAATAGGGAAAACCTTTTAGATAGTCTTGTAAGTCTAACTTAGTTTCCTACTCGTTGATACCTTAACCATATAAGATACAAGGATACGATTAGTATGTAGACCTAGTTCTATCTCGCAGAGGGAGCGTGGTATTTTTAAAGGATTTCTAAAATTAAACCATTCATAGAGAGATTGACTTTAATTCGGGCAACCTCTATTCTTGACTTTAATTCGGGCAACCTCTATTCTTGACTTCTAGAAACAACGCTTTTTTCCTTATCTATGCAAGGCACAACCGCTGACCTAGTCCTCTAGAGTAGGGTTGCCCAGGGATTTATTTATCTAACGTAGCGCTTTAATTAATTTATTGGAAAGTTACCTGACTAATCAGGTCCATCCGTCCATAGGATGTTGCTGACAGGGCATCCCATCCTCCCACTTTTCACCCAACTCATGTGTCAACTTATTTTCTAATTAATTCCTACCACACTGTTTGACATAAATAAACAAGTTCCTTAATTAAAATCCTTACACATGGTTCATTTAAACAGTTTTTATCAATGATACACAATGTTGACAAACAAAGTATTCAAAAAAATAGAAACAATGTTCAAAATTATTCATAGCCAAATCCAAGATTTTTACTTTATTATGCCGATAATTTAGAATTCGGCCTTCCAGCCTCTACGGACTGGGCAATCCTTACAGGACCATACACCTCATCGTCGGTAGTAGCTGGCAAGGACTCAAGCTGGCTTATCGCCCCCTCCAGCTCCAGCACTTGATCCTCCCGCTCCTCAGAGGGATGTCTACGCGCTAGGGAGGGCTTATTCACCGCACTAGCCTAGGCCCACAGAACTAGGCAGCATCACAATATTCACCTCCATTGGCAAAATCTTATTCTCCCAATGGTATGAGGGATACCTTGGGTTAACTCCGGGCCTCGCTAACGTTGCCGCCGGCTACACAAGCACGGAAACGGGGTTAGTGTCGAGACGGGGAGAAGATATACCTGTACTTCTTAACTCAATCAAGAAAACACTTTACAAATTGAATTCTAGAATATGACATATTTCATCACTTTCTTTGAGAAAACAACAATTTCACCAAGAATTTTTGGTATAAAGAAAAATAGCATCTCTTTCTTAATGTATTTAAAGTTAACATTAAAGATTAATAAATAAATAAAAATCTTCTTTTAAATGATGACCAAGCTAACCTGGTCATCATTTCTTTGTGGGGCTCCCAAGGGGAGAGATGGGGCGGCATCTGGAGCAACCTCTCGAGACTCCTTGATGTGCACGTCTCTCGAGGTGATATTTTGGTGCTTTTGTGAAGGAGCCATTCTGCCCACCTTCTTGTAGACCGTGATGCCATGAATCCAACGCTTTTGTCGGATCACAATTTGGATCTTGTTTGCTCAAGTTATGAGCAAAAAACCCTAGAGGTGTGAATCACCTCTAAGAGACTAAAATCCCTTACTAAAGTCACCGCTAATGGGGGGGAGGTGTCCTTAAACTTGATTTGCAGCAGGGAGAAGGCTGCAACTAGAGGGAGAGGAGGGGGAGTCCTCCCCTTAAGTCTATTCACATGGGGGAGGGGGGGGAGGGGGGGAAGAGCAGCTAAGGACACTCTACCCTCAAGGGTGAGAGGAGGCAAGAAATATTCTACAGAGGGCTTACTTGGAGATGAGAAAAAATGGCTTGCTGGAAGGCTGTCGGGTACAGTGCGGTGCAGACTATCGGGTATGGGCACTTGCAGAATGGCAAGTACAATTAGAGTAGGGTGTTGGGGTGTGTCTCGACCACGAGGTATTGGGGGATTTATATAGGTGCAGGTATGGGTACAGGTGCAGGGAAAGGGAGAGCAAAGCGTGGGTGCAAAGGATGGTGTACGATGAAAGTACACTGACCTGTGGCCTACATGAGCCTAGGGAAAAGAGTGGTGCTTGTGTGTGGACAAAAGCTATGGTACGCATGTACCTTCCGAGTTAGAGGCATCATGGGAGTCCACGTGGCGATCTATGTGGACCGTACACTAGGGTGGTCAGCCTTTGGTCCTTGCGCAGACGCTCGAGTGTGTACGACATCTTTTTGGGGTGGGGATCCCTAATTTGGGACGCCGACCTCAATATGCATGCCGGAGCGCCCGATAGTTCAAAAAAAAAATTCCAGCAAAAATATCCAAGGTGTCTCCCTGGTCATAGGGGTGTTGACCGTTTGTCAATTGGACACCCAATTGTGCATTTTTATTAAGGTTTAAGCTTGTCATATTTTTAACTAAAAATAACTAAAAATTTACATATAGGCTTGATCCCATGTCCGTTTTGGATGCTGTAAAATCCTATATTAAGGCAAAATCGTGCACAAATTCTGAATTTGGACTCAAAATTCTAAGATTCTAAGTGAAAATAGCTCATTTATTAAAATTGTTGATTTTTACATCACAAAAGACCATAAATTCGTGGGCATGTAGTATTATTGAAGATGGGCATGTTACAGCAGTGTTATTTCGCAGCCTAGTAGCAAAATAGCACTGCTTAGTAGTTCGCTGCTCACAGCAGCAGCGAACCCGTTGCAAAGAAAATAGCAATGACATAGGCTCAACATCTCTGTACCCTTCTAGTTATAAAAGTGCTGCTATTTTCGTTGCTAAAACCCTCATTATGTTTTAATGATTTTCCAATATACCGTAGGGGGATCTAGAGTTTGATCTTGATGGAAAACCAACCAAGTGCTACTTCCATGTAATGCCCCTAGGAATTTATGATGGTATTCTTGGAATGGATTGGCTAAAAGCAAAAAGGGTCACGTCACCATCCCACTGTGAGAGTGAACAAATCTTATTCAAGGATACCAA
The DNA here is from genome assembly GCF_041138505.1 of Cibotium barometz. Lineage (NCBI taxonomy): Eukaryota > Viridiplantae > Streptophyta > Polypodiopsida > Cyatheales > Cibotiaceae > Cibotium > Cibotium barometz. Next base: position 33,136,841 of record NC_141101.1, on the reverse strand, counting down.
AAATGAAGAAGTAGTAGCTTCACGGAGGACTGGAAGACCCAACTTGAGTAAAGGGTAGTAACTTACTAAAGGGTCTCAAGAAGAATCAAAGGGTGTTCATAGTAAAACTCAACAAGGTAGAGAAAGATGCTATAGGGATTTAACTTGATTGGCTATAGGACTACAAAGATCTCTTCCCAGAGGAACTTACCCAGATGTCTCCACAAGGGAAATTGACCATGAGATTGAGCTTATTCATGGAGCACAACCTATTGGCAAAAAGGACATATAAAATGTCGTTTCCAAAATCGATAGAACTCAAGGAACAACTCCGAATGATGTTAGAGGAAGGAATCATCAGGCTGAATGTATCACCTTGGGGATTCTCATTCCTATTTCAGAAGAAGAAAGATGGAACCTTACAATTATGCAACATTGATGGTAGGGGCCTAAATCAACTCACCGTGTGATGAAGAATAAGTATCCAATTCCTAGGATTGACAAACTTTTAGATCAATTTCATGGAGCCCAAGTCTTCACAAAGATTGATTTGAAGTCTGGTTACTATCAGATTAGGGTCAAGGAAGAAGACATCTCAAAGATAGCATTAAACTCCAAATATGGACATTATGAATACATCGTGATGCTGTTTGGGTTGACTAATGCCCTGGCAACATTTAATAGGCCCATACAAGATATATTCAGGAAGCAGATTGACAATCATATCTCGGTGTTCTTTGATGATATTCTGATCTACTCTAAAGATGAGAAAAAGCTTGAAGCCCAAGTTAGAGAAGTTCTAGAAATCCTAAGGGAGCATCAACTCTTTGCTAAAAAGAGTAAGTGTACCTTCTTTGTAGATAAAATTGAATATTTGGGATTCATTATGGGATTTAAGTAGGCCCAGCAAAGGTACAAGATATAGTGAAAGGCCTCAATTTCCAACATCAAGGAGATTTGCAGATTTCTCAGAATCACAAGGTGTGGTACTGTATCTTTATTCAAGATTATGCAAAGATAGCCACACCTTTAACCAAGCTACTCAAAAATAATACAAAAATAGTTTGGACTAAGGAGCATCAAAAAAGTTTTGATAAACTCTGATAATATTCTGATCTACTCTAAGGATAAGAAAGAGCACGAAGCCCAAGTTAGAGAAGTTCTAAAAATCCTTCTAAAAAGAGTAAGTGTACGTTCTTTGTAGACAAAATTGAATATTTGGGATTCATGGTCTCTAAGGATGGGATTTTAGTAGACTCAGCAAAGGTATAAGATATAGTGGAATGGCCTCAATCGTCCAACATCAAAGAGATTCGAGGATTTCTTGAAAATCACAAGGTGGTACCGTATCTTTATTTAAGATTATGCAAAGATAGACACACCTTTAACCAAGCTACTTAAAAAGAATACAAAAATAGTTTGTACTAAGGAGCATCAATAAAGTTTTAATAAACTCAAGGTGGCTCACAACAACTATACCCATCCTTTAATGCCAAATTTTGATGTAGATTTTGACGTGATCATACTGATGCCAATGGATTGGCATTGGTCAAGTACTCACACAAGAAGGAAAACCAATAGCTTACACTCTAAGGAAACTCAAAGATATGAGAAAAACTATGCTACTCATGATTTAGAACTTCTCGCTATAATTCATGCTCTTAAGATATGGGGCGACACTACCTACTAGGTAGAAGGTTCATGCTTACTACAGATCATAAGAGCTTAAAGTGGATTTTTACTCGGTCAAATCTCAATATGAGACAAAGGTGTTGGATGGAGATCTTATCAAAATTTGACTTTGAAATCAAATATAGACAGGGCAAAGATAATGTAGTTGTAGATGCATTGAGTAGGAAGTCCTTTGTGGTTGTAATCTCTATGCCAGGTTTACTTATGGAAGTAAAGGAGAAAGTAGCCTTGGATTCTTTGACAATATTTTACAACTCATGGTCACTCTACTCTGAAAAGAGAGTAGGATAATCAAATATTACACTCTTAGTGGATGCTTATTCTATCAACTAAGGATGTGCATACCAAACATTAAGGAGTTAAAAGATCAAATTCTACATGAAGCTCATAATGTACCATCTGCTGGATATCTAGGGTATGTGAAGATGCTGAATGTTCTTCAAAGGAGTTTCTTTTGGCCATGATTAAAGAAGGATATACTCGGGTATGTCACACAATGCTTAGCTTGTCAGAGGAACAAGGCTAAAAGGGTAAAAATGTGAGGCAAGTTGCTCCCACTAAATATTCCTCAAATGAAGTGGGGATGCATCAGTATGGATTTTGTCACGTCTTCCTTCTGTACAAGGGGGTTATGAGTCTTTCATGGTGGTGGACAAGTTGATGAAATTAGCCCATTTAATTCTTGTCAAAAAGACCTTTAAGACAACGGACATTGCAAGGATATTCATCAAAGCGATATTCAAACTCCATGGTTTGTCGAAAAGGATTGTCAATGATAGGGATACAAAGTTTTTTTCTTGGTTTTAGACCTCTTTTTGAGGGGATTAGAACTGAGTTAAACTTCATCATAGCCTATCACTGAGAATCAGATGGTTAGACTGAAAGGGTAAATTAAGCCATTGAAGGCTTATTACAATCCGAGCCAAAGCTATTGTTAACCCATTCCTAGGGTTAACAAGAGCTACCACCATTATCTTACATCAAGGAGTCAAGGTAGATACACCAAAGGGTCATACATTCAAGATATGAAGCAATGATGTCCAAAGCTACAACTTGGACGAGCGCCCGTAATGGTGTGACAGAGTATTTATGGAAATTCTCACTTCAAGAGCATGTGGTAATATGTAGATGAAGTCCCAAGTGATATACTTCATGGATATATTATGAGAGTAGTCATTGTGATAGCATTAGGCCTCTTATAAGCCTAAAGTGCCCGGCTGGCCACAATTTAAGTGAGTGTGAACACTTATGGCCATGTATATAAGTGAATTTCTCTCATAATACAAGAGACTCTCCCATTGTGCAATTGAGTCTTGCTCTTGCTAATCCTCATGCTAATCTCTCTCCCTAATGCATGCTAGTGAGTGTGTGAGCGAAGTGAGGTGAGAGGAGGAACGAGTACTCATAGTGCAACGCGGCAGTGGGACAACGCTCCGGGAGGCATTGGAATTACTTCTCAAGGAGTTGTAGAGCTAGGAGACCGCAAGGGTTACAAGTTCGGCCATTAGAAAGATCCTCATGACCGTTGCGGTTCACCAAGTAATCTCTTATTGGATGTGTTTCAATGGATGTGTTTCAAGGGGGGTTAGAGTGAACCATAGCATTTTTGGCACCACTACCGCGGGGAGCCATTCCTTGGCTTTTTCCATTGTTTTTCGTCGAATCTACGCATTACCCATTTCCCATTGTCTTTATTAATGGTTTCCCATGAAAAAGATATGGATTTGATGGTGATTTATGTATGATTTGGTGTAGAATAGCTCTCTGTTTTGTTTTTGTGAAGAGTACTTTTTGCTTAATTTGTTTTTTTGTTGTGTTAACATGCTTTTTAATGTTCTTCGGACTTGCACATAGTTTGTATTAGGCTTATTTTGCATCCATTGCATCAAACAATGCATTAGAATGCAATATTTAGCCAATGTTAGCTCTCTTTAGTGTTAAACATATAATTAAAATCATTAATTTTAGCTTAATTTGTGTGTTTTTTGTTGAAATTGTTTGCATTAGAGTGTTAGCAAGCATTAGGATTAGCTTAATCCTTTTAAAAATTTCTCAAAACAATCAAAAAATCCTTGAATTCAACTAATTTCTCTTAATTGACTAGTTTTATCATTAAGAATAATTAATCCACTTCAAGAGACAAAAATTTAGAAAAATTTTTATTTGGGGTCTAAATTGATCATGTAAGTTGTTGAAATTAGTGTTTTCAGAGCATCTACATGCTTCAAAACACTTAATTACATCAATTTCTTCATCAATTGGAGGAATTTGACTCTCTTTGCTTAATTTTGACTCTCTTTGCTCAATTGGAGGAATTTGACTCTCTTTGCTTAATTTTGTCTTAAAAGAAGAGACCAAAATTAAGAGTCTTATTAATCTCCTACTTTAGATTAAATTACACATTTGTTGATGCACATAGCTTAGCATTCCCTTGCTCTATCCAATGATGTGCTCAATTGTGTGAATTAATAAAGGATTAGTGGTTAATTAGAGGCCTTGATTAGTGTAAAAGAAGGAAAGATTAGTAAAAGGATTAATCTTTGATTAATTCTTAATCACTTTTTTGCATAACTCATTAAGGCTAATGATCATTCAATGAGTAGATGCTCATAAGTTGTCAAATTGTCTATTTTGGGGGTCATTTATAAAGGGTGTAAGGGGTGTCATAAAAAGATTGACTTTTTTATTCCCACTTATCTTTTTTTGAAAATGCCCATATCTCTTTAATTTTAAATTCAAAAAATATCCCCCCCAAACAAGAAAATTCTTATTTCCCACTAGACTCCAAAAAATAAATTGAGAAAATGGTTCGCGTATGAACCACTTTCTACACTTTCACGCCTTTAAGGTTTCACATTCTAGAAGTCCGCACCAAAAACAAAATCGCTTGAGCCACGTAGCTCACACCATGAACCATTTTCTACACTTTCACACCTTAAGGTTTCACGTCCTAGAAGTCCACGCCCAAGAAAAAAAAACACGTGAGCCACGTGGCTCATGGTTCACATCCCAAGGTTCTCACAGCCAAGCATCTCACGGCCTAGCATCTCACCAGCCAACCACAGTCTTTCATCTCACGGCCTAAGCGTCTCATGAATTAAGGTTCTCAAGCCTTAAGACCTCATGAAAAAAAAAATCAAAATTAATAAAATCCGTGAAGTCCACTTCACGTCGTGAACTGCACCATGCTAGTTCACGACGTGAAAGGGGGTCCGTCGGCCAAAAAAAAACCTTGTTTGGAGGCTCGTATCTCCTAAATCGTGAATCAGATGAGGGCGCTTATGCTCATCAGAAAGCCGACATCGAGCTCTTCAAATTTTTTCGTAGCCGTCCGAAGTCAAAATCGATCGTTTTGGCCTCCAACAGCAGCCTCAAAATTCGACCCAAAAATCGAGGCAAAAAACTACCCAAAAAGCACTAAAAATAGTAAAAAAAACATCGAGAAAATGACTTTGAACCATATTCAGGCTACTTTTGAGGATCTAAATGACAAAATCACAAACGACATAGGGAGACAAAGTTGTAGTGCTCCAAAAAATACTACAACTCTCTCATGCAAAGTTTTTTCAAATTCCTTTTGGAACACCCTAAAAAAGTACTACGAAACAGGGAAAAAATTTCCTCTTGAGACAGTGATGTAAAATGGGTTTTAGGATATTCTCTTCCATCTACGAATTTACTAGCATTCACTTTTTTTGAAAAAATATTCCCAAGAGATCGTTTATATACATGTAGCATCTAAGCCAATTAGGGCAAATGAACAGTTGTTTGACCCAACGGAGAGTATGCCATACCTCTTGAGGTTGTAAACAGGCTGTGAGAAAACATAAAAAGAAAAAAAAATGACGTGTGCTTGCTCATTAAGGAGAAATTGATAGCATCAAACATGGCAACGATAGAGGGACTACATGGGCCGACGCCCTCACTGAATCCAATGGCTGACATCTTCGAGCCATTGAGATCTATGCCCCAACTGCAATTCCCAATGTAAGATTCCTCCCTCCATCTTTTGAGGTGTACAGGTGTAAGAACCTCCCCTTCTGATCTTGTAATTATTTCCCTCTTTGAAATAAAAGAAAGATTCTGTTTTACCCTGTTTTGACCTGGAGAGAGAAAATGTCTAGAGAGAGGTAATTCAAAATTGAGATATTTTTGGATATAAAAATTCTCCTAAGTGTCTAAAATGGTTTCCCCTGAAACAGAAATTCAAAAAGATTTTTCCAATGTGCAATTGGAATTAATTGAAAATAGGTAAAAAGGACCTTAGCCTAAGGGTTCAGATTTTCAGAAATTTTTAGATTATGGTCCAATTAAGGTTCCTATGGAGGACCAATAAGATTAATCCAAATGTAGGGAGGAGATAATTAAAGAATTAAAAGAAAAACCCCCCAAAAAAGTAAATACTCACATAAGATGAAGAGTTGACTAAGGACAAAGTAAAAAACTATGAATATTACTTAAAAAATGAGATATTTTGGGTATAATGATTCAATTTTGACACCTTGGTAAGGAGAAGGGGGCTCTTCAAGGAGGCGCCTATTTCATATGTGTGGTGGAGTTTTAAACTCAAAAATATTGTGATATTTTTATCTCTCCTCTCTCCTGGATCAAACCAAATCAAAAGGGAGCCAACAAATCTTGTCCAAATTCAGTCAAACTGAACCTGGAAAATTCTAGAAACTAGTTGTACTTGGTTAGAGGCCTCCCTCACCTATAAATAGATCCTTAGCCCTTTGTAAAAAAATATGAGAACCATACCATGCCAGTATTATACTGAAATAATGATATTTTCTATTATCCTCTACAAATTGGAGAGATTGGAGTTTCTCTCTCTCTTCAATCTTCCTTGGAGTCTTCATCAACATACCAAACCAATTGATTACATTGATTAAAGAATCAAGCAATCTAGGAGGTAAAGTGTGGTTTATGGTCTTTTTTTAAAAATCTCCAAATATGTTCTCTCTTCTCAACCCCTCTCAAGCTTGAGAAGCATTCAATTGAATGGCTTTTTAATACAATTGAAGTTCTTTAATGAATTGTAGTGATAAAACACATAAATTTTCATTTATGCTTAAATTAAATGTTTTTTTAAAGCACATCTCTCTCTCCCCCAAAGAATGGTCATTCCTATGACCTATTCTATATTCAAATGAAGCTTCTCATGAAGCAATTTTGTAATCTAAAAGTAATTTCTATGCTTGTCAAATTGAGGCCAAATAAGTGGCTTTTTAATGCTTTTATGCTATTTAATTCATGGAAAAATTAGGAATCAAGTCCATAATTGGATATTGATCCAATTAATGTGATTCTATCATATGATATTACTAAACTTTATGTTTTCAAAATTATTGAGAATTATCAGTAATAGCAGCGAAGCTATGGCAAAATTTTTAAAAAATTAACACATAAATCATTTTCATTCATAATATGAAAAGATTGTCCTACTTTGTGGTGGGTTAACCATTATTAGTAGTTGCCCCAACTCCGTAATACTCAAGAGTTGGTGACGTTGCCCCAATCGACCACTTCGAAATGGTTATCCCCACCAAGAGATACACGTCCCTTTGTTTATTTTTCAACAACTTTAGAATATATTACTGGCCTTATCTAATCTTGCATCCACATTTCACATAGCAATCCATGCAAGAAACATACTCACATGAGATAGACAACCTTTTCTATTTTCTTAAAGAAACATTCCCTAGTTAAATGCATCAGGACGATCCATTTTCTTAATAAAAAACTTCTAGGGTTGGTCCCACTTACATGACAAGGTGGAAGTCTAATATTTACGGTAACAGGGAGGTGAGCTGGTCCTCCACTTCCTTGGGAAACATTTACAGTCAGCTACCACTATTTGAGGTTCACTTGTATCCTCATCATGGTGAACTACCCTTGAATGCCCATTTCCTCTGCGTTATGCACATCCTCCACGAGCCATTATGCCTTGTTGTGGTTGAGACTTTGTTTATTACCAGGAAGTAACTCACTATTTGAGGTTCACTTGTATCCTCATCATGGTGAACTACCCTTGAATGCCCATTTCCTCTGCGTTATGCACATCCTCCACGAGCCATTATGCCTTGTTGTGGTTGAGACTTTGTTTATTACCAGGAAGTAACTCACATGACTTGAGAGTCGAGTGGAAATCCTCTCTTAGATAGAATATAACAAGAACTTCCTTGGAGGTAGGACCTCTAATCTCTCAGTTTATTCGTCCACCACCACCAAGCTTTATACATAATATAATACTCAAGTTGTTATTTTCTTTATCTTAGTAGTAGTGAAAAATGGAAGAAATGGAGAAAGACATTGAATGATCGAGAGAGAGGGATATGGGAGTGAGAGAGCAAGGAATGTGGAAGTAATAAGAGAATAGATAGACCAGGAAAGGGAGAGAGTGAGAGAGGCAGGGCATGTGTGTCATCTATTGAAAGGAGAGGAGGTAATGAGAGGGAGAAAGAGGGAGTGAAACAATGGATGCTATGAGGGGCTAAAGAAGGCAGGCTAGGGAGTTGGTGGCGAGGGAGTGAGATAAGGTAGTGTTGGGGGGGTGGTTGGCTAGGGATTGAGAGAGGTTGAGGGAGTTGACAAGGGAGTGAGCGCAAGAGATAGGGAGAGCAAGTGAGAGAGTGAGGGTGAGGGAGTTGATAGGGGAGTGAGAGTGAGAGATAGGGAGAGCAAGAGAGAGCAGACTCGGGGGTTACTAATGGGGAGGGAGAGGCAATGAGAGTTGGAGAGAGGCAGACAACACACGAGGGTTGGAGACTAATGAGAAGGGTCCATGTATGTGGCACTCAGAAGAAGATGGGGGGTGGTTGCATTGGTCACCCTCTCTAAAGAGAGAGGGGGGGGTAAGGGAGAATAACTAGGGGGTTCCATGTATACTCTGTTGAAATTAGAGCAATGTGATAAGCTATGGTGGATCAAATACTAGAATCAACATCATTAACAAAGTGATTAGTAAATAATTAAGATGTGATTAGTGAGTAATTAACAAATAGCTTAATGTAGGCATGGATAATCAAAAACCAGCAAATTCTCATTAGGCCAATGCCTCAATTTATAGAGTTTACATCCAAGCATCAAATCCCACTGATTTCTCCTTGATTCACTCCACCTCTCCCAGAATATCTCCACCTCTTTTGCTTGATTCTCTCCACCTCTTCACTTTTCCCAGAATATCTCCACACTTCCTAAATCTTCTCATGCTACCCTTTATTCTCTCCCAGTAGATTCTTCTCACCTTTTCACAGGTTCTCTCACATTTACACATTCTCTTTTACAGCCTCTAACCAAGGGCTTGTTCCCGCACACACCCTATTCACTTGTATATTTCAACACCTCCCCTCAAGTCAATACTCCTAGAACACCTGGACCCTATACCAAGTTTCCCTCTTACTTGATAGTCCGCGACTAGTGTCTAGCACACCTCCCCTCAAGTTAACTTAGCACACCTGGACCCTATACCAAGTTTCTTTGTTACTTGATAGCCCGCGCGACCAGTGCCTCAAGTCCCTAAACTCATAGTCCTTGACTCTCTCTCTCTCTCTCTCTCTCTCTCTCTATGTGTCCAAGGCTTACTACAAGTGCCCACCCCACGACCTTGACTAAAGTGCTCACACGTACATCTATCTACCACGTGGCCTACATCATCGGCGGTGGCTCAGAGGTGGTTTTACTTTGTTGGGGCATGTTACATTGGGTTGTGGGGTCTCTCTCTCTCTCTCTCTCTCTCTCTCTCTCTCTCTCTCTCTCTCAGAGATTTTCACATGGCTCCTCACTCTTTGGAGCCTCACATCTTCTCTTGTCTTCAGTCTTCTTGTCGTGGCAACTTCTCTTCACGCGTCCGTGTCTTTCTCTTCTTTCAGTTTTCTTGTGGCATCTTCTCTTCTCGTGTACATGTCTTCCTTCAATGCTTCCTTTAGATCTTCTTGGTGTGGATCTTCCTCTTGGAAAGAGATGTTCTTCTTCTTTCATGGCTGGGGCCATGAGCTTGTTCGTCAAGTCTTCTTGCTCCATGTGAGCAACATGTTCAAATGTTTTGTTGACAGTTCTTTTGGGCTTTTAATGTTTATCTTGTATCATTATGCAATGCAAACCCAAATCTATGCGGGAGGTCTTACCTCTTGCCTTATTCTGGACAAGGGCAGTGTCTGATCCCATTTTTACACTGATGTAATGTACCCAATACATAATGCATATAGCATTCATTCTTATGCACATTCCCAAATGCAACTCTGGCTGTGAATAATCTTGAATTTGAGAGAGTTTTATAGGCATCAACCAAGGGTTAAATGCAAAATGATGATTATCACAAATTTATCAGCACAATTTTACCAGAAATTACATTAAATCAAGGGTAACCAATTTGTACGGAATGATTGGAGTATCAAACCAGCTCCGAATTGCAATCTAAAGTTATAGGGATTTGTATCAGATACCTAATGGTTAATTTGAACCCTCAATTGCACCAAAATACAGTGATTAGCATTGATTAATCATTGATTAGTAAATTAATCCTCTATTTTGTGTACAGAAAACAGAGTATGCGGGGAGTCCAGATCTGGGGCCTTAGACTTCAAATGAGCTCAAATGCTTTCAAGGCCATCAATATCAATGAGTCTCGTAGAGGATTAAGCCAAGAAACACAAGATTTGACCAAATATTGAATGCTTAATCTCTGTTTTACCAGTCACCTTGATGAAGAGCTTGGATCTCACTGTAGACTTGATCAAATTGAATTCTGACTTCACCAGCTTGTAGAGCATGCTTGAAAACCCCTTGAGCTATGAGGAATTAGAGCAGTTTTATTGGATGAAGACAAGATTTGCAAATTTCTCAGAAAAAACTGCGCTGAAGAAAAACGCGATTTCTCCTAGATCCGCCGGTGACAGTTTGCACTTCCGTTTCGACTGGCTGGAGTAGCAATGAGTTGGTTGTTTGTGGCTAGAAGGGTTTGGCCTAATGTTGAGTGTGCAAGGAGCTAGAGCTCCTCCACCAGCTGGGGGTACAGAGGTGAGTTGAAAAATAACTAAAAATTTGATTAATTTCTAATTATCTACTAATCCTAATTAATTAGATAATGGGCTCATAAACCTGATGGATTCTAGGCTTGGCTCTGATACCATGTTGAAATTAGAGCAATGTGATGAGCTATGGTGGATCAAATACTAGAATCAATATCATTAACAAAGTGATTAGTAAATAATTAAGACGTGATTAGTGAGTAATTAACAAATAGCTTAATGTAGGCATGGATAATCAAAAACCAGCAAATTCTCATTAGGCCAATGCCTCAATTTATAGAGTTTACATCCAAGCATCAAATCCCACTGATTTCTCCTTGATTCACTCCACCTCTCCCAGAATATCTCCACCTCTTTTGCTTTATTCTCTCCACCTCTTCACTTTTCCCAGAATATCTCCACACTTCCTAAGTCTTCTCATGCTACCCTTTATTCTCTCCCAGTAGATTCTTCTCACCTTTTCACAGGTTCTCTCACATTTACACATTCTCTTTTACAACCTCTAACCAAGGGCTTGTTCCCACACACACCCTATTCACTTGTATATTTCAACATACTCCACTATGAAGAAGATGGGGGGTGGTTGCATTGGTCACCCTCCCCTTTAAAAAATAAAAAAATAAAAAAATAAAACCCAAAATTGAAATGATGGGGTTTCTACATACTTCCCCCCTTAAAGAAATCGAGATGTCCTCATCTTGAAAATAGGTAGAAAGAATGTTGATACAACTTACGTTCATCTTCCTAGGTAGCATCTTCTGTTGGAAAGTCTTTCCATTGAACTAGATGTTCCCTAATGACTCTAATATTTCTGAGAGGCCTTTCTCTAGAGCTAAAGATTCTATCTAGTTGAATCTCCAAAGTGCTTTGGGATGGCATAACAATTTTCTCATCATCTCGGATACATCAGCTTTGAAAAGGCTTACATGGAATACATTATGGATTTTAGATGAGGGGTTAGCAATAGTTCATAGGCTTGGTCATTGATTCTTTTGGTGATGGCATAAGGTCCAAAGTATCACGGGCTCAATTTTTTGTACTTCCCTAAAGATATAGAGCTTCTTTTTGGATGCACCTTAGGAAGACCATATCTCCTTCTTTGAATAATTGTTGAGTTCTTCTGGTATCAATGTAATGCTTTTGTCTATCCTAGTCAGCCTTGATCTCCAGCCTTGATCTCCCTCTGGACAACTTTCAATTGTTGATCCATGTCATCCAGCCTTTCTTTAGAGGTTTGTACTCTATTCATTGGATCATACCAATTTAATGGTATTATACAATCTTGAGTTATAGGCCAATGATAGGTAATGAAGCCATAACTATTATGGCTCACCCTAACCCCCCTTGAAACACATCCAACAAGAGATTACCTGGTGAACCGTAACTATCTTGAGGATCTTTATAATGGTGGCTGAGCTCGTAACCCTTGAGGTCTCCAAGCTCTACAACTCCTTGAGAGGAAATTCCACCTTGTCTCCCGCAAGCGTTGTCACACCACTGCATTGCACTACGAGTACTCATCCCTCCTCTCACCTCACTTCACTCACACACTCACTAGAATGCATTAGGGAGAGAGATTAGCAAGAGCAAGACTCAATCGCACAATGGGAGAGTCTCTTGTATTATGAGAGAAATTCACTTATATACATGGCCATAAGTGTTCACACTCACTTAAATTGTGGCCGACCGGGCATTTTAGGCTCATAAGAGGCCTAATGCTATTACAATGATTGCTCTCATAATATACCCATGAAGTACATCACTCGGGACTTCATCCTACATGCTACCACATGCTCTTGAAGCAAGAATTGCCATAAATAATCCATCACACCATTAACGGGCGCCCGTCTAAGTTGTAGCTTTGGACACCATTGCTTCATATCTTGAATGTATAACCCTTTGGTGTATCTACCTTGACTCCTTGATGTAAGATAATGGTGGTAGCTCTTATTAACCCTAGGAATGGGTTAACATCCCCCCCTTCCTGATGGCGATCACCTCCATGTTATCACGTTGAAGACTTTTGTGTGGGGAGAATGGACAAGCTTTGTTGATGGCTTTGATATTGAGTGATGTTCAATGGCCCTTGTTTCTCCAGAAGGAATAAGAAAAGCTAGTTAGTTAATGAAAAGGTTAGTGGTTTATTGGGAAGTCTAACGAGTTCAGGTTGATGGGGGTTTTTTATAAATGATTGCATTTTTATATTTGTGTGAGCTTTTTTTTGGTTTTTTTCTCACTTTGTTTTTGGTGGCAATCATAAGCAAAGTTACATGTGATTTATGTCAGTGGGAATGCTAAGAGATATTAATAATGGGAGAGAAGAGAGGGAAGGATTCGGAGGAATGTAGACATTATCATCAGAACGAGATGGTGATTGTCACTTACTCATTTGATTCATTGACGAAACATTTATCATTTGAAGAAATTGGCCTTCGATGATGTCCCTTTCTGTGGCAAGATTTTTGTTAGATGTCAACTGTTGAGTAGGATGTGTTCCCCGTGTGCTTCTTCCTATGTGTTTTTATGTTTTTATGTATATTTAAGTGCCCTTATGAAGCTAATATACATGAAGTACAAGAAGTGAGTCATATAAACTCTTATTGAATTGCTCTGTTTTGAAGTCGCCACTTGTTGGTGAGGATTGAAAGAATTACATTGACTTGCAAGGATAATATAGATATCTTCACTAAGTATTAGAGATCATTGATTTGTGAAGATGGTAGAGTCGTTTGGAGAGGTTTGTAATTTGAAGGAAAATTCCAGGCGATGGGTTGTACCATCATTGACCAAGCTCTCGCCCACCATGGCCTCCCCCATCCAGAGATGTACTTGAAAGTTATCGATGGTGAGGTTTTGGTGCAAATGTCCTCTAGTGCATGAGTATGTATATGTACTCATGGAGTAGCTGCTACATTAATATAGCCAAAAGAATAGTAAGCGATAAGCGTAACAAGATATAATGGCCATTGAAGATCCTTGGGAGTTGCCATATGTGTTACTCCCTTGCTTTTATGTGTTTTTTTGTGTTTTTTTTTACTACCACCTTGGAGCAACAGGTTCTTATGGCTGTGAGTTTGTCTTTGATGTGCTCATAAGTCTCCGTTGTCTTTGATGTGCTCATAAGTCTCCATTGGCAGATGTGGGAATTGATTCTTGAATTTTTGGCTCAAATGTTATCGAGGTGGTAGGTAAGACTGTTGGTTGGTTACCATTGGGGTTGCTTAAACACGCAAGCTCTTGTGTAGGTCTTGAATGCATGAGAGTGGTTGAGTGACTTGCTTGGTGTTGCTTGGGTTTCCATTCTTATCAAACTTTAGGTGAAGCTATTGGGGTTGAAGTTGGTGGGGTGAGGCTATCTTCACGTTGTTCAATTTTGGCAACCATATGATGGGGTTACCATCATAGTATCCTTGTTGTTGAAGCACATGCACAGGTACCCATCTTTGATGTACATTATAAACTGGCTGATGCCTTTAGTGCTGAGGTTTGTTTCTTTGAACACGTTGAGGGGACTTTTTGATGCGCTTGGGAACCCAAGCTTTGGTATTTCCTTGGTAGTATCATTGTGCTTGTAGTAAACTTTTTTGTACCTACACTTGAGATTTTGGAGTTCTTTGAGAAACTCGTATAGGCTTTTGTGGACGGTGTTGTAGAGTACTTTTGTTTTTTCTTGGCCTATGAGTACTGCGTTGAGCAAGAGGCTTTGACTGTCGAGGTACCCAAATTTGGTTGGCACCTTCATAGTAGCCTTGAGCTATAAGTAGTTGCTTCTCCACCCACATTTTGATACCATTAAGATATCTTGATTTTTGTTGTCTTGGTGGATTTTTCTTTTCGTTTGAAGTGGAAAGTTGTGAGCCCTCCTTCATATTAGTTGGCGCTGAGGCTGCAGGTTTGAGACTTATGGGTATTTTGACAATGAGGTTTGAGTCTCTTATGGAGTGGCTATTGATGATGAGGCTTTCAAGCATGTGGTTGTCTCCTTTGGTGAGGTTTGTCGATGAAGAGGCATAGGCTCTGGGGCTTTTCCTTTGAATTCCTTATTAGACATAGATGGTTGCACCGGGGGGGGGGGGGAGGGGGGGGGGCTTCTTCAGGAATAGCTGTTGATTGTAAGGTTTTGACATTCAAATTCATTGGTGAGGATGGGGTTGAAGGAGTAGATGCTTTATCGGAGTCGGTCGTTGACGCAGATGGTAGGTCATTGTGTAGAGGGGGTTTCATGGAAGAGGCTTGTAACTTTTTGTGTTTAGCATCATAGAAATCAATTAGGGTTGGATATTCTTCCTTGCAATATGGTATTGTCAACCTTGTGCCATTGACCATCATGATGACCCTATCGTTGGCAAAGCACCGTGGTGCTTGGGGAGCAACAGTCCATTTATGTCCCAAGATCAAATCTGCTTCCAACACATACTCAACCACAAAAAACCTTACAAGTAAGGGGGTTAGTTTCAACAGATAATGTATGTTCAAAGTACCCCAAACATGGCATGTTCAAGTCTTGTGTAAAGGGAATTCTTTCAGGATGAGCCGTGAGTGTTGGTTGACCTAACAAATCCCATAACTCAAGGGTCATGAGATTGTGTTCTCGTGTTGGATAAAGTTGTGCTTGAGCTGTGGTGATTTTATTTGAAAGTTCTAATCCAACCAGAATCCTAGGGATCTTTTCAGTAAGATATGTTGGAAGTTCCAACTCCTCCAAGGTCTCTTCCTCCCGTAATAGCAATTGTACAATGCCTGTAGGAGTGTTCAAGGTGACTATTTGCATAGATTCATCAATTGAATACAACGAGTCACATATCCAAGTTCCAAGGATGACATCATACTCAAGGGAATCAAGGGTAACATGGAATGTAAATTCTACATCTCCACTCGATTGTTTGAGTAGCATAGCAAAAGTAACCGGGAACTTCAATGTTTTGTCCATTGGCTCCCCCTTGTAAGACCATTGTCTGTAGGGATTAGTTTAGGTTGTCCTAATGACACCCAAGTGTCTATTGTCATGATGTTATGACTAGCTTGAGGGCTAATCAATGCATGTTTGCACTTAACATTATTGCCTATAGGGAAATCCAACCATACCATGATAGAATCTTCAAGAGGAACCATGGATATTTTAGTTTTTGTTTTAGCTCCAAATCTCATTTCGGTTTCATATATTCTCATTCACTTTCGTCCTCTTTTTGGCTCTCAGCTTTTTCAAGAGTACCCAATGTGTATACTGGCACACTTGGTCCTCTAACAATTCTAAATGAGGTTTGTTTGGAAACTTGCAAATCCTCACAATCTTGTTCTATGGAGCTCTTTATGTCTTGGTATAACTCATGTTGAGTTCTTAAAGGTGCAAGTGCTAATGTTACGTTGGCTTCACCATGAGAGAAGAGCATTCCTCCAAATGAGGTTTTGAGAGACTGCTTTTTTTATTCATCGAATTCCTCATGTGCTTTCTCAACCACATAATTGGTGAAATATGCCTCTAATAACTCTTCTGTAGGGAGTATGTGTTCCTCTTGAAAGGGGAAGCGGTACTCCTCCGGGTTTTGTATTTTGGTTTCTTTTTAAGGATTGGCATTATGAAGTTCAATTATATCCGGTGATCCTGTAAGACACTCAACCATGCTAAGCAAGGAAGCTCTAGTGGAGCATGGGTTAGGACTAATCTTAAGGGTTAAGGTTAGGATCAGACATCCAAGGGTCACACATGGAAAATGGAGAGTCAAGAGTCACTTGAGGGCCCTCCTATATAATAGGGGCATGGGGCACACTCAAGGGAGGCTTGGAGGCTTGGGCTTGTGAGGCCAAGGCTATGTTATGCTCTCTTGTGTAGAGGATCATATCTACTCACTTACCATTTCACACTATAGCTACATGCTATTGGAATGGAGTTATACCTCTTGATGGTATGGGACATCAAGGTAGAGGTATGATGTATTTCATTATATTTCATGTGTGCATCCCTTGGGCTCGAGGTTGGTTGGGTGGTTGAGTTTATGCCTGATTTATGCATGTTTATGCATAACAATTATCTAAAGAGATCTTAGGGTTTTAACAGTGGTATCAAAGCAATCTCTAGTTAATTGTTGTTGATTCTTTCTTATTGTAATTTTTGGTATTTTTTGAAGTAAATTTTAATATTTACTAATAAAAATGTTATTTTGTTGATTTGTGTTGATGATTTACACGTGGATTTTTGATATGGCAATTGGAACGCGTGTTACTACTATTCAATGGACGAATTGATGTTGCGGGGGAATTTCGTGAGTTTAATGTTATTTTTTCCTATTTTTTGTGGTTTAAAATAAGCATTAATGGAAATTTTTACAAAAGTACCACATATTTTATTGTGGATATTTTTGGTAGACTAGATTCCCTAAATTTCTAGAATTTTTTTCTAATTTTTTAGAATTTTTTTGAGCATTTTTATGGTTAAAAATGTATTTTTTTATACATTTTTACGGGTTTTTCCACGGATATGCGATCAAATTTCTACCGATTTTCTGCTGAAATTCAGTAGGGGGGCAGAATGTTGATGCATGGAATACTCTCCCGTGTGCGTGGGATCCTCTTCGTCTCTCAATTTTGAATTTTCCTCTCGCCTGTATAAACACCTCTTAAAAAGACATATTTTTTATTAATATTAATCATAATTATAATTAACAAGATTAATTAAAAAAATTAATCAAATGTTCCCCTCTGATTTTAGAGAAGGAGGGGGTGGAGAGGATCCATGGAAATGGTGTGAAGGAGAGAGGAGAGTGGAGAGGGAAGAGAGAGATCCCCCTCTCATTTTTTCTACACACAGGCACGGGGGTGGGGGGGCAGCTGTCGGCCAGCGAAAAACAATCCCCCCCCTAAAAAGAATTTTTATAAGCTTATTTAAGTTGGTTTTTGGTTATTTACAAAAAAAACTTTTGAAATTGTTTCAAAAAAAGCTTGGAAAAAGCCTAAAAATTAGAGAAAATTTGAAATCTGAGAAAAACAAATTCTCTAAAAATTTCTGGAAATTTTTTCTTGGTGCCTTTTGGCTTTTCATCTCGCGGGAAACCTTTTGGCTTTTCGAATTCCGGGAAATCTTTTGACCTTTCGGATTTCGGAAACTTTTGACCTTTCACATTCTAATTTTTTTTGTCTTTTCATTTTCTCGAAACTGTTGGCTTTTCGTATTCCAAGAAAACCATTGGAATTCCGAAATTTTTTGACCGTTCATATTCTAAATGCGTTTGGGGTCAATTAAAAATTTTAAAAAATTCTTGAAAATTAGTGGAAAATTAGACAAAGGTTATTTTAAATTTTTGAAAAATGTGGGGTTGGTGTTTGGCATGTGGTGTGTCCCTTCAGGCACCCGTGACCGTTCAAATTCTTTTAAAATATATATTTTTTGACCCAAAAATTTAAAAAATCCATTAAAATTGTAAATTTTCATTGGATTTGAGAATTGTCGGGCATAATCAAAAATTTCGTGAACGATGGGATTCTCAAGAAAAATAGATGATTCAAGCCTTGTTTGTATTTTTTGAAAATTTGAAGTACATATGTCCTTTTTGTACAAACTGAACCCTTGTTTTTCAATTTCATTCTTTTTGTTTACATATTAGCTTTTTGTCAATTTACAATAAGTAAAAATATTATTTTATTCTAATAGGAATGTCCTTATACATGGAGAAACCCTTGAAAATTTTACATTAGTCTATGACACTTGCATTAATTAAATGTAGTAAACCTTAGGAATTGGCTTCCCCCCCCACACCCCCCCTAGATACTTTAGACTAGTTTTGGATGCATAAATTCATAGACTCACCATAGGATAATATTATAGCTTAGATTTAATATTTTTTATTAATTTTAAAGCTAAGATTTTCAAAATGATCCTTAAATAGATTTTAGCATCTAGTTTTAACCCCTTCATATCCTCCCATATATCATATTGTCCTACCTTTTCCTGTGGCCCTACTGTTTTGTGGAGGAACTTGTTTTGTTGCTTGCTGTTATTTGTTGTCTTCTTTCCATAACGCCTAAGGATTCCGCCTCACTGTTGCTTCTTTTTTTTGTTTGAGCTCTTTATGTGGACTTTCCCACCCCCACTCCATTATGTTGCTCTTGTGCAGGCTGTGCGTAATTCATGAGCACACTATCTTCTACTGGCCATGGTTGCCTGGGCTCCTCTTCTTCCTTTGGTTCTTGAGCTTGTTCTTGTACCTTGTGAGGCTTCTCTTCTCACATCTTCCCTTGTTATGTCGTCATGGCCATCATGTGGGGATTATTCTCCCGTGTCACTTCTTTGTCTGACTCCTTGCGAGGCCTATCTTCTTGCAGCTTTTGTTCTTTTGCCTCCTCTGAGCTTCCCTCTGTTCCTTTTGGTGGATACTATCTGATTTGAAGGGTTTTCTTCCAATTTTCTTTCTGTATAGGTAATTGGATGTTAGGTCTATGAATGTTTGGTAGATGGCACATGCCAGATGCATCTTACATTCCTCTTTCAGATGTCCTTCATTTTTGCAGGTCGGGAAGAAGACCAAAAGACACCTGTTTTGTAGTCCTAGGAGCTAGAGGTCTTACTAGATTGCACAGCAAGCTTCTCCGCCACCTTCTTGGCCAGGACATCCACCTTGTCCTTCTTGCCTTTGCGTTTGCTCTTCTTGCTGCGTCTGGTGTCCTCCTTAGCATCTAACTCAGATTATGAGCCTTCTAATTTTGACTCGCTTTCGGAGTCACTATCTGAAGAGTCGTGCTTCTTGCTCTTCTTTTTCTTTGACTTCTTTTTTCCAATCTCATGTTGCATTCCGCTCATTTAGCGGCTTCCACAAGCCTGTCGAACACTTTTGTGTCGATGTTGGTGGATGCCACTGTCGGTTTTAGCTTCTTGTAGAGACCATGCAGGAACCAATCCGCAAGAATTGCTTCATATGGTCTATCAGCTAGAGAAAGACGTGCACGTAGATTGCAAAACTTGGCTACATAATCTTCTACCTAAAGAAAGATGTAGTTTCAATCAGGCAACGATAGTATAGGATGAATCCCAATTACGCCAAGCAAGTCAAGGAGGAAATCAATAAACTATTAATAGTAGGATTGATCCAACTAATAGAAAAAGCAACCTCACTAAGCCTCTTGTGAGTGATGATGCTAAAAAAGAATGGCAAGCTCAGACTCTGTGTGGATTACAGGAAGCTCAATGCAGCAACCACACTAGACCCATTTCCTTTGCCATTCAAACAGACTCTATGCTAGATTTTGTATAGCGGGCCACAAAATGTATTCTTTCCTGGATGGATTCAGTGGATACAACCAGATCAGAATGGCACCTAAAGACATGGAGAATACCGCATTCATCCAGAGTGGGGAGCATTAGTATCAATGTCATCACGTTCAGACTTCAGGATGCACTTAATTAAATTCATGCATGTGTTTGTAGATGACTTCAATGTCTTTGAGAGGTGTGTGAAGCAAATGCACCAGCTACATCTATGCTTGGAAAGATGTAGGTGAACGAAGTTGAAGCTGAACCTAATGAAGTGTGCATTTGGAACACTCCTTGGACACATAGTGTCCAAAGATAGGATTGCTGTCATACGTCCTTATGGCAGCTTGTAGTTGATGAAAACCCTCACTCCATTGTCACCATGGAGCACCCAAAGAAGAGCTGGTCCTATTTACTCCAATCTGGTCCAAGGAAGCTCCAAGACAGCAACACTCCATGTGGGATCTCTCACAATGACTCCTCACTGGTACTAGGCACGAGAGGCTAGTAAACTCACACACACTAAACCACTAAAGAGATCCATATAAAAGAGCCATGGACTCATCCGTTGAGGACCAGCAAGGTCAATCAACCAGATCCATGCCCGAATTCAGAAAACAACTCTTACTCCTTGTTCCAATATCTTCCACGACGCACGTGTGGGTATCTTCGGTGACCTAGAGCCCGAGCACCATATGGTCAGCACCCTCTAGGATCCTTCGCAGGTCACCTAGTGCTTTACTTATAGGCCGCTTCAACGAAGGTCAAGATGATAAGCAAAGTGAATCCACCACAAAACGTGAAGGAACTCATCAGATTCTTGGGCCAAATCAAATGGCACAACTGATTCTTTAGGTACCTTACTGATGTAGCACAGCCATTGTACAACCTCACAACAAAGAAGGGGGTAGAATTCATCTGGATAAAAGAGCACAAGTACGCCTTCTAAAATCAAAAAAGAATGCTGGCTAGTGTACTGATAATCCAACCACCAAAATGGGATAAGACGTTCCATGTATTCATGGATGGATCATATACAACGATTGAAAGTGTGCTGATGCAGTAGATAGAAGAAGGGTGGTATATACCCATTTATTATGCTATCAGATGCTGTCAAATGCAGAGGAAAAATACACCACCATTGAAAGAGAAGCCCTGGACTGATTTACTGATGAGTCAATAAATTATATCATTATGTGTTGGGAAATCACTTCGTGTTTCAATAAAAATTGTGTTGGGAAATCACTTCGTGTTTCATACAGATCATTAAGCCCTACTATATCTAGTGAATAAGCCACATTTGACCAAGAATTTAGCAAGGTGGATGCTTCTATTGCAAGAATTTTAGTTCACTATCATCATGCACACCCTCAGCAATCAAAATATAGTAGTAGATTTCCTCATTAGAATAGACATAGGAGAGCAGCCTACAGGGGTGGCTGACTAGCTTCCAGATGCAAGCCTATTTGCTATTTAGTCTGCACCCATGAAAGGTAATTGGTACTTTGACATGCTACGGTTCATCACTCTCACAAAAGGAGAATCGCCCTACTGACATGAGCATAGATCAGCTAGAAGAAACTAGCACTCTAAAGCAGGCATTATCTTGATATTGCAAGAGCTTTGTATAAAAACTGCATTGACCAGGTTGTCCGTAGATGTGTGCTAGATCATGAACAAATAGTATGCTGACCAAAGCACATCAAGGAGTGTTAGGCAGGCACTACTCTTGAGAAACAATGGGCAAAAAAGTCTTGCAAGTAGGCTTATGGTGGCCAACTATACTTAAAAAATGCATGGGATCATGTCAGGCAATGTGATGTGCATCAACAGATCGAATAGCTATCAGCTATGCTAATTGGATTCCTCATCAGTAGGTAGCCAATCCTACTACTTGAACCCTTTCAAAAGTGGGGAATGGATTTAATAGGACCATTCAAACCTTTAGCAAGGAGGACTGGTATAACAAATACATCCTCATGGCTACTGCACGAAATGGGTGAAACCAAAATCCATCAAGGACAATTGAGCTATAGTAGCCAAGTTCTTGTATGAGAACATAGTGTGACGAGGTTTAAATATCCAGTGGAGCTAGTAAGTGACCAAGGAGGAAGCTTCATCAATGATGTGATTCACAAACTGACTAAACAGCACATGATCATGCACAAAAAATTGACTGTTTAGATCCGCACATGCAAATGGTCAAGTATAATCTACAATTCAGGTTCTCAAATGGATCCTCATAAAGACAGTTAATCAAAATAGAATAGACTGGGATGAAAAGCTGCACAACATACAAGGTAAGCACTAGATTCACCCTATTTTCTTTGGTCTATTGCTTAAAAGAAGTAGTTTCAATGGAGTATGTTGTCCCAAGCCTTAAAATAGCCTTGACCAAAAGACACAGCCTAGAGGAATCAATCAACCATGTGGCACCTCATGAAGATGGAGGAAAGCAAGCTACATAGTGCGTGGGTGTGGTGGTAGACATTACTTAGAAAAGAAGAAAGAAAAGGGTGGACAAAAACATGAAGTATAAGATATTTCAGGAGGATGACAAGGTACCGTTGTTCAATTTAAAGCTTGGACAATACCCAAGTAAGCTCAAAATATGTTGAATGGGTCCCTATCAAAATAGCATGCATGTTCAGGCTGAAATAGCAAAACAATTAAGCTCATGCATGTTCAGGCTGAAAACACTAAGTGGTGAAACACTACCTAAGCCTATAAACAAATTCAGACTCAGACCCTACAGAGAAGGAAATGACAAAGGGCAGTAACCAACCAGTCAAGAGGACACAAAGGTAGACATAGCAGACCAGTGCATGATGGTGTCAATCCCCATCTATATAGTGCAACCGGATGAAGACACGTGCACAACACTCTGATGGGCAACATCAACGGAGAGAAAATGCATGACGATAAGCAAAGGAATGGGAATGTGGAGCAAAGAGTAGTAAATATAGCATGGTGGGAATCATGACATTCTTGGACAACTACCTCAATTTTGGGGAAATCATCATTGGAAGGAGCAAATGCCTCAAAAATACAGTCCCAATCAAGAAACCCTACCATGGCCAAACTCCACTACCTCACTCTCCCTGAATCATTTGGCAAATCACTCTCTTGCTCTTTCCTGTTGTCTCGCCATCTCAAGCTTTCTCGCTATCACCCATCTTTCCCTCTTTTTGCAAAACTTTGCAACCATAATTTGCTAGGCTAGCAGCAGCAAGTAGGTGGAGTTTGATCCTTGTGCAATGCCATGCTGGACCCCATGTTTTAGCAAGGGTAGTTGTAGAAGGCTGGACTATTTTAGAAAAGAATTGGCCAAGCTTGCAAGAAACATTGAAGTCAAAGTGCAGCTAGCAGAGTTGTCAAAGAACAACACAGTAAAGATGTAAGGGTATAAGGCTGTGCCTATCACACTGCCAGAACGTAGCCAAAGAATTCAATCTTCCTCGCTATAGGCATCACCAATGCCGACTCCTATGATGTGGATATCAAGAGGAGGAATTGTCAAAAGTCAGTTCTGTCACCACATATTGCGATCCAAAAAGGAAAAAACAATTTAGATTTTACCTAGATATGTTCTTTCTAATTGCCAAGAACACCAACATAAGAAGAACCAACTATAGACTGCTGACAACAGTCAGTAGAACATGGCTAGAAGGTGAATTGGGTAGTAGTGGTGGCCAAAAGCATGTAGCAACAAGCTTAGAAGCTTTGGCTACTACAAAGATGGTAGGTCACTTAAAAGCCTTGGTGCAACTTGGTGAGTAGGAGAAGGATGCCTCTGCTTTGCAAACCAAGAAGAAGAAGAAGCACGGAAGAAGAGTCTAGAGGAGGAATCTCATAGGAAAAGGCTGGAAGAAGAAGTAGCTGAAGAGTGGGGGAAGCTGAAATGCAAAAGTTGGCAGTAGAGGGAGAACAAAAATACCTTGTAGCCGAATCTGCAACCACGCCAGCAACATAGACAAAACAAAAATGCCTTGTAGCCGAATCTGCAACCCACGCCAGCAACATAGGCAAAACAAAAATGCCTTGTAGTAGTTGAGTCTGCAACCAAGCGCACAGAGCAGCCCACAGCCTCAAAAGAAGCTAAAAGAAAACACAAGAAGAGACCTCCAAAGTAAAATCTCTCAAAAGGAAGTTTGAATGGTCTTAGCACATCACCACTCTCAAGCTGAAGAAGCAAAAGGAGGCCCAAGCAACCAAGGAGTATGTTAAAACCCTAAGATCTCTCTAGATAATTGTTATGCATAAACATGCATAAATTAGGCATAAACTCAACCACCCAACCACCCTCGAGCCCAAGGGATGCACACATGAAATATAATGAAATACATCACCTTGATGTCCCATACCATCAAGAGGTATAACTCCATTCCAATAGCATGTAGCTATAGTGTGAAATGGTAAGTGAGTAGATATGATCCTCTACACAAGAGAGCATAACATAGCCTTGGCCTCACAAGCCCAAGCCTCCAAGCCTCCCTTGGGTGTGCCCCATGGGTGTGCCCCATGCCCCTATTATATAGGAGGGCCCTCAAGTGACTCTTGACTCTCCATTTCCCATGTGTGACCCTTGGATGCGTGACCCTAACCTTAACCCTCAAAGTTAGTCCTAACCCATGCTCCACTAGAACTTGTTCCCATGCTCCCATGCTCCCATGCTCACAAGCCTAATGTGTTAGCCTCCTAGTATATGCACACATAATGTGCATATAACATACTTCCCCTCTCTCAAAACATTGTACTCTTGCAATGAAAAGAAGGAGAACTGCACTGAACAATATCAACCGACTCCCAAGTTGAATTCTCTATTTCCCTATCTTTCCACCTAATTTTAACCTCACAAATTAGTCAACTACAAAGTTTCCTTTCCCTGAATTCAAGTACCTTTTCAGGTTCATGTGGAACATAGGATAAATCTTTGACTTCAACGAGTTCTTGAGGAGTAATTGGGTTATCCTCACCTCCCAATTTTCCTTTCAATCTATCGATATAAAAGACTGATTAAACTCTAACAATTAGAGGTAGTTTTAGTTCATATGCAACCGTGCCAATCCGATGTATAATTCAAAATGGACCACAATATCTAGGAGATAAATTCGAGCATTCTCCTTTTGACAAAGTTTGAGAATCTTTAAGAACATTAAAATAAACTAACGCTCCTGGTTCAAAAGACCGAGATGAGCATCCCCTATCAGCATAAAACTGTGCCCTATCCTGAGCACTCCTGATAGAATCCTGCATATCACGCAAGAAATCGCTCGATGCATCAAGCTCGATGTCCAGACCGACATCAATAGGTGCCTTGGGTTGATACCCATACATAAGCATGAACGGACTAAAACCAATAGCCGTATGTTTAAAACTGTTATAGGTAAATCCCATCATTGGAAGATATTTTTCCCAATTTGATGCTTTTCCAGAGACATATGCACGAAGCATGTCCTCTATAATCTGATTCATATGCTCTATTTGCCCATCAGAGACTGCGGATGATTAGAGGAATTCATACTCAAAGTAATTTTCTCGTTGTAAACCATTCAGAATAAAGTAGGAAAACATAGCATTATAACAGCAGGAACCAGGGATTCATCGGCACCCCAACATACCCACAACTGCACATGGAATAATCAACGTCCCAAGTTACCCATATCAACATAGAGAGTCATCAGTATCTCGATGAGTCATATATGTCCATCCGTAAACCATCAGGTTGACTGTATAAATCACCTAAAGTACAAAACTAAAGAAAGAAATGCCAACAAAGAAAAAATCCAAATTTCCTTAATCCGAACACAACAAGATAAACTCATTGAACTCTAAAGAAAGAGATTTCAACAAGTGAAAATTCCGATGAGATTACACTCATCAATACATGCAGGCTATAGATAAAAGAAGTTTATCTAGAGAATGCCCACACTATAACTTCTAGTGAATTTAGAAAATGAGATTGTCTTTGAATGTTGAGGTCAACATGCTAAGTGATGTAAGCAAAGCAACAATCTTGAGCCCAAATTATCCCCATAAGATAATATATGTGAGGGATCACTAGCATCCCATACCACCATGATACCACCCATACATACCTTAACAATTTGAAACTCCCTAGTATGCCGTCTAGGAAAATATGAATAAAAGGAATAAGATGGCCTTATCCCAGACTTTCACATACTAAAATCTGTCTCTATATACCTGAAACCACACCAAGGAATAACTCTTTCCGAGTACATCATTAGAAAAGAATTTTGAATTATTGGCACCTTTCTAATGATAACTACCCAATAAACACAATAAAGCTGGGGTAGAAAAATAACTCACTTAGATACATAAGCAACTAGGTATCCAAGTTGGAATATGTACAAAAGTACAAGCACTATACTCCAAAATTACATGCAAAAAACGAAGGCAAATTCTACCTTTCAAAGCACATGATACTATCCAAAAGATCAAAAGATCCTTATAAAACCACGGATAAAAGCATAGAAGCTCCTTGAATCCATAAAAACCATAGTTGATCATAAAAATAAATGCATGCCATCTAATGGACATTAATCATGCCAAAAGAAGCATTAAAATTGGTGGTCAACTCATCAATCCGGCGTATATAAATGTAGTGTCATTCAAGCAAAACTCCAAAGTAAGCAAGTGAAACACATGAATGTAGTGTCATTCAAGCAAAACTCCAAAGTATATGAATGTAGTGTCATTCAAGCAAAACTCTGGAGTATATGAATGTAGTGTCATTCAAGCAAAACTCCAAAGTAAGCAAGTGAAACACATGTATGTAGCACTCATTAAAAAACCCCTAGACACAAGTGATCTAGGCAGAACCTGATGAGTCCAAATAAAAGTTGAAAAACATCCAATAAAATCCACCAAAACAAACAAATCAACTAACCCATGATAGAATTTGTCTTAGGCTTAAGAAATTAAGCACAAACCACACTTAAACAAGTACAAAATAAATTATCATGGAAAAGTGTCAAAGATGAAACGCACTTTGAATGCAAATTCTAGCCATCATTGAAGAAATTAAGGAACATGTCCAAAAAGAATCGC
>NC_141101.1:33077329-33104829 GCF_041138505.1 Cibotium barometz | reverse complement strand
TCTGTTGGCGATGTAAAAGGTATTAAATCCGGATGTCATTCTATACGGCATGTTTTTACATTTTCTCAAAATGTTAAGCACCCAGCAACCACGGTGTTATGTTCCAGAGATTATACTCTTCACTCTTTAGGGACCCTTTCTTACAAGTGCCATTTTTGTGATGCACTAATTTGGAAATGTAAGGCATCAAGAAAGCTTCGACAATATGTGGGAAAACATTGTTATGCAAGTGGAAATATCTCTTTATTGCCTTTGAAAAATCCTCCTCCTGCATTAGCCAATCTGTTACTTGGTAATGATAATGTAATTAAGAAATACAAGAAGAATATACGCTCTTATAACAATGCGTTAGCATTTGTTTCACTGGGCGCTCACTTGGACAATCAATTTACTAAGAGAGGAGGTGTATTTAATTTTTGGATCCATGGTACTACCTATCATCGTGTTGGCTCTGTAATACCCGATGAAACACGAGATGCAGCTCCTTAATTTATGTAATTGTATGTGTATGATGATACAGAGCATGAATTGCAGAATAGACTTAATGGGATGCCTTCTTTAAATCATAATGTGCTTGAAAGATTGCAAATAATGATATATGAACACAATCCGTATGCTGGTGCATTTCGTACAATGAGAGAAATGCTACAGTCCAGTCCATCTCACACTAAAGCAGCTCAATCAACATCAAGACAATACTTGGTTCCTACGGGTAGTGAGGTAGCTGCTATCATGCCAGGTCAAGGGGATGATTTTCATGTAGGTCATAGAGATATTCAGATAATGTCTTGTGCATAGGTGCTATAAAGAGAATATCTAATTTGCATCGTTTATATATGCCTCTATTATATGTTCTTCTGTTTCCTTGAGGAGAGGATTGTTGGCATGTTGGAATCCCACTCCATGGTAGGAATAGACAAGGCTTAAATGAGGAGACAAAGACTGTAACTCAATTATATATGCATCGTTCATATATGCCTCTATTATATGTTCTTCTGTTTCCTTGAGGAGAGGATGGTTATGCATATAGATTACAAATAAGGGAAGATACAAATGCTTCTCTTTTGTGCGATGGTCAACTTTTGCCGCAATACATTGTTGATACATACATCAGCATGGAAGAATCAAGATTAGTATGGATAGGAAATAACCAAAAAGCATTCCGTGCTGAAGTATAAAAAGGGCTTGTAGTATGGTTAATGTCAGTGATGATGGGGTCAATAAAGTCTCTGGGGGCATTGTTGGCTACCCCGGATAGTTCTACCATCTACATATACTGGGGGGGGCTCGATATATGCATCAATTTTATCAGGATTCAATGGTAATTGTTAGGAAGATGGAAAAACTTGACCTATTTATTACCTTTACTTGCAATCCAAAGTGGGATAAAATATGCAATGCTTTATTGTCGGGTCAGGCTGCCCAAGATCAACTTGACTTGATGGCATAGGTCTTCTCTATGAGAAGCATAAGGATATGTTGCACTTATTTGGTGAAAAAAGCATTATTTGGAAGGGTAGTGGGATTCGTTTCTGTTATTAAATATCAAAAAAGAGGCTTGACACATGCACATATATGGTTGATATTGGAGGGTACATGTAAACCTACTAAGATTGCTCACTATGTGTTGAGCTTCCAAATAAGGTGATGTTTCCCGAGTTACACAAGATAATTAGCCAGTGTAATGTTCATGGACCATGTGGGGAACTAAATATGTGCTCTCCTTGCATGGTTAACGGGAGTTTCAAACATTGTTATGCTCGTAAGTTTTCTGAGACTACTATTGTTGATGACAATGGATATGCAACTTACATGCGGCGAGATGATGGTAGTTTCATCCAAGTAAAGAATCATAGGGTGGATAGTCAATGGGTTGTTCCATATAACCCTTTTCTCTCTATGAGATACAAAGCCCATATTAACATAGAAGTATGCTCTATCGTTACAACAGTGAAATATTTGTATAAGTATGTATATAAGGGACATGATAGAGCTACTATAGAATTGCAAGATACACATAGGGTTATTGATGAGATTAGTCAATATTTGGATGAACGGTACGTGTCTGCATTAGAGGCAAGTTGGCACGTATACCAATATGATCTGCATGATGAAAAGCCAAATATACAAAGGTTGCATGTTCATCTCCCCTTGAAAAATCATGTTATATTTAATGACCGTGATGATTTGCGTGATGTGTTGTGATAGAAACCGAAGAACTACTCTCACTGAATGGTTTAGAGCTAATCAATTGGATGCAGAAGCAAATAGCTCGCTATATGTTAATTTCCCTTGCAAATGGGTGTGGAATTCTTCTCTTCGGTCATGGACTAAAAGAAAAAAGGGAAATGTGATTGGACATATGTATAATGTTAGCCTGAGTGCAGGTGAGATATACTATCTACGCATGCTACTCACAGTGTGTAAAGGCTGCAAATCTTTTGAGGAAGTACGTACAGTGAATGGATAGTTATATCCATGTTTTAAGGCTACATGTGATGCAAGAGGAATGCTGGAGAGTGATGATGAGTGGTATACGTGTCTTCAAGAAGCTGCATTTCAGAAAACAAGATTCCAACTACGTCAACTTTTTGTCATCATTTTGGTTTTTTTTGCGAGCCGATATCTCCGGGAATGCTTTGGGTCAAATTTTGTGTCGAACTTTCAGATGATTTTTTCCATGGCTTGCAGAGAAGGTGTGTTGACGTTGGTGTTTGTCAATCTATAGCTAAGAATCAAGCTCTGTTACACTTGCAAGACCTCTTACAGCAATATGAAAAATGTCTACATAATTTTGAAGGGTTGCCTGTTCCTAATAGATCAACTATTGTTGCTATCAAGCAATGGATTGTTGATGGAAGAGATGATGTTTGATGTTGTTCAACAGGTTGATTTGGCTCTTTCCATGGAAAGGAGTCTTAATAGTTTTCAATCTAAAGCATTCCTCCATACCATCCTCCTTGAGGCATTAATTTGAACAATGGTGGTGTATTTTTCCTTGATGGACCAAGTGGATGAGGCAAAACATATCTATGTAATGCCTTGCTATCTCGATTACGTAGAGATAATCAAGTTGCTTTGGCATGTGCATCTTCGGGAATAGCTGCATTGTTACTTTCAAATGGATGCACTGCACACTCACGTTTCCAAATCCCATTGGTTTTGAATACTTCTAGCACATGTAATATTAAAGCTAATAGCCCATTGGCTGAGACGTTGAAGCTTGCAAGATTGATCATTTGGGATGAGGCTCCAATGATGCATAGGTATGCATATGAAGCATTGGACACAGGACATTAAAAGATAAAATGCAAAGTGATATAGTGTTTAGTGGCAAAATTATGCTCTTTGGTGGTAACTTTAGGCAAATATTACATGTTGTTGCAAAGGGATCAAGTGAGGATATTGTTGATGTGCAACATTGTGCTGCTGGTCATACATTTGGAGACATGTGAATGTTTTGAAGCTCACCCAAAACATGCGAGTCATTCAGAGTGGTTATGATTCTATAGAACTAGAATTTGTCAATTGGACTTTACAAATTGGGGATGTCTCTATAAGACCAATCAAACAATGAAGGTAGAGTGGTAATTCCACCACGAATGTTGATCCATGGGAACTCCTTGTGCTGAGTTTGGTAGAATGGGTTTACAAAGATCTTCAAAGAGTGGAGGATTATGCATGCTTCATCAGACACCATGTTGTTCTTACACCACATGAAATCAAGAGGTGGATGAGATTAATGAACTAGCCTTGGCTGCATTACCTGGTCTTGAAAGAGAATACCTTAGTGAAGATTCGGTTGTTTCTTCTGAGAGTGATATAATATTGTATGCAGTTAAGTACTTGAATAGTTTGAGTCTGGGTGGTGGTTACCCTCCTCACCTCTAGCTTTTAAAGATAAATGCTCCTATCATGCTTCTCCATAATTTGGATCCTTGGCGGGGACTAACGGTACCAGACTAATATGTAAGCAATTTCACTCAAAGGTGATAGAAGCATAAATTATTATAGGTACAAACATTGGAGACATGGTCTTCATTCCGAGGATAACATTCATTCCATCAGTGCTTTAGTTGCCTTTTGACATGAGAAGGA
Organism: Cibotium barometz; assembly: GCF_041138505.1. Classification (NCBI taxonomy): domain Eukaryota; kingdom Viridiplantae; phylum Streptophyta; class Polypodiopsida; order Cyatheales; family Cibotiaceae; genus Cibotium; species Cibotium barometz. The sequence continues at coordinate 33,100,731 of NC_141101.1, read as the reverse complement.
GACAATATCCTATGAGGCTAGCTTTTGGTATGTCGATAGACAAGTCCTAAGATCAAACATTGAGTGTGTTGGGACTTTATTTGGCCACACAAGTATTCACGCATGGACAATTGTATGTTGCTATGTCACGTGTTAGATCATCAAATGTAGTGAAAGTGTGTGTAAAAGATATCATGGACCATGAAAGCATCAATGAAGGTACAAATGAAGTCTACACAGCTAATGTTGTCTACAAAGAGGTACTACAAATGGCATCTAGAAAAATGTAAATGTTATGTATGCCCATAAGTTGTCTACAAAGAGGTACTACAAATGGCATCTAGAAAAATGTAAATGTTTGTATGCCCATAAGGCAGCCTAGACAAATGCTAGAGACTACAGTTGTAGCTATCATTGTATCAATCAAGAAAACATTTGGAAGGAGAATGTTCACAAATAAGTGGCATGTGCAATCTATGGTGTCTTTCAGTAAGTGTACACACTTTCAAGTTGATTGATAGCGTTTCCATTGCCGGTAATATTGAATTGATGTGTATAAATATACTTACATTGTGTGGAATAAATGGTTGACATTGAGGTAAAGCCACCAGAGAGAGAGATAGGGGGAGGTGTGTGTGTACACATGTGCACGCTAGGTGTGTGTGTGTGTGTATGCATGCATGCCCACGCGAGGGGTGTGTATGTCGTAGAGAGAGAAGAGAGAAGTGATCCTACATATGATATTGCAATGCAGGAAAGCAAGCCCATTAGGGAGACGATTGCTCGCATTATTTTCCATGAGAAAAATGGGTGTGCTCACAAGAGATTGGTAGAAACCTTCCCGCCACTACGCCACATTGCCTTCTCCCCCCACAAAAGTCTATACATAAGTTTCCATCTATAGAGCTTTGGAAGGGTGTCACAAGATTGGCTCATGTACCTTTGTACCTTGGCAAGTTTGTGAAAAGTCCCTTAACATCCAAGGATTCTATTCAAAATCAAAACCCTTTGGCATTCATCATTATTGAATTTTTTAATGAAAACATATTTTATCCAGTAAAATACCAATGTTAAATCTTTGATGAAGTTTCCTCACATTGCTTGAGTGTTACTCTCCCTATGTCAAACATGTTTATGCATAAAATTAAGTATCAAACGCTATCATTTATAAACTTGTATGTGTGCATCGCATTTTTTAAAGAAACTATGACATACTTACAACCAAAATTTAGAAGCCTTTTTTAAAAGAAACTATGACGTACTTACTACCAAAATTTAGAAGCCTTTCTCAATCTTTGTTTTACTGATTAAGAAATCCATGTTATTCCATGTCTCCTATCACATGCTAGAAGACACTTAAGAAGTAGAACTATAAACTTGATTTTGAATGCTTAAAACAATGATGATGGTATTGTCTGCTATGAGAAAGCATCATCCCTCTCATTCTAAAAGTCTTCATCAAACTTTCACAATTCTATTCATCAAGTTTTTACTCACTCATATCAAGACAATGCTTCTCTTTGCCTATTAGAGATCACATCCAATAGTGTGTATGCTTTGGATTCTTATCTTCCAAGTTTTATCATTGAAACAAGTATGATGTGATGTTAAGGATATATAATGGTAACATGATTGTGCTTGAAGTTTGACAAATTTAAGTTTCATTTACTTGTAAAACATTTCTATTGTGTGGAGATTTCTAGCATATACAATGAATTGGCATTTAAAGTATAACATCTCATCTTTGAATGGTTACCTCTAGCATATCACCCATCTTTGAATTACTTCCATGCCATGTTTGGAGATTTCTATCTTATACAATGAATTGGCATTTCAAGCATGGTTACCTATAACATATCATCCATCTTTAAATTACTTTCATGTGATGTGTGGAGATTTCTAGCTTATACAATGAATTAGCATTTGAAGTATGGTTACCTCTAGCATAAACATATCATCCTTTAAGTCTCACTTAAATGTGAAACATTGCTATTGTGTGGAGATTTATAGCTTATACAATAAATTGTCATTTAAAGTATGGTAACCTCTAACATATCATCCATCCTTGAATGGTTACCCCTAACATATCATCCATCCTTGAATGGTTACCCCTAACATATCATCCATCCTTGAATGGTTACCCCTAACATATCATCCATCTTTTAATGACTTCCATGTGATGTATCCAAGTGCTTGACGAAGTGAATTAATCAAGTCTGACTGCTTTACATAAGAAGCTCATGAAAAGAAGTGCTACATTCATGGGACTTAGCCTCCTTGGTATGTCCAAAAACAATTTAGGTCCTTATCAATTGTTTAATTTTGTAGCATGTCAAAAGGATATGCTTGAAGGCAGCCTTTATACTCTCATCTCTTGCAAAACATAAGAAATCTGCTTCTCCAAGCATAAGCAATCAATGTTAACTTGTGGATGTGCCACTAGCTTAAAGGCATTACTTACCAAAAAATGTAAATAAGTCTAATTCAAGGGGTTTAAAAACCTAGATTTAAAACACTTTTTACAAAGATATCATTAATTGTACATGAAGGAGTGGGAATGTTCATGAAGGAGTAAGCTTTTATGTTATCTTAATTAATTAGTGGGAATGTTCATAAAAATGGTTGTTTTCTAGACATACTTCACTCAAAACACTAGTTATTCTTATTTATAGTAACTAATTCAAAGCCATGTAAATGTTCGAAGCCTAGGGAATATCTCAAGATGATTGAAGAGTGACACTAGATCCACTTCTTGAAACAAGGTCCATGTGTATATAGTAGAAAAGGGGTGATTCAACAAAACATTTCTTGCTATATGTGATAAGATGTGGACTTGAACATTGAAATGATTCTATAGTCATTTACAAAAGATAGCTTTAAGGGGTTCTTATCACACCCACCTTATATGCATGCAAGGTAAGATTTACACTTAGTTAGCTGGCTAGTGTGTGGAGCTCAAAGTGATGGTTGGATCCTTGCACAAAATATTCAATGAGTAAATTGCCACACTATTCTCTTCAATGTTATTTTCTTGTTCAATGGCTTTTCATAAGCATGCTAAATCTTCACAACAAGTAAGAGATAAGTTTTCTAACTTCTTTCAAGTATAAAGTCATTTATAAAACTTTCATAGTAGTGTCATGGATACAACTTCAATCATTGAGAGAAAATGAAGTTTTAAAATGTATAATTTTTCTAAATTCAGTCCTTAAAGAAGTGTAAAATTCAAGTATGTCTACATGGACTTGTTGTTGCTGGTGATGCACAGATAAATACCCCACTTTATTAGCAAGTTTAAATAGTTAAATAGGTGGTATATTATGTTTTTACAAGTGAATGGTCCCAAGGGGGTTCACCTTAAGGCATTTGAGCCTACCACATGGATGGACTTTTACTTGCTAAAAATGATACAAAGACTTAAAAAGTATATGTACAAAGGTATATTATGTTTTTACAAGTGTATGGTCCCAAGGGGGTTCACCTTAAGGCATTTGAGCCTACCACCACATGGATGGACTTTTACTTGCTAAAAATGATACAAACACTTAAAAAGTATACATGTACAAAAGTGGTATTTGCATGTGCTTATGGATAAACCCTTAAGATTGTAGAAAAATGAGGTGTATTTCAAAAAGTTCAATTTTACAAATAACAAGTCTTATTTTATAAGTACCCTGAACCACATGATACATCAAGTTTTATAATACACATGAAGTGTATGGGTGTTCAAACTAATGTCACCTACTGTTTAGAACTTAGAACCCTAACATCCATCTTAGGGATGTGGATTTAAAGTGTATAGATGTTCAAACTAATGTCACCTACTGTTTAAAACTTAGAACCCTAACATCCATCTTAGGGGATGTAGATTTTAAGTGTATGGGCGTTCAAACTATTGTTACCTACTGTTTAGAACTTAGAACCCTAACATCCATCTTAGGGGATGTGGATTTTAAGTCTTTAAGGCACTCAATTTTGAGTGTAAATGCGTGGAAAGAGGAGATTTATATTGTCTAGAGAGAGTGTGTACACATGGAATGCAAAAAACACTTGAGAATCCATCTTAAGGGATGTGGCTTTTAAGGCATTAAGGCACATTGCATATAAAGAGGGGAGTCATATTGTCTAGAGAGTGTGTGCACACATGGTACCATCACTTTAGACATCAACCACAAAAACTTCTTTAAACTTGTGGCTCGACCCTTCATCCATGTCTAAATGGAACCTTATTCTAACTATGTTAACCCTAATTTCAATTTAGTATACAATGTTATGCTTGCTTGAGTTTAGTTCTCTACATTAAAGAACAATTTATTCGCTGGTAATAACATGTTATTTGGACAATTCTCCCACCTTTACAGCCAAGTGAAAATTGGCAAACATCTATAAGGGTGGTATCACCTTTTAGTACTTTTGTGTGGGTGTGCGTATGTGTATGTGCATTGGCATGGTAAGGCTTGAAAACCCCAAAAATGATTTGATCCAATATTGATAGGTTATACTAGAAGAAGCAATTTTTGAAGCCTTTATATAACAAAATGAAAACCTTTGAAGTAATGTAAATAAATTGTTAGTCCTTTACTCCACTCACATTGAAAACCCCGAAAACAATTTGATCCAATATTGATATTCCACTCAGTTTCCACCATCCAAAATAATACATTAGTATGGACTTACTTGATCCCATGGGAAGACAAGCTTCACCATGGTGATGATGTACTTATTATTCTTGTCTAGACTAAAATAGAAAACTTAACAAGGCAATCTATGATTGCTTGTACTTTGGCAAGGTCAACTGAGATACCATCCTTAGACACAATAAACCCCAAGGATTCTATGCAATTAGTGAAAAAATGCATTTACTTTTCGTAGTAAAGAGCTTGTGCTTCCTTAAGATATCCATAACGTTTTGAACGTGCCTTTCATGTGATCAGCTGCATTCTTAGAGTAAACTAAGATATCATCAAAGAATACTAGAACAAAGTGATCCAGATGTTCTCTAAAAATTTCTTACATCAGTCGGTTGAAAGTTGTAGGAGCAGTGGTTGATTTGAAGGGCAAGAATGCAAGTTTTAAATTTATTTTGGTAAATATATATGCACAATGTAATTTATTCATAATTTTGTCAATCCGGGCTAGCAAGTACTTATTCTTGATAGTGAACTAATTCAATCCTCTGTAGTCAATACAGAATCTTAAAGTTTCATCCTTCTTCCTTTGGATAAGAACGGGCGCACCCCACGAGGAGACACTAGGCTTGTTAAATTTATGTTCTAAAAGTTGCTTTAATTACTCCTTAAGTTCAAATACCATTTTAATTACTCCTTATGTTCAATTGCTTCAAGTACTGGCATTTTACAACCCTTTCTCTCAACTGGCTTAGTTGAGGCTTAGCTCCGGGTATAAGGTCTATCTCATGATCCACTTCTCGAGTTGGGTTTACCTTGTTTCTCGCCTATTTCTAACTTTCACAAAGCAGGCAAACAAAAGGCAAGAATGAGTGCTTCCAGAATCAATCAAAATCTCAAACTACTTACCTTGATAGCTTACCGGTGCTCGAATAATAGAAAATTACTGATTTTGGCCTTGATGTATAGTGGCTACATGAATTCTACCTTTATTATCTTCTTCCAAGTCAGCAAACAGTGGCAGCCCAAGTGATGTTGAGCTGAAAATTTCCTTCTTTGATTGCCCCATGATAGCCCCAATCATGGGGCGGAGGGCCTTGTAGATCTTTGGTTGTTTTGAACATATGTTGTTGGTCTTTGGGAATGAGGACCCGCAGCACTTTACATTGGACAAGTCAAAACTAAGGTGTTGGGACCTTCACTCATAACACGCCCTGGTTACTGATATTTGTAATGTCTTTGTTCCCTTCTAAGCTATTGCAAGAATCTATCTAGGGAACTTCATCTTCTTGGTCCCACATTTTGGGAATCCTGGTTCAAATTTCCAATTATGTTTCTTATTGACTTGGGTAGATTTTGGTTCTCACCCTGGCTTGATGATCATTTTGGAACGATTAGGGACATTCTTCTAGCTTGAGGTTTTTCTTTTGAAAAAACTTTAGCGAAGTCTTCTACCATACACATTGTTTATGCTATTAAGTTGGTTTAGCATTCTTGACCAGCTTATCCACACGAATCGAGCTTTTTGAAAAAGGAACATAGTCTCATCCATAGATGGGGTGAATCACATTATATTTGCATAGGCTTGATGATATGCATTGAGACGGATTTTCCATCTTGGGATAATTCCAAAAATTCATTCTTGTCCTCTTCGTATCTTGGTGGATAGTATCTTCGGAATAGATACATCTTTAAGTTGTCCCATTTGAACAGATCTTGATTTAAATGATCTTCCTCGACATGATTCTTCTTACTAAGCCGAGTTTCTCAATAATCAGGGCTGAATTTAGATTTAAAGCATAGAAAGGAAGAAAATCCAGGATGATCTCGATAATAAAATTTTCCCCTGTATCGACCCAACGATAAGGCCACATATAAGAAGTTCCTGGTAAGGTTGTTCAAAATAATACTCTTTGAACTCGAGATAGTATGAAGCCATCCTTGTCTTATATCGGTCATCATACATTGAAAGCGACATTAATGGCTTGGTATTCACGATCATATTGTAGTAAAGTAGTATACATACACACACACACACACACACGTGTGTGTGTATACATGTGTGTGTGTGTGTGTGTGTGTACATATGTGTGTGTGTGTGTGTGTGTATCTACTCTCTAACTCTCTCTTTTTTTACTGTCTTTTTCTATCTGTCTCTGTCTCTCTCTAACACCACTCTCTCTCTCTCTCTCTCTCTCTCTCTCTCTCGCTCTCTCTCCATTTCTCTTGAGCTAGCCAACTCTCTCACTCTCTCTCTCTCTCTCTCTCTCTCTCTCTCTCTAACTCTCTTCCTCTCTTTCTCTCTCTCTAACACTCACTCTCTTTGTGACTCTCTCTCTCTCTAAGTCACTCACTTTACCTTTTCTAACTCACTCTTTCTAACTCTCTCTCTTTCTCTCTCTAACCCTCACACACACACACACACACACACACACACACATATAGTAGCAAACACACACACTCTCTCTCTCTCTCTCTCTCTCTCTCTCTCTAACTCATTCGCTTTACCTTGCTCTAACTCTCTCTCTCTCTAACTCACTCTCTCTAAGTCTATCTTTCTCTTTCTAACTCTCTCTTTATTTCTCTAGGTCTTTATGTGTCTAACTTGCTTCATCTCTCTCTCTCTCTCTCTCTCTCTCTCTCTCTCTCTCTCTTTCTCCCTCTTTCACTCTCTCGATCTCTCTTACTCTCTAACTCCCTCTATTTCTCTCTCTAACTCGCTAACTCTCTCTACCTTGCTCTCATTCACTCTCTCTCTCTCTCTCTCTCTCTCTCTCTCTCTCTCTCACACACACACACACACACACACACACACACACACACAAACTAATCTTCTAAGTTTTGAAAAATCTGTAAAATTTTAAGGTGTTTTAGCTCATAAATCTCCAAATTTTCATTTTCGAATTTTTTTCCCAAATTTTCAACATAAACCTTCCAAAATTTTAAGGGTCAAGTTTTGTGATTTGTTGAGAAAAATGTTATGGGAACACTGGCATTGGCCGTGTGGGGGGTCGGTTGAGGGATCGTGGTACTGAAAAAATCCCATTGTTAAAAACTTACATGTATTCGCTTATTGAAAAAATCCCATTGTTACAAATTTGTTTTGTTTTTCGAGCCGGTTTCACTGGTCGTGAGAGTCGAGACTCGCTGCGGTAATTAAAAAATCCCATTGTCACAAACTTACATGTAAGCAACCAAGCCCGAAAGAAAAGCACGGTTTTATGATTTTACTTATATTTTAAATTTTAGCCCCCCAAGATCCTTATAATTAATTTAGTGGTAGCCTTTGAACACGACGACACGTAGACCGAATCCCAGCATGGCATGATAGCAAGCATTGCTCCTCTAATCATGAGCGCCCGCTTTCTTGGATAGGTTTGCTGACCTGGCAGTCCCGGATCCCGTGCCTTTGCCCAATGCCATTCCGGATTGAGATCTCCAAGCTCATCTTGCCCGTGCTTTACGTACCCTTTTCGCCTTAAGCACCATAATTTTATCCCCTTTAATTAATCGTGAATGAAAAGTTGAGATAAAAGGGAGAGGTGTGTGCACGTGCACACTAGGTGTGCGTGTGCACGTGTAGCCACTGCCCACGCCAGGGGTGTGTATGTAAGAGAGAGAAAGAGAAGCGATCCTACATATGACATTGCAATTTGCCATGCAAGAAAGCAAGCCCATAAGGGGACAATTGCTCATTCTTTTCCATGAGAAAAATGGGTGTGCTCACAAGTGGTTGGTAGAAACCTCCCCACATTGCTTCTCCCCCCACGATTGTCAAGCCCATATTCACTCTATTACACATATTCACTCTACTACACATCATTAATTAATCAAGCCCTATCAGCCCTATCGGGCTTGATTAATTAATGAATACCTTAGTTTATTCTAAGGTATTCTAGCCTCTCTCCGTCTGTGTCTTGCTCTCTCCCTCTGTCATTCAGTCTCTCTCTCAGTCTCTCCCCCCCTCCCTCCCTCCCTCCCTCCCTCCGTCGCTCCCTCCATCAATCTCCTTCCATTCCTCGCTCTCTCCCTCCATCGATCTCCCTCCCTCCCTCTGTCCCTCTTTACATCCATCGATCTCCCTCCCTCCCTCTGTCCCTCTTTACATCCATCGATCCATCACTCTCTCTCTCTCTCTCTCTCTCTCTCTCTCTCTCTCTCTCTCTCTCTCTCTCTCTCTCTCTCTCTCTCTCTCTGCAACGTCCAGATTACCAATAATTTATTATTAATAATAATAAAACAATCTTCTCCAATCTGAAGCCACTCGAACCTTCCACCTCCCTCTAGATCAATAATAATAAAAATTATTATTAAGGTACCATTTCAACCTTAGAGCTTCAAATGGTACCTTAATAAAACCAAATCTCTTAAGCTTCTCCTCCCTTGTCTAACTAATTAATGTAAAATAGAATTTGGTACCCATATTTGTCTATACACAAGTTTCCATCTATATAGTTTTGGAAGGGTGTCACAAGATTGGCTCATATACCTTTGTAGCTTGGTAAGTTTGCAAAAAATCCCTAAACAATTAAGGTTTTTATTCAAAATCAAGACCCTTTGGCATTCATCATTATTGCATTTTTTAATTAAAACATATTTTATCTAGTAAAAATCTAATGTTGATTCTTTACTTAAGTTTCCTCACTTGTTGGGTGTTACTCTCCATGCCTCACCATGTTTATGCATAAAATTAAGTATCGAAAGCTATCGTCTAGAAACTTGTATATGTGCATCACATTTTTTAAAAGAAACTATGATGTACTACTAAATTTTCGAAGCCTTTCTCAATCTTTGTTACTGATTAAGAAATCCATGTTAATCCATGTCTCCTATCACATGCTAGAAGACACTTAAGAAGTAGAACTATAAACTTGGTTTTGAATGCTTAAAAAAATGATGATGGTATTGTCTGCTATGAGAAAGCATCATCCCTCTCATTCTAAAAGTCTCCGTTAAACTTTCACAATTCTATTTATCAAGTTTATGCCCACTCATATAAAGACAATCCTTCTCTTTGCCTCTTAGAGAGCACATCCAATAGCGTTTATGCTTTGTATTCTTATCTTCCAAGTTTTATCATTGAAATAAGTATGATTGTGATGTTAAGGATATATAATGGGAACATGATTGTGCTTAAAGTTTGACAAATTTAAGTTTCACTTACATGTGAAACATTGCTATTCTGTGGAGATTTCTAACTTATACAATGAATTGGCATTTAAAGTATGGTTACCTCTAACATCTCATCTTTGACAAATTTACGTTTCACTTATACAATGAATTGGCATTTAAAGTATGGTTACCATTCTCATTCTAAAAGTCTCCGTTAAACTTTCACAATTCTATTCATTAAGTTTATGCCCACTCATATAAAGACAATCGTTCTCTTTGCCTCTTAGAGATCACATCCAATAGCGTTTATGCTTTGTATTCTTATCTTCCAAGTTTTATCATTGAAATAAGTATGATTGTGATGTTAAGGATATATAATGGGAACATGATTGTGCTTGAAGTTTAACAAATTTAAGTTTCACTTACATGTGAAACATTGCTATTCTGTGGAGATTTCTAACTTATACAATGAATTGGCATTTAAAGTATGGTACCTCTAACATCTCATCTTTGACAAATTTACGTTTCACTTACTTGTGAAACATTGCTACTGTGTGGAGATTTCTAGGTTATGTGGAGATTTCTAGCATAAAATGAATTGGCATTTAAAGTATGGCTACCTCTAACATATCATCCATCTTTGAATTACTTCCATGCCATGTTTGGAGATTTCTAGCTTATACAATGAATTCGCATTTAAAGCATGGTTACCTCTAACATATAATTCATCTTTGAACTACTTCCATGTGATGCGTGGAGATTTCTAGCATATACAATGCATTGACATTTAAAGTATGGTTACCTCTAGCATATCATATATCTTTGAATGGTTACCTCTAACATATCATCCTTTAAGTCTCACTTACATGTGAAACATTGCTATTGTGTGGAGATTTCTAGCTTATACAATAAATTATCATTTAAAGTATGGTTGCCTCTAACATATCATCCATCTTTGAATGGTTACCCCTAACATATCATCCACCTTTGAATGACTTCCATGTGATGTATCTAAGTGCTTGACAGAGTTAATCAATCAAGTTAGAGTCTTTTACATAAGAAGCTGACGCTACATTCATGGGACTTAGCCTCCTTAATATGTCCAAAAACAATTTAAGCTCCTTATCAATTGTTTAGTTTTGTAGCATGTCAAAAGGCTATGCTTGAAAGTAACCTTTACATCCTCATCTCGTGCAAAACATAAGAAATCTGCTTCTCCAAGCATAAGCAATCAATGTTAGCTTGTAGATGTGCCACTAACTTAAAGGCATTGCTTACAAAAAAGTGTAAATAAGTCCAATTCAAGGTGTTTAAAAACCTAGATTTAAAACACTTTTTATGCAGATATCATTAATTGTACATGAAGAAGTAAGCTTTTGTGTTATCTTAATTAATTAGTGTGACTGTTCATAAAAATGGTTGTTTTCTAGACTTACTTCACTCAAAACACTAGTTATGCTAAAACCATGTACATGTTCTAAGCCTAGGAAATATCGCAAGATGATTGAAGAGTGACACTAGATCCACTTCTTGAAACAAGGTCCATGTGTATATAGTAGAAAAGGGATGATTCAACAGAACATTTCTTGCTATATGTGATAAGATGTGGACTTGAACATTGAAATGATTCTATAATCATTTCCAAAAGATAGCTTTAGGGATTCTTATGACACCCATCTTATATGGATGCAAGAAGGTAAGATTTACACTTGGTTAGCTAGCTAGTGTGTGGAGCTCAAAGTGATGGTTGGATTCTTGCAAAAAATATTCAATGAGGTTCTTTTATGTAAATTGCCACATTGTTCTCTTCAATGTTATTTTTTCTAGTTCAATGGTTTTTCATAAGTGTGCTAAATCTTCACAAGCAAGAGAATAATTCTAACTTCTTTCAACTATAAAAACTTGCATAGCAGTGTATTAGATACAACTTCAATCATTGAGAAAAAATGAAGTTTCAAAACATATAAATTCTCTCCTTAAATAAGTGTAAAAGTTAAGTATGTCTACATGGAGTTGTTGGTGACGAGAAACATACCCACTTTATTAGCAAGTTGCGATAGTTAAATAGTTGGTAGATCATATATGTTATTGCAAGTGTATGGGCCCAAGGGGGTTCACCTAAAGACATGTGAGCTTACCACATGGAGGGACTTTTACTAGCTAAAAACAATACAAACGCTAAAAACATATATGTACATAAGAGGTATTTACATGTGCTTATGGAGAAACTCTTAAGTTTGTAGAAAAATGAGGTGTATTTCAAAAAGCCCATTTTTACAAATAACAAGATTTATGAGTACCCAAACCACATGATCCATTAAGTTTTATAATGTAAATGAAGTGTATGGGTGTTCAACCTACTGTCACCTAGTGTTTAGAGCTTAGAACCCTAACATCCATCTTAGGGGATGTGGATTTTAAGTAATTAAGGAACTACATTGAGTGTAAATGCGGAGGGGTTTCATATTGTCTAGAGAGTGTGTGTACACATGGAATGCACCAACACTTTAGACATCCACAGGGGATGTGGGTTTTAAGGCGTTAAGGCACTACATTGCATGTAAAGAGGGGAGTCATATTGTCTAAAGAGTGTGTGTACACACGTTACCAACACTTTAGATATCAACCACAAAAAAATTCTTTAATTTTTTGGCTCAACCCTTCGTCCATGTCTAAATGGAAACTTATTCCAACCATGTTAACCCTAATTTCAATTTAGTATACAAAGTTATGCTTGCTTGAGTTTAGTTCTCTACATTAAAGAACAAATTATCTGCCGGTAATAACATTTTATTTGGACAATTGTCCCACCTTTACAACCAAGTGAAAATCGGCAAACATCTATAAGGGTGGTATCACCTTTTAGTAAATTTTTGCACGTGTGTGTGTGACAGCATACATGCATGCACATGCGCATGTGTGTGTGTGTGTGTGTGTGTGTGTGCAGGTGCATGCTAAGGCTTGAAAAGCCCGAAAATGAGTTGATCTAGTATTGATAGATTATACTAGAAGAACCAATTTTTGAAGCCTTTATATAACAAAATGAAAACGTTTTAAGTAATGTAAATGTTCCTCCTCAAAACTGTTAGTCCTTTACTCCACTCACCTTGAAAACCCTGAAAACAATTTGATCCAATATTGATAGTCCACTCACTTGCCACCATCCAATAGAATAAGTTAGTACAGACTTACTTGATCCCATGGGAAGATAGGCTTCACTATGGTGGTGATGTACTTATTATTCTTGTCTAGAGTAAAAAAGAGAACTTAACAAGGTGGAACAAACACATGATGAGACCAACACGTATTAATATACATCTCTATGTGAACATTGAACCACACAAAACAACATCACACAACAACAATTTGTAAGAATTGTCCCAAGTAAGGTCTATGATATATTCATTCCTACTTCACCAATTTTTCTCTATGATTTTGCTAGAGAGAAGAGTTTATATGTGAGTGTAGCTTGTTATCCCCTTGCTAAGTATAGCTAGCAAGAGAGATAACAACTCTAAAGCATGAGTTTTAAATAAGCCACCATGAGTTGCTCTTGTAACCTAAGCATATCACTAATTATATAGGAAAGACATGGTCGAGTTTAGAGTTTAGTGCTATAATTTTCTCTTATATATGTAAAGTATAGGAAAGACATGGCCGAGTTTAGAGTTTGCTACATATTTCTTTAACAAGAAAAGTAGGCACCTTACTTGTTCATTTATTTACCATAAGATGGTTATCTTGGTTAGTGGAAATGAAAGAGATTTCAAGAAGGCAATTTAAACACCTCAAGCAAAAACTAATAAAGCTTGATGAAGAGGTAGAGGTTCATCAGAATGCCTTCAATTTTGAGCTTAAAGGGTTGATAGTAATAAAATCTTAAAGTCTAAGCAACCCACAAAATAGCTAGAGCCGTAAGTCTATTAAGGTACTCTATCTAGATACCATTACTACATCACCATTGGAGAATCATTGTGTGTTGCTTGAATTGAGGATTTAAGAACTGGTGATGTAAGTAGAAGAGCCAAGTTGAGCTCCAAATCCAAAATGATCTCTAGTAGATTGTCTCCATAACATATTTAAAAATACTCTCTTTATAGAACCAAGTTTATTGTGATGACCGACCAACACGAGTCAATGAAAATACATTTGTGATAGACATGAGTTAAGGGGGAGGAAGGCAGGGTGGGCTGAGTTGAAGCAAGACTTTGATATGGAAATAAAGTATCAGAAGAGTAGCTTGAATTGAGTGACCGAACGCCTTGAGTAGAATTGGGGAGGTAGACTCTTTGAGCTTCACTGAGATTTGGGTTGACCTTTATGACTTAAAGCAAGACTTTGATATGGAAAAAAAGTATCAGCATTGGTCTTGCTCTCTCTTCTTGTTTTCTCTACCAAGTTGTCACTCCCCGTGGTTTTTTCATTTATGCATCGAGTTTCTCCTAGTCCTCATATCATGAGTTTAGGGTTTTCATGCATAAAAGATGCCAGAAGGATTCACTCACAATAAAGGGGGACGTCACTTGCATACATGAACCTTAAGAAAACCTCCTATATATGATGCTTATAAGATGATAACACTTTCATTCTCAATGGCCAAGTATATAAGTGACTTTTTGCATTTGTATTTTATACATTCTTACATATAATAGAAGTGGCACTCGGCTAACTCTAGGTTAGGCAATATCATAATTCTATCATCATTGAGAATAGTAACATTTTTACCACATTAATAGTTCCTTCCATTCTATTCGTGTTGTAGGCGCTAGGAATGGCAAGGTAATTTTTACATGTGCAAGCCTAGTTTTGGAAAAAATTCGGATTGAAAAAAATGGTCCATTCTCTCACTCTTTCTCTCTCACACAAGCATGAAAGTAGGATGCACTACACATTAAACAGTAGTCTACTTTTTATAGCGGCCACTCAAAAATATAATTATAATTATGTTCCCCCCCCCCAAAAAAAACTATCAAGCCAAAGAGAAATTATCTAGAATTTTCTGTCACATACAAAAAAATAAAATTGCAAGCGGGAATTAAACCCGTATCTTCCATGGGATAACCAATCCCCTAACTAACTCCCATGGATAAGCACACACATATCATGAGCTGAGTAATATAGAAAAATGAATATGCTATGTACAAAGAGTGATGCTTTAGAAGAGAGCGCTTGGTTAGGGCTTCATGTTGTCTCCTTGATTGCTTGGATCGGTCATCTCTGTGTTGGCTCCTGATGGGTGTCGTCCATTGCCCTTTGGCCCAGAACTTTCTCCTTTATCCTTGCAGATTCCTTGATGCACCTTCCGTGGCTTCAGCTTGGATGCATGGTGCTTCCGAGTATGGTACTGAACCAATAAGTGCCTCCCACATTTTAATTGGGCTTCCATCTTCTTCCTGGACTTCCTCCCATACATCTTCAATCACCTAGTATCATTGTGTAAACCAGTCTTTTCCATTACTCTAGCTAGGCAGACATGCAAAAACTTCCAAGATTATATCCCTTAACCACTCAACTCACGATTGCGCCCATGTGGTAAGGACTGAACAAACACTACTAGCCCATCAATATCACCACCAAACCGGGTCATAAACATTGTGGCGATTTCTCTTCCACATATACCACATTGTGAAGCTGTCTTCTCTTCCTCTCTCTCATGCTCATCTCTTTCTCCCCATACTCTAGCTTCACTCCACTCTAGCATGAGATTTCAAGAAAGTGTTTGCTTCTTCACTCAAGAGACACTTTTATGTGAGCTTCTTGTATGCACAAAAATCTCAAATCTCAAATGATAATAATACCATAAAACTCATGCAAAACCACCAAAGCTAGAATACTCACAAGTATCATGAAACTAGAAATGTCACAAGAATAGTAACTTAGAAACACCCACAAGAGGGAAAAAGAAGAAGAAAAGCTCATAAAGTTAAGATAAGCATGCAAAGTCCATTAGAGTGCAAAGAGACTCACTTAGATTTCCATAAGTGCCCACAACTCACCTATGCTTTAGTTTATATACATTTTTTAAATATCCTAACAACCAGTTTATCAAATATTGGCCTAAAGTGCATCATTAAGCATAACCTAGTACCATAATGGGCTTCTAATATATACAATTACCTGGTTCAATCTAAATTGGGTTCTTGTCTTTAGGTGACAAAAGCTTGTCTTCAATTGATGTGGCCTTCCAATTCACCTTGAAGTGCCACTCCTGACCTTGTTTTTGGAGCTTTGCGTGGTGGTGTATACTATTCGGAGTGCCCATCCATAAATTAGCTTTGCATCTTGCTTAAATCCTTTTGCCATAGCTCTACATCTTACACACATCACTTTCATTGCTGTTCCTTGCATCCTCACTGTCGTTGTCATGTGCCTCTTACCAAGTTATTATTTTTGGTAATTCCTATTTTTAGTAAGTTATGATTTTCCTTGAAATTTTCTTGGTAGAATTGGGCTTTGAGCATCCCTTTAAGCATTTCCTTTACAACTCTTAACCTCTCATAAAGTACTATTTTTAGGCAATAAGTGTTGATGCACCTGATGTTTTTTTCTCATGTATTAGGTAGCCAGAAATTGCAACCCTCCACTCTTTCCAAGCTTGATAGCAAGATCTATAGCCAAAGGTTGTTCTTGCCCAAGGCTCTTTACCCATTTTCTACAACCAAAGGTTGTTCTTGCTTAAGGCTCTTTACCCATTTTGTATAGAGGATATATTCCTCTAAAAAACCTATATTTTTCGTGACCTTCCACTCTCTTGGTCCCCCTATCAATAAAATTCTAGCACGTGTCCCAAGTGTGGATGTCTCTCTCTTGACCCCCCTATCGATTACTTTCACCCCATCTCCCATCAGCTATCACTTTCATAGCTCTAATCTCCATCACAATCTTTTATCTCACTCACTTACCACTGCTCTCCTCTACCATCACTTACCCCACTGCTCTCCTCTACCACCTTCATTGGTACACTTGCCCACTTCCACTTCCATTGGTTTTTGTCACTACCACCATAGGTTTGAGAGAGAGAGAGAGAGAGAGAGAGAGAGAGAGAGAGAGAGAGAGAGAGAGAGAGAGAGAGAGAGAGAGAGAGAGAGAGAGAGAGAGATGCTAGCTAAGCCATTATCTTCTACATCTTGAGCTTGATTTGGTAGAGGAGAGAGAAAGTAGACCACATGTAGTGGAGGAAGTTAAACAATAGCTTCTACACCCATAGCATATATGTGGCAATACAACAAAAAGATGGTGTATCATTACAGGTAGTGTGGCAAGTTGGTGAAGGAAGAGAGGGCAAGAGAAGGGGTCACATCCCATAGTTGATGTAGAAGACATGTTGGGAAAAGGTATTTGATGGCGCCAAAGGAAGATGCCAAGATGCTATATGACTCTTTATGGCAAACAATGAGACACACTTGTATGGTCCAAAATTGTCGACGTGCCTAGATATCATCACCTGTGTAGCTTGGATGTTGTGAATAAGTGCTAGCATATTTCAACAAGATCACATGTTGTCTAGATATCATTACTTGTGTAGCTTGAACATTGTGAAGAAGTGCTACCAAATTTCAACAAGGCCATTAAAATTTATAGCCTTTTTAGCAAGCTTCTACAGAACAACTTCTTGTCTAGGAATGAAACATGGAAGTCCATTGCCAACTTATGCCTAAGAAGAGCATAACCATTTTTGGACAAAGAAGGTCGGCCTTTTGATATGTGAGAAAGCCTGCTTGTGCAATGCAACCTTTAATCTTGTAATCAACATCCACTTTGCGACCTACTACCTTTATATCTCCAATATATATATATATATATATATATATATATATATATATATATATATATATATATATATATTCCACTTTCTATCTATCAAGCTTCAAGGAACTCCATGCATCTTTTGTATGATTTCACTTTGTATCTACTATCAACATTCAAGGAACTCCATGCATCTTTTGTAAGATTTCCTTCCCCCCCCAATGGTTGTAATCAATGATGCTGCATGGGTAGGTTCATATATAGTGTGTAACAATATTAGCCCCAATAAAATTTATTAGAGGACGTATATATATTGTAGATATATATATTTTAGTGTAGGTGTAAGATAAGATATAGGTCATGTGTCAGATGAAAGTGGATGAAAAGCTTGCTATGAGCAATGCCTCTAATTTCCTTGGCGTAAATGTGCACTATAAAGACATCCTCTCCTATTATCTATTTTTCTCATCTTTTGCAGGTCAAGTAGTAAACTACACATCAAGGTAGCTCAATTTGCAAATAGCCCATTCAATTGTGAGGTTAGTCTATTTTTTTTTAAATACAATGGTGTTAATGCCCAAATTTCTCTTTGTTATTATAAATGTAATATTTATTTATTTTTTCTTATAAATTTTATTATCCCAGGTTGGAATCTATGTCTCTCTCTCTCTCTCTCTCTCTCTCTCTCTCTCTCTCACACACACACACACACACACACACACACACACACACACACACACACACACACACACACACACACACACACACACACCTTTTTTTGAGGAATTCTTATATTACTAGTGGAAAACCTCATTGCGAGGTGAAAATCCACAAACAAAACATCATGATACAACTAAGGTATTGCTAGTTGTCTATTTGTTGTGGTGGCAAGTTTCGGCAGTCATGTAGGGACTGTCTCAACAAGCGTCGGCAGTAGGCGTATTGATCAAGAGGAATGTGTCTATAATGTATCTAATTTCTATTTTACCATATTGTCCACAGTGCCCAAAAAGTAGTCCACGCACGCGAAGAAAATACCCTGAAGGTGGTATATCGTTGTGGAATCCAAGTGAATATGCCTATTAGAGGAATGTCCTCGTGTACACCGGTTACTATCTTAATGGATCGGATTAGCCATCCAAAATTCACTTCAGTCATTATATATTGAACCAAAGAAAAAGCTTCTGTAACAGTCAGGCGGAGATGAAATGTCGTTGCAAAACCTTTAGCTACCTGGACCTAAAAGTGGGTCAATGTGATTCCCCCCAAACAATAGAATATGTTCACGTGAGGAGGAACATATTTACTAGTAATATCATTAGCAATTGCCTGAATTTCGAGACACTCTTTAAACCAATCATATACTTTAGCCTTGATAGTATGTCCAGGAGGGCACGAGAGAAATCATAATACCATAGCAAAGGGGGCACTGTCTGATCGCGTAGCATGCAATGGTGACATCTTGCCACAACAATGTGCCTCTTTTCCAAGAATACATTGATAGTAGGCATGCATCTCCAAAGGAACAATCTTCTGTCTCAGTGGCAAACCATTTTTCCATATTCTCCTCAAACAACCAACCCACCATCTATCTATTTTGTGTGTTGTCCAAATTGCATTAGCATGATCCGTGATCCAAGGAGGAGTAACCTATTTGATGTATACCCTTTTAGCTGTTAGTTCATGTAACCCTATAGCTTGTGTATGTGTCATGTGTGATTACACGCTCTTTCTCTAGCATAGGAAAAGGAGGCTTGTGGCGAGCTCTTCACTTGTTTTTGTTTACATATGTAAACTTTACTCTATAAAGACACTTTCAATAAGAACCCTGATATATTAGCTTATTTGATAGATCTCTTGAATATGAGGAAGTTAATGTTTTCTTGTGAGGAGGCACATTACACACAGGAGTTTTACCTCACCCCTTTTTGAGGAGTGAGGAGGGAACATGTGTCTTGATGCGGCCTCCATCATTCGGTTACTGTCCCCATCCCTATGTTGATGTTTCCTTGGAGTTAACTATTGAATGCTTGGAATAACCTCTACATAGGAGGTTGAGAAAGAGAGCTTTGGAGAAACTCTTAGGTTCGGAGGGGAGGGGGGTCTAAGAATCGAACCCATGTCCTGATGCCGCCTCCATCATTGGGTTAATGTCCCCACCCTATGCTGATGTTTCCTTGGAGTTAACTATTGAATGCTTGGAATAACCTCTAGATAGGAGGTTGAGAGAGAGAGAACTTGGAGAAACTCTTAGGTTTGGGAGGCTCCACTGCTAGGTTAGTGTCCCCACCACTATGTTGATGTTTCCTTGGAGGTACTTATTGAATGATTGGAACAACCTCTAGATATGAGGTTGAGAGACAGATCTTTGGAGAAAATGTTACGATTTATATATTCTCCCAGTGAAAAGTTCCATAATTGATGTGTGGCATGTGCCAAAAGATTTGATTAGAATTTAGGAGCATTACTTTATAAATGCTTGACATGGGGATATTCAAAGGTCCAAAATGAGGGAGGACTTCTCCAGTTATCTGTCGGTTGCAAGATTTTTAAAAAAGGGCGGGCCATTGCTGACATGAAGTGGTCGGTTCGCCCAAAAGGATTGCAAGAGAATTTTCAGGAGCATGCTTACACTGATTGAGGCTATGGTCATGATGAGGTTATGCCTTTGATGATAGTCATCGTGATGTTGATGATTATGAATGATTATAATTTATTCTGAGCCAACCCATGGGTTAACAACTTAACATGTAATCGAAGTAGATTAAGTGTTAATCCACGATGTAGGTACTGTGGCGCTTTTTAGCAGAGGCAAGTGCAGAGAGCATGACGGGGGGCAATTGGGCAGAATGATGGTGGGTGGTGTGAAAGGGGGGCAACCCAGCAGGGCGTGACAGTAGTGGGCAGTGGGATCAGTGTGTGTTCGTAGCCTGCAACACAATCATGGAGGAGGGTGTTTGAATTGAATTGAACCTAGCGCGAAAATATACAGAATTAAAGGGTTAAAGTAGCAGGATTAGTGCTTAATTTTCTGGAATTAAGAGCTACGAGTCTACGTGATAGGAATATTAAAAAAATAAAAGAATTGATCACGTGCATTTAAGCTAGAGAGAGAGAGAGAAGAGGGGCTTTTCCAAGAGAGCAGGCACACCTACCTTAACGCGGAAACGGAAGCTACCCATTTGCCTTTTGTTCACAAGCATTCCTGGGTTGCAATCAGAAAAGCAGGCAGACAAGCAGCGACAGCGAGAACTAAGAAGAGAGAGAAAGAAGAGGGAAGAGAGTGGATGCTGGAAGTACAGCGCCCGCAACGAGGAAAATATATGATAAGGATGAGAGAGAATTAATAGGGTATGTATAATCTATTGGTGCATTATTGCCGCTCTCTCTCTCTCCTCTCTCTCTGGCTACGGCGCCGTTGCAGGGAGCTTCCTCTGGCCAGTGCCCATTTCAAGCCAGTCCCCCTTCGTTATTTAGCTACGTACATTCAAACCCCTTCCTTCTCTCCTCCTCTTCCTCCTCTTCCTCCTCTCCTTCTTCTTGCACCATCAGATCTGATCTGTGTTGGTGAAGCATAGGCCCACAATCTCTCAAAGTAAGCAATCCATACCCCCACCCTAATTACCCTCCTTCCCCTCCCCCCTCCCCCCTCGCCCCTCCCATCCTCTCCCTTCACCCCCCAACCCAAAACACACACACCCCCTACCCATCCACCCCGATCGATCTCTGCATCTATCCCCTCAAAAGGTTTTGTGGGTTTTGCTTGTCTCAACAAAGGCCCGCCATTTCCTCTCCACTTTCCCTTTTGCTCTTAATTGTGTGTTCTGTAGTTGCTGTGCATCGAGGGGATGCCCTGTTTACCTTTTAAGACTCACCACATCCGCTTGCAGGTTGTTGGACTCTACAATTTAGCCATTAAAGGGTTGGGTCGTACATTACATTTTGTAACAGCTACATGCACCTGCTAAGGAAGTTGACTTTAATCTCCGCCTGAGGCCTGCCCTTTGCACTATTCTGTTAGTTCCACAGCCATGTGTTTATATATTTGCTTACTGTTTTCATCTTCTTGGGGGGGGGGGATTGTTTGTTCTCGGGTGATAGAACTTGTGATGCTGTCGAATTTCAATGACGAGCAGTTGAAGCATTGGTAGTTTGCTTGGCATATGTATGTTCTTCTCCATAGTGCATGTGTGCGTGGGCACGTTTGTGTTTGTGCACGAGTTCAAGTTTGTATGTTCGTGTGCGTGTGTGTGTGTATAGGAGGGGACATGATAAATTATCCAGATTGTGCTGTTAGGGTTGAGAGTTGCTATTTCATTGATTCATGACACTTCATGGTTATTAATTGATCGAGAATGGTCCTGTTTGGCAGGTTGTAAAAGAACTGAACTTCATATTCAATCAATTGGATGGAGATGCAGATGGAGTTGCCTTCTTCCAACATTGGATCCATCCATTGGTTATCAGAGCTGGTATGTATGGCTTCAATTCATGATGTGATTGTTCTTTTTTTCTTTTTTCTTTTTTTTTGAGAGAGAGAGAGAGAGAGATTTTGGTTTTCCCTTATTCTCCATAGTGGTCTTATGACAGGGAATGGATGATCCTCTCCTTGCAAAGTCTTTAGATGGTATTTTTAGTCCTGCAGTGGGTCTTCAAAGCAGCGGCAACAACCCGGATTTCAGTGGTGGGCCATTTTCCAGTTTTCAATCAAAGGAGCCACAGAAGAGGCCACTATCTACTTTTGTATCTCATCATCATGACTCATCAACAAAACTGGGAGAGATGGCCATTGGGTACGAAAGGCTCTCAAAAATCGCAAAGCTGGATTCATGGAATGTTTCATGTGGCCAACAGTTTTATGGAGATACGACACCCTTTTCACAACCTTCTACATGCAATTTGGGTGCAAAGCAGGTGGTTTCACCACAGCAGCTACAGCTGGGTGCTTCAAGTCACGCACTTGAGAGTTTCTTGGCTTCTTTCCCTATTTTGAAAGATGAGAATATTGCACCAAGAACACCCACATTTCAGTTTGAGATGGGATACTCACAAGTTTCCAGAAGGCAAGAAAGTGGGATGACTGATGTGCACTCTGTCATGTCATCGGCAACCAAGGAAGCTTTACTTTCACCTTCAAATTCTGTGTGTGGTGGTGGGCAAAGGCTAGGCCTTCTACCAATGAACAAAGTTGTGCAGGGGTCTTCTGCTCCTCCAAAGCCGGGGAACAGCCAAGACCACATAATGGCTGAGCGCAAGAGGCGTGAAAAACTTAGCCAGCGGTTCATAGCATTGTCTGCCATTGTCCCTGGATTGAAGAAGGTATGAAGTTGCCCAAGTGGGTTAGGTTTCTCTTTTGCATTATTGGGTTCTGATGTTTTATGTAAGGATCATAACCAGAGGCAAAATGAAATTGAATGGTTGATTAATGTCTCATAGATGGATAAAGCATCCGTCCTTGGCGATGCAATAAAGTATGTAAAGCAGTTGCAAGAGCGGCTCAAAGCACTGGAGGAGCAAGCCCCCAAGACAGTGTCTGTGGCAGTGCAGAAATCGTGTAGAGATGCTGCTGGCTTGACTACGGTTTCAGATTTGAAGAAAGATAACTCTGAGAGTTTCCAGCAGCCTGATATAGAAGTTCGGATGGTTGATAAGAACGTGCTCATTCGAGTGCATTGTGAGAAAAGGAAGGGCATTCTTGTGAAATCTCTTGGAGAACTTGAGAAACTACAGTTATCAGTTGTTAATGCAAACATTCTATTGTTCACAGAGACAACTGTTGACTTGACACTCACGGCACAGGTAAACCAAGCTCTTCATTTTTAAAGAGATTTTAATTCTCATGTGCCTATTCATGCTGTAATCCTATTCAGTGTGGTGGTCGGGTGGTCGAAGGATAGGTGGTCCTCTCTGTTTACTTGTGTGAGATTTCAGAGTTGG
>NC_141101.1:33027329-33069829 GCF_041138505.1 Cibotium barometz | reverse complement strand
GGTCAGCTCACATTCTGATGTACTTAGTTGATGTTTATATCAGTATGAGTTTTTTCATTATTGAGGATCGTTACATTTTAGTTGATGTTCATGGTTTTTGGATTTTTTAACACTTTGGCTATTATATTGTTTGTTGAAAATCCCCATGCCATCATTCCCAAACATGCTCCGATCGGGATGAAACTTTGCGAGCATGTGGGGGTGGGTCGTCCCCCCCCCCCACATGCTTGCAAAGTTTGGTCATCAATCGGACCATGTTTGGGTTAGCAATTAGCGCCCAATGCAGATTTTTCAAGTCTCTTGGTTTTGAGAGGCCATGGAAAATCCTGCTCTTCCCCATATCATCGTATACCCAAACATGCTCCGATGGGGACCAAACTTTGCAAGCATGCGGGAGGAACCCACCCCCACATGCTTGCAAAGTTTGGTCCCCATCAGAGCATGTTTGGGTTAGTAATTAGCACCCAGTGTGGATTTTTCAAGTTAAGAGGCCATCAAAAATCCCACTCTTCCCCATACCATCGTACCCAAACATGCTTCGATGGGGACCAAAATTTGCAAGCATTAGGGGGATACCCACCCCCGCATGCTTGAAAAGTTTAGTCCCCATTGGAGCATGTTTGGTTTAGCAATTAGCACCCAGTTGTAGATTTTTCAAGTCTCTTGGTGCTTAAGAGGCCATGGAAAATCCCGCTCTTCCCCATACCATTGTACCTAAACATGATCCGATGGTGACCAAACTTTGCGAGCATGTGGGGGTGGGTCCCCCCATATGATTGCAAAGTTTGGTTACCATTAGAGCATGTTTGGGTTAGCAATTAGTGCCTAGTGCGTATTTTTCAAGTCTCTTGGTGCTTAAGAGGCCATGGAAAATCCCGCTCTTCCTCATACCATCGTACCCAAACATGCTCCGATGGGGACCAAACTTTGCGAGCATGTGTGGGTGAGTCCTCTCCACATGCTTGCAAATTTTGGTCACCATCAGAGCATATTTGGCAATTAGCACCCACAGTGCGTATTTTTCAAGTCTCTTGGTGCTTTGAGAAGCCATGGAAAATCCCGCTCTTCCCCATACCATCGTACCCAAACATACTTCGATGGAGACCAAACTTTGCAAGCATGCGGGGGGGTACCCACTTCCACATTCCTGCAAAATTTGGTCCCCCATCGGAGCATGTTTGGGTCAGCAATTAGTACCCAATGCGGATTTTTCAAGTCTCTCGGTGCTTAACAGGCCATGGAAAATCCCACGCTCTTCCCCATACATCATACCCAAACATGCTCCAATGGGGACCAAACTTTGCAAGAATGCGGGGGGGACCCACCCCCACGTGCTTGTAAAGTTTGTTCACCATTGGAGTATGTTTAGGTTAGCAATTAGCGCCGAGTACGAATTTCTCAAGTCTCTTGGTGCTTAAGAGGCCATGGAAAATCCTGCTCTTCCCCATACCATCGTACCCAAACATGCTCCGATGGGGACCAAACTTTGCAAGCATGTGGGGGTGGGTCTCTCCACATACTTGCAAAGTTTGGTCACTATTGGAGCATGTTTTGGTTAGCAATTAGCACCCAATGTGGATTTTTCAAGTCTCTTGGTGCTTAAGAGGCCATGGAAAATCCCGCTCTTCCCCATACCATCGTACACAAGCATGTTGTGATGGTGGGGACCAAACTTTGCAAGCATGTAGGGGTGGGTCTCCCTCATATTCTTGCAAAGTTTGGTCATCATCATCGGAGCATGTTTAGGTTAGCAATTAGCGCCCAATGCGGATTTTTTAAGTCTCTTGGTGCTTACGAGGCCATGGAAAATCCTGCTCTTCCCCATACCATCGTAGCCAAACATGCTTCGATGGGGACCAAACTTTGCGAGCATGTGTGGGGGTGGGTCCCCCCACATGCTTGCAAAGTTTGGTTACCATCAGAGCATGTTTGGGTTAGCAATTAGCGCCCAGGGCAGATTTTTCAAGTCTCTTGGTGCTTAAGAGGCCATGGAAAATCTTGCTCTTCCCCATACCATCGTACCCAAACAAACTCCGATGGCAACCAAACTTTGCGAGCATGTGGTGGTGGGTCCCCTCCACATGCTTGCAAAGTTTGGTCACCATCGAAGCATGTTTAGATTAGCAATTAGTGCTGGCCCAGTGCGAATTTTTCAAGTCTCTTGATGCTTAAGAGGCCATGGGAAATCCTGCTCTTCCCCATACCATCGTGCAATGATTCTCAATAATGAAGAAACTCATATTAATAAAAACATCAACTAAGTACATCAGAATGTGAGCTAATAAAAACATCAACTAAGTACATCAGAATGTGAGCTAATAAAAACATCAACTAAGTACATCAGAATGTGATGTACATCAGAATGTGAGCTAATAAAAACATCATCTAAGTACATCAGAATGTGAGCTAACCCAGCCACTCTGGGTTTAGCCACTAACTCAAAAGATCAAGGCATACTGAAAATGAGCTACCCCAGCAGCTATTCTGAGGTTAGTCACTACCAATAAATCTAAGTACAATGTAAGTGAGCTAACCTAGCTAGTCTGAGTTTACTCACTAGCTATCAAGATAGAGATCTAGTCAGCAGTACCCTCTCCAGCTCTCAAATGCTCTCATGGTCATCCACTCGAAGCCGAAAACGAGGGCGAGAACTCTATTTTTGGCTCTGTACTCGATCAAGAGTGATCCTGGTGTAGCAACCACTAGATGAGAGAATTGAAATGCCTCTAACTCCCACTTCCACTACTACTGGAACTCAAGACTCCCCCGATGAAGTCATGAATGTTGTGGTGAGATGTTGGATTACATTATTTATAAAATTGTTCCCTTGGTCACTCACACTAGCTCAAAAGGACAACCAAAGTGGGTAATGATATTCTCATAAAAAAACTTAGCTGTTCCATAGCATCTGCGTTTCTTGAAGCTCTTGCTTCGGCCCATTTTGTAACATAATCCAAAGCTATTAAAATGTACCTTCCTTTGGTGCTATGTGTGGCCAGACTTATGGGTCCCACAAAATCAATGCCCCATTTCATAAAGGGTTCTAGAACTTTAATAGGGTGCAAGGGCATCATGTCCTTGTTTTGTGGTTTAGCATGCATCATTGGCACTTGTCACATCCTCTAACAAATAGTGCACAATGTTTGAAGAGCGTGGGCCAACGATACCACAATTGAAGTATTTTTCTTATAGTTATATCTATTGAAAAGTGCTCACCAACTACCCCTTGGTGTGCTTGTTCAATGATGTATAAGTATTCATCCTCCCTAGGGTAGCATCAATATGTCATCCTTATCTCAGCAATCAATTGGTAAGGTTCTGCTTCTTTAAGCAACCTCCTTTACTAGATCTTTCCTAAGCTTCTTTGCCTGTAATAAAAAACCATTAGCTAGAAAGTTAACGATTTTCTCACTCGACTTTGGTATAGCCTCAAATTTAAAGAGTGTAATATCAGGGAGATCATCATCTATTCCAATTAGTGCTTCACCATTAGGTACATGAGATAGATGATCAACCATGACATGTTTCTTGACATGTCTGACAACCACTATGAAATCAAATTTAAAAAGAATCAACCACCTAGTGATTCTCCCTGTGGAGTAAGGTTTATAGACAAGGTATATCAAGGCTTGATGATCAACATAGAAAATAAATTTATTAGCTAAAAGGTAATGTCAGAATTGCAAAGTTAGAAGCATCAATATGCACATGGAAGATAATGTCCCAGTTTGGCACTCGTAATATGGGAGCGCTAGCCAAGGCTTGCTTTAACATATCATAGGCTTATTGGCATTCTTTTGTCCACCCAAATATAATGAGAAGCTTGTACAAGGGATGCACAATATTGGCATAAAAGAGGATGAATCGCATGTAGTAGCCTACATGTCCCATAAAGCTTTGGACTACCTTGTAGTTTGTCAGTGGGGTTAGTTTCAAAGCTAATTTTAATTTTACTCTCATCTGTGAAAATCCCATTTTTGGACACTATATGTCCTAAAATGACTCCGTGTTTAACCCAAAATTGGCAGTAAAAGGGAAAATGCTCCTTCTATGGACAAATAAATGCACAAATCACCTAAGAAATCTTCAAGAAACGTCCTTTAAAAATCTTTAAAGGTTGTGGTTGGTGCATTTGTCAAGACAAATGGCATAACTCTATAAGCATAAACTATGTGTTCTTTAAAACAAAAGCAATTTTCGCTTGATCCTTTGGAGCAATGGAAATTTGGTTATATCCTGAATAAAAATCTAAGAAGCTCTATACTTCCTTGCTGGCTACTTGTTCGAGTACATGTTCTAAATACAGCAAGGGGTAATGATCTCGTCTTGTTACTGCATTGACCTTTTTGATATCTACTCAAAATTTTCCATTCTTTTTTGACACAACTACAATGGGTGACACCCGATTCGAATGTTTAATCTCATAGATGAATCCACATTCCATAAGCTTATCTATCTCTTATTTGACAATTTTAGCATACTTAAATGGATTCATTAGATAAGGTTTCTAATGGATAGGTTTAGCATTTGGTACCATGGGGATTGTGTGCTACACAACCTCAGCATCGCTTCATATCATGGTAAGTCCATGCAAAGTAATCCTTATATTCCTTGAGGAGGAGATCAATGAGTTCAACTTCCTGGTTTGGAGTAAGATAGTTTGCTATAAAAACTGGATTAGGGTCTTTCCCAAGTTCAGCCAAGTCTACTTCCTTTACTTTCAGTCGTCGCGCGGACCATCATAGACTCCTTCTACCTCACTTGTTGGTTTTTTGTATAGCATTATCAACAAACTCTAACTTGTGGTCCCTAATTATAAAAGATTTATAGTGCTCTGGGGTAGGGCGCAAGGGCTCCTGATTTTCTTCAGCTACCTTAGCTGGAGCTTCTGTTGTGTCCTTCTCTTTTTGGGCCAACTCTTTGTTCTTCTTCTACCTATTGAAACGATTAAGCTTTGGCCAATGACATTAACTTTGGCTATCAACTCAATGGGAGGAGGGTTGCAATACATACCTTTTTGTAATTCCTCCCAAATATCAATAAACTTGCGATGTGCATCGAGCGATGTGCATCGAATGCACCAACATACTATAGGCATTAGGTAGTAGTTATCCTCTCTTGCAGCCTTTATGATGATTGGCCACATAGCATTTACATCTCCGCTATTTTCAAAGATACTCCTTGGTACTTTAAAGAACATCCCTTTCTTCAGATTGGGACTACATATCAGATTCAGAGCTGCTTCATCCCTGTAGTTTTTGTTTCACTTCCCACTGTTTTTCTTGATGTTGCCAGTTGTGTTTTGCTCGTAGTATCTAAGGAGTTGGTGTTGCTTCTTGATCTCTATTTTAGACTCCTCACCACCATTGGTGCTTATGTCAGAGTTATCCCGTGTGGACTCAAGTTCACTATAACCAATTCCCTTGACATTAAAAGGTAGAGCACAAATCATTCATAGGACACAACCTTGGGGAGCTCCTCACACCATCAGGTGTATAACCCATGTAGATCCTTTAGTTTCCTAACTATTGATTGTAGCCATCATATGTATCTAGTTTAGATCATCTTTATTTTCAATAGCTTGTTTTTGAACATCCTTGTAGGGTGGGTCCTTCCCTACATCGGTCTCTCCTTTGCATGTATAACTTATTGCAACAAGACTGAATAAGTGGTGGTGTCCAAACAATTTTCAAAAAGTCCTCCACTACCCACCACCATAGGATGTATGCGGCCAGTCTCACAAGATCAACCTTGACGATGGAATCATCGAATTGGAGTTAGACATGTTTCTTAAACCAGTCATGCACCATCTTTGCCTCTCTCATGAAGGGCCATCCTAAGATCATTTCATATGATTCGAGTTGTTTGTGGAAAATTCTATAACAATGAAGGTATGTTTAACTCACTGTTTAAGAACCTTGATCTTTAAATCTCATAACATCCCAATAGGTTTGGCGATAAAAGCCCCATCAGCCATCTTGACAATGATATCTGAGACTCCTAAACACGGCTTGTCCATCTTCTCTCAGCATTTCTTGGTGATTATGCTCACTCCCACACCACCATCCCCACGACTCCCATTACTGTGATGCCCTTGGTAGTGACTGGTAGTAATGCATTAGACTCATCACCTTCAAAGTATTGTCCCAGTTGATTAAGTGTAATTTGAACCATAGATTTGGCATTTTATTCTTCCACTGAGACAGTTGATTTGGGCACAACTTGAGGTGTCTTCATTGTATAGTGGGGATGTGCCTCGTGCATGTCAACAAATGGTGGTGATTCTATATGGAGTTCTCCATTAAGTAGAGCTCTTATCGCTTCAAACAATTCATGACCTCCACTCAATCTGGTGGTTTTATCATTATACTTGTTTAAAATCCAACAAATTGGGGATATTCAATGGGGCGAACTCATGACCTCCTTTTCATAAAAAGGTGTCGAAAATCCATCTTCGGGATGGGATAAGGGTTTCCATATGGTAATTTTCCCTTGAACCAATTAGAGATCAAACTACAAATGCTGGAGGCCTCAATCTCTTCCATGATGACACCAAGCACATCTAGGTGTTTGTTAATCTCAGTGGCAGTCGTTAAGGTACTAGGGTGTATAGTATCAGAGACTCTCACTTACTTAGCCTTTGATTCCAGCTCCTCTTGTGTTTTCATAACTAAATCACTACATTCTTGGACTTGCTCAATCTCCTTATAAGGTTTAGGGACAAGAGCCAAGTTCATCATGTGTGATTTAACTTTAGGAATTACAGGTTCCTGTGTGGGGGGTCTCCTTTTCCGCGCTCTTGGTTTTGGGTGGTACCTCCCTATGCCAAGTTCAAAATCGGTCCTTATGTCCAAGGAATCAAAGTCCTCATCTAAGTCCCTAATGAAGATTGGCTCTTAAGGCATTCCTAGATTTATCTTTTTGGTCTCTTTTGTTTTCTCATTCTTAATCGACTTTTTCTCCTATGGCTCTTCTTGTTCTTAGAATCTACTACCGAGGCCATAGATCGTTGCTCAAGAACATGTTGGTTTTGAGTTGGTAGACATGCAATAGCATTCAAAGGTGTGGGATCTAGATTCTTCAAGATCTGCCTTTGGGTTTGATTACCCCAATCATGTTTAGAGGTGGATGATGGGTCTTGTTTGTGAACTTATTACCACATACTTGTTGGGGTAGTCTTTAATCCAATGATTTATGCCACAACAATTCCATGTAGTTGGTGGCATGTTTGAGGGCATAGCTTGGTTGAGTTGAGGAAACTTTATAGGGCATTCCAAAACTCGATGGGAACCTTGACAGTGGTAACATTGAAGAGGCATTCTCCTTCTCGTTACATTGACATCCTGGCCCTTTCCACAACGGGAAGTTGGTAAACTAGCTTGACTCCCCCTCTTCCATCCACTACAGTCGGGATGAAGCTTCATGGGGTCCTCAAAAATGGGTTCGACATCACCTCATATTATTGGTAATCAATAGGCTCCTCAAAGCTTCCTTGATTAAGACGTGTCACCCTTGGTGGAGGTGGAGGTGGTTGTGGTCCTAAGACTGGTGGAGGTAATGGCACATTGGTTGTATTGTGCATGCCCTTTGATAGGAGTTATTGCATGAGATGCTCAACCATTGGTTGATTTATTACAAGATCGATGGCTAGTGTTTGTGGTGGTGTAGGCAAGGCTAGTTGTGGTCTTGTTCTATTGCCGATAGCTTATAGGCGTGTTTGGTAATCTCAAGCTTCGTGACCATAGCACCCACAAAAGCTACAATTACCATTGTAAACTAGCCCTCAAGATTGGACATTCGTTTGGTGGTATCTCCTTATTGACAAATGGAACACAAATGAAGCTCTCTCCTTGGGTACACGTACATATTGTTCAAAGCTTTTCTAGTCTTCATTTCCTCTTAGAGTGCTTTCTCGAGAAGTCAATCCAAGTCATTTTCGCTAAGGTATTGTCTTTAG
Organism: Cibotium barometz; assembly: GCF_041138505.1. NCBI lineage: Eukaryota > Viridiplantae > Streptophyta > Polypodiopsida > Cyatheales > Cibotiaceae > Cibotium > Cibotium barometz. The sequence goes on along the minus strand of NC_141101.1, from coordinate 33,061,872 downwards.
CTATAGGTTTTGTAGCGCTGGCTTTGCTAACGCAACAAACTTAGAATCTGAAGCTCTGACTTCCCTTATTATCACGTTATCCTCAAGTTGGATGGCATTAGCTGTGGCGTCCTCCTAGGTGGTGATACCTCTAATGATTGACCAAAACATTTCATGTTGAAGCCTGTGAATGAATCAATCAGGCAATTGATTGTTGGAGAAGCGCTCATGTAGAGCATAACAAGAATTTAAATGCTTGAGACAACTAATAAAGTCTCACATTGACTCATCTTGTTCTCTCTCAGCTTTGTGTAACTATGAAGGCACACTCCATAAAGCTCCCTTGCATGCAAACTACTTTAGGAATAACTATTCAAGACCGGTAAAGTTTAGACGTTCTTCAACTCTCAAGGTCCGATACCAATCACCCGCCTTGCCATCTAGTGTTGTAAAGCTAAAGCGTTGGTCTTTGCAAGCTCATTTCTCTCACCTAAGGCCTTGCAAACTTGACCAAAGACCTCGACATGTCTTCTAGGATCACCCTCTCCATTGAACTTGTGCATGAGCTTTGCAATTTATGTAGCCTTTCTAGAGCTACTCTATCTGTTATCTCTCATGATTGACTAATACGTTTGGCCACAACTCTCCCCAAATTCTTTGCAAAGGCTATTGGATCAGTTAGAAGAGTTGCTCTTGCTGGAAGTATTGGTACAATAGGGGCAGCATGTGGTATGAAGGGCGCTGCATGCGAGCGTAATGGCATAAATCTCAGAGGAGTAACATGACTCCAATAGGTGGGGGATCATACACAAATTCCCATAGGTATCGATGACATATGAGCCAAAGGCACCATTGGTCTAGTCATTTGTGATGATGTCCCCCTTAGTCTAGGTTGCATCAGCAAAGTAAAGGGAAACACAAGGAATCGAGGATTTTGGGTGAAGGTTCCTACTTCTATGACCCTAGAGCAGATGATATGGATGTGTTAACTAGGCATGGAGCCATTATTGCAGGGTCTGCTGCAACCGTGGTTGCCATAGTTGTGACACCCAGGGCATGAAACTACTAGGAAATGTTGTGTGGTTGGTCATGGATGGTGCCATTTTAGGAGTGGTGTAGTACCCAATACCATAGAGTCTGGAATTGTGCTAACAACATCTTGAGAGGGTACCTCTCTACCAATACCATAGAGTCTAGAATTGTGCTAACAACATCGAGAGGGTACCTCTCTACGGTATGGGAATGCGAAGCCTATGCTAGTAGATTCTTGGAATCGTGTGTAACCTTAAAGAACAATAGCTAGTAGATTCTTTGAATCCCATGTAGCCTTAAGGAACAATAGTAGTAGTCAGAGCTTGGTTCATCATGTAGCTGCCAGGTGCCACCACATATGTGGAATCAGTAGGGCTTATTGATGGTGTCTCCATCTCACTCAAGGTAGGGCCTCGTGTATTGCTTGTCCCAACCTACGCCACGGGAAATCACATGGGCATGGTGATTCCATGTCTAAGCCTCTCTTGCTCTATAATAGCCTGAATAAATTCCACGACCATCCGAAGTCACTCTCTCATATGTGGAAGTAGAGACAGCTTGCTTAATTTACTTCTAGCTAACAGCATAAATAAGGCCCATAGCCATGTCCGTCAAGGTTTCTTGGGTTGCAAAAAAATTCCCAGCTCTCGATTTACAGTAATGTGTCTGAAAATGTTACACCTAGATCCACCTTGGATATGAGTTCATGTGGTATAGCGCTCTCTAGGCTGTCAATCACCTAGGAAATTCGTGAAGCTTGGGTGGCTTGCTCAATTGGTGCGGTTTGGGTTTCTAATCACTGTTGGGATCGACATAAGGTCTTTTCCTCTTTTTCCCTAGTAGCTTGGATTAGGAATTCTACTTCTTGTACCTTCTCTTTAGTCCTGCCATCTAGTAGTAAGGTTTGGGTGAGGTTTTGGTCTATAGGCATTGGGTTGTCATTAAAGATAGGTCCCATGTGGACAGGGATTTCCACATGCATACGGCTCGTGTATAAGGTAACACTAGGTGTGGCCGTGGAGCTAATCTCAACTCCCTCATCCCTAAATTGATATGCTACTTGGTTAGGTGTAGAGGTTGTAGTCGAAGCCGAACCCCTAAAGTAATTGGTCATGTGGCCTATCAAGCTAAAGGTGGTGGGTCTAGCATTTATTGTTTGAGTGGGGTTTTGTCCCCCATGGTCCGGTATCCCTTTCATTGATTTCATATCAATGAAAGGTGGCCTATCAAGCTAAAGGTGGCCTATCAAGCTAAAGGTGGTGGGTCTAGCATTTATTGTTTGAGTGGGGTTTTGTCCCCCATGGTCCGGTATCCCTTTCCTTGATTTCATATCAAAGGAAGTGCCGCTGCTTGTTTAGAGTCTCAGGCCATGTACCACACGTGAATCTCATTCCTGATGAAGAGGGTCCTAAGATAAAGGTGGGTTGATAAGAACCTAATTGGATTGACGTGGTTTCCTCTAAATCTATCTCTAAAACATGCCCAAATCACAACTGCATAGAATTATAAGTTGTTTTAGGACTAGGGAGATATTTTAGACAGTTTTTCATTTTTTAAATTAATTAATTAATTAATTTGCAAAGTATGTCCAAAGTGGGTTTTAAGCACGACCGGACATTACTGTGAAAAGAAATAATGCACTTTTTTTTTTGGTTAGACCAGAGGTGGTTTTTCATAGTTCAGGTGGGTCCCTTAACCATGGGAAATTACAAATTTTTGGATCGTGTATAGGTTGCACCAAAATGACTGCAAAATGGCTTGAAATCTATATAGGCAAGTTTTTGCATGCACTTTTCTTTTCTTTTTTTGCTCGATTGCAACTACTTTTCTTTTTTTCTTTTTTTATTTATACTTTTTAAGTTTTTTAAAAAAAATTAATTTTTTACTTTTTGCAGTTTTGGTTTTCGGTTTCATAGTTACCCAAAAAGGGGGTGGTTAGGATTTTTGGATTTTTCCAATATTCCCTTTTTGACTTAGAGCCTAAAAGCCTGCACGCATTAAATGTGACCAGCCAAAAGACTTATAGCTAGTGGGCCCAAATTTTTGGATTTTTAGATTTTTGGATTTTTCCAATATTCCCTTTTTGACTTAGAGCCTAAAACCCTGCACGCATTAAATGTGACCAGCCAAAAGACTTATAGCTAGTGGCCCAAATTATAGGATAATTAAGCTAGGTTAACTTGTGTTATTTTAGTACTATTACAAAAATGTAAAAACCTACAAAATGTAGAAATTAATCTGGTGTGTAAATCCTACCCTAAATTGTTGTTTTTAACCCAATTTCTCCTTGTAAGGAGTCAAAATTAGGATAAACCCTATGTTTGGAAACTAATTATAAGGTCTATTTCACCCAATTCATTAAATTTAAAGCCTAATTTACTTTTTTTCATGTACAAAATTAAAAAAATAACAAAATAAAAAATGTAAAATTAACCAAAAAACTTGATTTGCAGATATCAAAGGACACACAGTTTTAGGGCACAATAGGAAAAACTAAACACGGAATTCCTAAGATAACAAAAGAATACAACAAAATAAGAATATGCAGCAAATCAAAGTTGTTGTGGTATTTCTTATCTTCTCCTTTCTTGAAATAACAAAAATATTTTTGATTTAACCATTCACAGGCTCTCAAAATGCATTGTGATTATGGTGGTGGGAATATTCCTCTACAGCAATGGCATCACTTTTTATAGGAAGTCCTAGCGCCATGAAAAGAACATAAGGAACAACCCAATGTCATGGGGCTTTGCCCAACCACACTCAAAAGCACAAACAGCTCAACCAAGAAACCAATTTACTATGGCCTAGCATAAGTGCAAAATCGGTATGTGTCACTCACCTTGTGAAAACCGATTGCTTGGGATTCTCATAGGTAGCATGTTGCTATGCAGTTGCACTCAAAAGCTCCACTCTATCGCTGCCACCACACTTCCACACTCCAATGGAACCCTCCTCAACTCAATCTCACACACTCACTCTCTCACATACATGCAAACAAGCACACATAAGATCTCAAACAAGCACGCATAAAAGCTCAAACAAGCAAAAGGCAAGCAAGTAAATAATAACATAGGAGAGTAGAGAAAAAGAGCACTTTATTACGTTATGCATAAAAGAATGAAAGGTTTTGATTATAAAAGGCCTTATCTAATTCGTTTTTAGGGTTTACACCCTTGGGCGGCCAAAGCATAAAAATCAAGTCCTCTTGCATTCTAGGCCTGCTAGGCTAGTATAATCACTCATCTAAAGGTAGTAACCTAAACTCCTTGATCCCATGGTGTAGCTTTCATAGACAAGCAGTGATCACCCACGTAAAATATATAATACATGGCTTTCAAGTGAATTCCGACCATTCCAACGCCTATAGCCCAAAGGAGTTAAAAATAATACGGTGGGGCCGGCATCGACACCATAGAGGTCTCCACCAAGGGTTAACAATATGTAAAGACTTTCATGGCTATAAAGAAGAGATGCTTTTGGCTAGGATGTATTGCATCATGTTCGTCGATTATTAGTCAGCCAAAAGATCAAGCCTGAAAGAATAAAAATGCCAAGAAAGTTGCATCCTTTAGACATCTAGCATACGAAATAGGAATGCATAAGCATGGATTTCATCCACTAGACTCCCTTCAGTTACTTCAAGATATAACTCCATCTTGGCGGTGGTGGATCATAGACCTGATCCTAGTAAAAAAGACCTATACTGCACTTGATATTGCTAAAGTCTTTTCAAAGGAGAGATATTCAGACTACATGGATTGCCTATAAGGACAATTAGTGAGATTGAGATAGTGAACTTATGTCCCAATTTTGGACTACTTTCTTCGAAGCCACGGGTACCTCCCTAGATCTTAGAATTGCCTATATTATTTAGAGCCTAATGGCCAAAAAGTGAGGGATGTGTTATTTATTTGTGGAAGCCTATCAAGGTACCATATAGGTTCATGGATTGTCGTGTGGATGTCATCTGTAGGGTTGGGGAATCTCTCTCAGGGTCAATTGGTTCATGGGGATCACCTGGGGAATAGGTGAACATTGGAGGCAGTAGGGGTAACTCAGGCATTATTAGTACTCCTCTTTGATGCACGTACTGTTGAGATGTTAAGCTCAACATGAGCTGACACTCACCACGTGCCTGCATGACCGTTCAACATTTACATCACTGGCGGGTTTGGTGGCTGGCACCAACATATCTTCGCCCCCACAGAGATTCTACAGTTGGACTACACTGACTAGTCCACATCTTCCCACTCCACTATGGACTGCTTGTATATACTCTATCATGTGTGTTAGTCACTTTATCTTCTTTGTAGACCTATTTTGTTGTATGAAGAAGAAGAAGTATTTTCAGCCTCTCACCTTGTATGTTTTCTTCTAGGGTTTGTGTGAGTGTGTGTGTGTGCTTGCCAAAGCTCAAGCTCTCTTCTCCCCTGCATCTTTTCATGGTATCAAATCTTGGTTCATGCTAAGGGCTAAGTGGAAAGTAAGAGAAGCATAGGAAGCGGTATGAGGGTAAGAGCTTCATCTACTCTTCCCCCTTTGTGTTTACTACTACACCCTTGTCAGGAGCTCTTCGAGAGGCACCGGCAAACGAACTCCAATTGAGGAGCTTTCTTTGCGGGAGTAGAACTACAAGGCAACTATATCGTTTGTTGGACAAAATTTTTTACGCTGAAAATGCGTTTTAGGTGCATCTGGACCTTCGTTTTTCAATTCGTAAAGCAGGCGTTCACAGACACTACGAGTAAGTTTCAATTCTCTACGGAACTCTGTTTTTGGAACTGCAAGAAGAGCAATTGGTTGTGTAGACACTGTGTGTGCTGCAAAGAGGTATTAAAGTTTCCATTGGGTGTATGTATGCAAATTGAGGTCACCGGTTGTGGCAGTTTCAGTGTAGTATAGTACCGTCCTGAGAATACAGCAGTTTGTGCAGGTCAAACAAGAGTGTTATTTCTGGCAAATTTGTATTGCAGACAAGATGTCGAATGATGGAATAAACCAAATTGTTGCAGAGAAGCTTGACAAGAACAACTTCCATGCTGCTTGGAGGTCTAGATTGATAAATTTCCTGATGGGAAAAGGTTACGGGGACTACATTGAAGGTGAACATGAGGAGGCACCAGAGATACCAGTGATTAATCCAACTGCTGTAGATGTAAAAGAATTCAAGGATTGGAATAAAAGAGCAAGGAAAGTCATGTATTGGCTTTCTATTAGTATACAAGATACCATGATTGGGCATATACAGGATGCCAAGTCACCTAAGGAGGCATGGGATACCTTGGTGAAGCTATATGAAAACCAACACCAAGGCACGAAAGATTCAGTTGAAGAATGAGCTTCATATTGTGGAGAAGAAAAATATGTCTGTGAATGATTATGCCTTGAAGATCAAGGGCATTGTGGAATCCTTTGCATCAATTGGTGTTTCTGTTGTTGATGGTGATGATAAGGTGAAAGTGTGTCTATGTGGTCTCAGGCCACAATACAAGGTGTTCAAGACGTCTATTCAAACTCGAGAGAACATTCCCAACTTCACAAATTTTGGTGTCAATGTTGATCATTGAAGAGAAGAATTTGGGTGAAGATCAACAATCTTCACAAAACAAAAATAGTTCAAAGCAGCAGGCCTTCTACACAAATGTAGGTGGAGGACAAGGTAGATGTCATGGACATGGCGAAGGTGGTGGTTAAGCAGGTAATCAGAATTATGGTCAGCAACAACAACAGTCCCAAAATTTGCAACAACAACACACAAGTGGAAGAGGCCAGTTTAGAGGCAGGGGGAGTCAAAGAGGTCGTGGTAATTGGCAAAGGTAGCATAGTGATATACGAGGTTGTTTTTACTGTGGTAAGCCTATACATGTGTAGGAAAATTGCTATAAGAAGCATAGTGACATGCGAAATGAAAAATTGCATCAAAACAACTATGCATCCTCTAGTAGAAATAATGAGGATAATGAGAGGTTGTTTGTTATGCAACATGTGGTTAATGTTGTGTCTGGAAATGAAGTAGCAGCATGTAAGAATGATGTAGCATGTAAGAATGATGTAGCAGCATGTAAGAATGATGTATGGTATGTTGATTCAGGTGCTTCAAACCACATCATAAGTCATGGTGAGTGGTTCAAGGAAATGAAGAGTCTTGAAGGACCTGATTTTGTTGAAATATGGGATGGCACTGCTCATCCGATTGCCCATGTTGGAGATATGTCATTCTCTATGCAGTATGGTAAGGTGAAGTACACCTTGCAAATGTAATTCAGGTTCCAAACATTACAAAGAATCTAGTTTCTATTGGCCAGATGATTGAGCAGGGTTTGTAGGTCCAATTTAACCCTGCTGTTACGTAGAAGACTTTAAATATAAGTGCAGGTTGGTTACAAAAGGCAACAAAGTGGGTAGAATGTTTACATTGAATGTAAATATGCCTGAGATGCAATGTTTACAGATACATACATTTGGCATAAGAGAATCGGACATATAAATGTGCAAAGAATAAAGTCTATGCAAACTAAAGAAATTGTGACAGGGCTACCTAAGTTTAAAGTTGAAGGTATGCAGAAAGTATGTGGAGCATTTCAATTTGGAAAGCAAACAAAGCATATATTTCCTCATGACAGAAACGTGAGCAGGAATGTAATAGATGTTGTGCATTCAGATGTATGGGGTCCTATGCGAAGATTATGTCTAAGGGGGCTGCAGGTACTACGTAACATTCATTGATGACCACACGAGGAAACTGTGGGTGTATTTCATGAAGGATAAGAGTGAAGTGTTCACTCATTTTTAGAATTTAAGAGTGAAGTGTTCACTCATTTTTAGAATTTAAGAGTGATGGCTGAAAAACAAACAGGAAATCATGTGAAGTGCCTAAGGTCAAATGAAGGGGGAGAACACTTCTCCAATGAGTTCTCTTAATTCTTGCAAAAGAATGGCATTCAGAGACAATTTACATGTAGATACACTTCGCAGCAAAATGGAGTTACTAAGCGAAAAAACGGGCACATTACAGAGATAGCACGAGCATTGATGGTGGCAGAGAAGAATATGTCGCATAGCTATTGGGCTGAGGCTGTGTCTACAGCAATTTATATCATGAACATGACTCCTACTGCTGCAGCCATGCATGATGTAACGCCAAAGGAGAAGTTTACTGGTAAGAAACCTGATCTGTCTCACTTGAAAGTTTTTGGATGTATTACATATGTACATGTGCCATATGAGTTGCATACTAAGCTGGATCCAAAGGCAGAAAAATGTGTGTTTATTGGGTATTCCCTTGAGCAAAAGGGATATAGATGCTATAATCCTGCTACACGTGAATTGAGGGTAAGCAAAGATGTTGTATTTGACGAGATGAGTAGCCGGTATGCTACTAAAAAAGATGTTGTTTTGGGACTGATGTAAGTGGAAACGTGGTTACACATAATGCAAATCAGCAATCATAGTCATTGAGTGGACCAGGAGAGTCCTCGTCCAGTGGTTCTGTTGATAGACCATGGAGTGGCAGACTGTGTTATAATACCAATCTTGAAAATGTAGCTGGTACATCACATAAAGGCAAAGAGAAAGTGGTTGAGACCCTTGGTATGCTTGATATTTCTATAGAGCATTCTCTTGTTAATGGAGAGTCTAGTGGCTCGGAGATGAGCCTTGATGAGGAGCTTGGGATTCCAGCAATGAGAGGACACCTGGTGTGAAGAAGGATATGGAAGCCATGAATGCAAGTTATGAAGATCTAGAAGAGTCAAAAACCTTGTACAGAGGTTGACTTATGATGGTTATGTGGCACATCACTATGCTTATATGGCAAAAGTTGTGTAGGTTGTAGAACCCACATGTTTTAATGAGGCTATTGGAAATGTGTGTTGGGAGAAAGTTATGGATGAGGAGATGGATGCATTGTATGGAAATGAGACTTGGGATTTGGTTCCATTGCTTGAAGGCAAGAAAGCTATTGGTTGTAAGTGCGTGTATAAGGTGAAACACAACAGAGATGGTAGCATAAGCATGTATAAGGCTAGATTGGTAGCCAAAGAATGCGTAGACACATGGGATTGATTACGAGGAGACATTTTCCCCGGTTGCAAAGATGGCAACTATTAGAGTTGTGATTGCGATGGCTGTAGCTAAAGACTAGTTTTTACATCAGATGGATGTAAAGAATGCATTCTTGCATGAATGGCGACTTGCAAGAAGAAGTGTATATGGATCAGCCACCTGATTTTGAGGATACAGGTCACCCAGAGTATGTATGTAAGCTTCGTAAGGCTTTGTATGGACTGAAGCAAGCTCCACAAGCATGGCATGACAAGATTGCTGAGTATCTTGTCACTATTGGTTTTCATTTGGCAGATGCAGATCACTCTTTATATGTGTGCAAGAGTGATAAGGGTATTGCCATCATCACCATGTATGTAGATGATCTTATTGTTGGGGGTAACAATTTAGATGAGATTGAGCATGTGAAGAGTCTTCTCAAAAGGAAGTTTGAGATGAAGGATTTAGGAGATCTGCGCTACTTTTTGGGAATTGAGGTCATTCACACACCTAAGGGTATTTGGCTGTCTCACAGAGATAGTATGTATTGGACATATTGTTGAAGTCTGGGATGGCTTATTGTAAGTCAATCTCGGTGCCATTAGATAAAAATGGCAAGCTTAGTGCAGATGTAAATTATTGTATGTATTGGACATATTGTCGAAGTATGGGATGTTTTATTGTAAGTCAATCTCGGTGACATTAGATAAAAATGGCAAGCTTAGTGCAGATGTAAATTATGTGTTGGAAGATCCCACTATGTACAGGAAGATTGTGGGGATCTATGTCACGATCAACAGGCTAGATTTGAGTTACACTGTTAGCTTAGAGAGCCATTTTATGTAGGTTCTATGCAAACCACATCTTGATAGTGTACGATGCACACTGGTATTTGAGGACCACTGTTGATTATGCATTGTTTTATGTAGCAGGTGTACCATTAGAGCTATATGGGTACACAGATGCAGATTGGGTAGGTAGCATCTCAAACAAGAGATCTACCAGTGGATTTATGTTTTCATTGGGGAGTGCTATTGTGACATGGAGCAGTAAGAAGCAGCCCACAATTACCTTGTCGAGTACAGAGGAGCTACGGTGGCAGCGCGTGTGAGGTAGCTTGATTACGCAAGCTCCTTATTGATTTGGGGTTGCATGTGGAGAGAAAGGTTGTCATATATTGGGATAATCTTAGTAGTATATAGTTGGCCAAGAACCTAGTTTTCCATGCACGGACGAAATACATTGAGATACATTACCACTTCATCAGGGAGAGAGTCTTGGCAGGCGACATCGACTTGGCCTACGTCAGCACACAGGATCAAGTCGCTGACATCTTCACGAAGGCTTTGGGAGCTGAGAAGCTCCGTAGATTTCGAGATATGCTTGGAGTTCATGATCTGGAGTTGAGCTTGAGGGGGAGCTTGAGGGGGAGTGTTGAGATATCAAGCTCAACATGAGTTGACACTCACGAGGCACCTGCATGATCGTTCGCATCACTGGCGAGTTTGGTAGCTCGCACTGACATATCTTCACCAGAGACTCTATATAGCTGGACTACACTGACTAGTCCACATCTACCCACTCCTCTTAGCGTGTTCACATTATAGATCGCTTGTATATACTCTATCATGTGTGTTAGTCACTTTATCTTCTTTGTAGACCTCTTTTGTTGTGTGAAGAAGAAGAAGAATTTTCAGCCTCACCTTGTGTGTTCTCTTCTAGGGTTTGTGTGAGTGTGTGTGTGCTTGCACGAGCTCAAGCTCTCTTCTCCCCTGCATCTTTTCACATACTACCTGGAGTGAGGTGTGTTAGCAAGCATGGGCCTCAGTACAAGCCAAGCCAAGTGATAAATGGATGGAGCTGGTGTGACTGCCTGGGTTGATTCTTGTAGAGAAATGGATAGTATTGTGGTTTCCTATCCTCATGGAGTATGGGCACTAGATTCCTCCTTGTCTCGGTCTTAGGAGGGGGAATTCTATCCTCATGTATAGGGTATAGATGTGGTTATCCGGTGTTGTCTTTTCTTTACCTGACTCTCCATTGCTCATCATCATAATGTTTCTAATTACTTGTACAAAACTCCTTTAAGCGGTGGTAAAGGAGACAGATACTCTAACTTCTTACTCCATACAAGGCCCTATAATGGTAGGCTCTTAATAATAGACCTCACTCAAGCTAGCATCTTTGCTATCGCTTGAATACTCTATTACTAAGGTTGCTTGGCTCCTATGAGATCCCATGGATTGTGAAGCGTGTGATTCCTCTTGAGATGGTGCTCTCAACTCTGCATCGTTTAAGGCACTCTCCTCTAGTGGGGGATTCAGTCTGAAATTCCTTCATATTCTTGTGTACATATTAGGGTCATTAGCTTAGAGCACACTCTGCTCACACAGAAGTCGCCAGGTGGCCCTAGAAATTCTGGATTTTGGTGGATTTTTTAAGTTTTTAAGTCCTTGTGTGACTTTCGAATGTTGTTCACAAGATGAGAATGTGTGTTCTCACTTGGGCAACAGCATGGCTAGATGATATGGGAACATGCGTGGCCAGGTCCTTGTGTTACTTGTTGCAAACATGCATTCACAAGTCAAGGAACACGTATGACAATGTGTGGATGTGCATGGCGCTATGCGAACGTGCATGGCCAGATTCTTGTTTAACTTGAACATGCATGGCCAGATGAGATGAGAACATGCATGGCTATGTCTCTGTATGACTTGCATATGTGCATTCACAAGTTAAGGAATGTACATGGCTATCTTTTACTGAGTACGTTTGTACGTTAGTTTGACATCTCTACCAACTACAGTGGTGGCATTTTGGGCGAGTGATGGTTCAAATTTTAGCCATTTTTGGTTTTATGGGCATTTATGGAAGGAATGTTTTTTAATCTTTCCTTAGTGAAGATAATTCTAGATTTCCCTTGTCAGATGTAGGAATGTGCATTCCTACTTGTGCGAACGTGTGTCGCGGGCTTTGTTAGGCACATACATAAGCAAACTAGAGAGTTACTTTCACATTTTTGGCCAAAAACTCTACGTTTACCCCTCTAATCCCTACTTAATGATGCATTTTTAGGGTTTGTGATTTAACAGGATGATACACTCTTAATCTACCTAATGATATGCTCAATGCAGCCTAATAGTGTTTGCTTAATATGAAACTAAACTTAAAAACTTAGCAAATGCAAGAAGAAAGAGCATGAATCAAAGGGAATGGAAGAGAATACTTACTTGCACACATGCAACTTGAGCTTGAAGGGTTGCTCCATGCTTTGTTGCACCAAAGTAATCAATTAAACAACAAAACACGAGTTAAGTAATACCAACTGGTGGATTTGCATTCCAACCAACCTATGTCAATACTCTAATTGCAAAGTATAATAAGGGAGTCCTCAGCTAGGGAGTTTTCCTATAAATGGCACCAAAGATGTTTACTAATGAGCCTTGCATAAGGGAGAGAACAAGATGAAAAATGCAAAGGTCTTTCTGGCTTGCACCTCTAGCCACTCTTGGTAGAGCAACCCTCTCTTATGGAGAGGGTTTTGTTAACTTGAAACTCTAGCCACTCTTGGTAGAGCAACCCTCTTGTGGAGAGGGTCTTGTTCGCTTGCACCTCAGCCACTCTTGGTAGAGCAACCCTCTCTTGTGAAGTACTAGGGTCCTGAACCTTGCCTTTCTCATTGTCACCACAAGGAAGCATTGCAAAGGGGTGGGGAGCAAAGAGGGAGAAAGCTATGAAAATATCAACCTCTATCTCAATGACTTGGTGAGAGCATGGACGAGAAGGGGAGAGAAGGAGAGAAGGAGTGAGGGAGAGGAGAGCTAACATCATCACACTCTCACACACACACACACAATCCTCATGCATCAAAGAGAAGAGAGCACATATGCAAGCATCAATCACAAGAGGTCAAAATGTCTTATATACAAGACTCATATTTACAATGCTTGGTCGCCCAAGTAATGTCATGGGACCCAAAAGCTAGTCTAGGCTGATTTCCTAGTCTAAGTATATACTACTGGTATTACATAAGTTGTAAGCTCAATTTTGACTATCTTCCAGCATTACACTATTCATGTACACTCAGAGATTTCCCATAATAATTTACATGAAGCACTTTTTGCATGGTACAAAAAATGTGGCTCAAAAAGTGTTGCCGTGCATTTGGAATAATGTTAGCTAATGTGGTTAACATGAGGAGATTTGAAGAAAATGATTCTAAATGAGGCCCATGACATCCCTATAACAAGACACCCTGGAAATGACATCCCTAAATGAGGCTCATGACATCCCTATAACAAGACACCCTGGAAATGACATCCCTAAATGAGGCTCATGACATCCCTATAACAAGACACACTGGATATGTAAAGACTTTCATGGCTATAAAGAAGAGCTTCTTTTATGTATTGTAGCATGTTCATTGATGCTGCTTAGTCTACCAAAAGATCAAGGCAAAAAGAATAAAAATGCAAAGAAAAGTGCATCCTTTAGACATCCCACATATGCAATGGAAATGCATAAGCATGGATTTCATCATCGGACAACCTTCAATTAATTCAAGGTATGACTCCATCTTGGTGGTAGCGGATCGTAGATTGCTTACCTGATCCTAGTAGTGAAAAAGACCTATACTACAATTGATGCTGCTAAAATCTTTTTTGAAGGAGATTCAGACTACCTAGAAGCATAATTAGTGAGATCGAGATGGTAAATTTATGTTCCAATTTTGGATTAGTTTCTTTAAAGCCATAGATACCTCCCAGATCTTAGCACTGCCTATCATCTAGAAAATAATAGCTGAAAAGTGAGGGTAAACCAAGTGATTCAAGATATTATTCAAGCATTTTATGGATGAGAATCTAAAAATATGGATGAACTATCTACATTTGGTAGAGTTTGCTTATAATGCCTCTTATCATCGAAGCAACGGGATGAGTCCATTTAAGACCCTTTATCAAACAAGACTTCATAATGCAATTAAATTAGTCCAATCCACTAATCAAAGTGGAAGTGTCAAAGCATACCATCAAATGCAATTTATAAAGAAGGGCATTAAAGCCCAGGACATGCAAAAGTAGTATACTAATATGGTTTTTCTTCATGTATGACCCAAGAAAAGTTCTCTCTGCTTAGGAAAGTACAAAAAACCGGCACCCACCTAGATATTGTGGACCATATGTGATTACATGGAGAATCGAAGATCAAGCTTATGAACTTTTACTTCCTCCATTTTTTAAAATCCACAATGTCTTTCTTATTAGTCTTCTAAAGAAGTATGTCCTATATCCTATTCATATATTAGATGATCCTATATCCTATTCATATATTAGATGATCCTATATCCTATTCAAGTATGTCCTATATCCTATTATCCTATTCATATATTAGATGATCCTATTACATGGAGATCATGCTTATGAACTTTTACTTCCTCCGTATTTAAAAATCCACAATGTCTTTCTTGTTAGTCTTCTCAAAGAAGTGTGTCCCAACATATCTTATTCATGTTGCTTTTCTCACCCAAGGACAAGTGGAATTGGAACCAGACGTAGTTTTGGAAGTCAAAGAAAAGCTTCTTAAAACATGATCTTAAAAGAGTATTTAATCAAGTGGAAGTTTTTCCCAACTGAGGATATCACTTGGGAAAAATAGGAAGAATTAAAGAAAAACTGTCCTCGGTTCACAAGATAAGGACATCTGGGATCTTCAAATGGGGGGGAGAATGTAGGCTCCCTCTTCATATGCCATAATTTTATCTCATGTTTTTTTTTTGAGCCAAGAAAACATGGACAAGTTCAACCTCTGAGCTAAGAAAAAGTGGACAAGTTGGCACGAGGAGGATCTTGAGAAAAGTGGTGCCAAAGCGTAGCACTAGGAGATTTCCACAAAATGGATAGGCCAAAAGTCCTTAATCACCTGAAGGGTTTGGGGTCTAGATGGCTAGACCAATTTGTGAAAACCTCCAGTTAAGCACACATTGGCATGAACACAACTGGGGTTGGGTAACCTCTCGAGACTTTTCCCCCTACCCCTTTCCAACACAATAGGGTTGGAGGCATTCGACTTGCTTGGAGTTTCAACTGGAGAGTTGTGATATCTCATCGACTTGCTTGGAGTTTCGACTGGAGAGTTGTGATATCTCATCGACATTGCGATTGTTTACATTGTTTCGGATATAAATATGATGCATATTGCTTGAATCCATGTCTTGAAATTACTATTGTGACACTATATTCATATGATGCTTCCAAGACCTTGAACCCTCTCAACCGAACATGGATGTGCTCTTGGCACACGATTGGTGTGATGGATAAGGAAATCACTCCAAAGTGAAACGAGCAAGGTAGTGCCTAGTGGCTAAGTATTTGTGCTCGATACATGGCTTGTGTCATTGGTACCTAGATGTTCGTGCTTCTAGGATAGGTGATGATTAGTAGAAGTGACTCCTAGGATTATGGCATGTGTGTTGAGGTGGATGTGAGACATGAGGGCTCCTCTGGTCATCACATGGTCCAAGAGCGATCGAGCTGAGCGATGTATGTCATCCTGGTCTAAGGATCACGATCGTGGTGCAAGGAGATATATGTTGACAATGTGACATTGACGTGTTACCTTGTGATATGTGATTGTACATATGGAATTATACATGATATGAAAATAATTGTAGATGTTATGTTTTTTAATTATGAAATGAATATTTTCAAAGGAGTGCATGTGTGAACTTATTTAAGTAATGTGTATGAGTAAAATGGCAATGTTAATTATGGGTGTGAGTTCACACAGTTCCATAGGTGCAGCGGTAGGGTTTGAAGGCTAAACCCAAGGAATTAAATAGGGGCTAAGTTGAGCCTATGGATCGGGTTTAAGTAGAAAAAGGATTAAACACTAGAAAGTGGGCAGTATGGTGGACTCGAGTTTGCGAGTACTTTCTAAAATGAGACGAAATTGTATTTTAGAATGATAAACTTAGGATGAGTAGCTTAGACCCATCAATCATGAACAAGGATAGAGAAATTACCTTCGTAATCGAGGAGTTGGGACATCTTGTTGAGCCTTGGGGGAGCCGCTCGATGTGAGTGACTCGCTTATGAGAATTATGAAGGGAAAACACTTGAAGGAATCATCATTCATTGTTCCTTACATAAGGATTGTTCTAGTTAAACTAAAAGGAGTTAGCCAAGCATCAGGATATTGCGATATGAGGCCTTGAGTGAGCCGCTCACCCTTAGTGTGATTTTAGTTGCCATATTATTGTATAGATAGAGAGGTAGGGGTCTCACACAATGGGATGTCATGTCCTAGAAAGCCTTGTAGAAAAGAGACAAAGAGATATAGAAGCTTCATGAAAGGCAAGAGCAACCAAATTAGTTAAAGCTATGCGCAAAACAAAGGAGCTCAAAGAAACATTAGAGCAAGTCTTGATCCAAGTAATGAAGATTGGTGAGTACCCATGTTCCCCAACAACAAAGATTAGTGAGTTCCCATGTTCCCCAAGTTCGCCCTGTCAATCATATGGTCTTTACATTTTAGCACTAACCCTCTCTTCTTCAGCAAAACAATCTTATGATCTTTATAATTAATCATTAGCCCTCTCTTTGTTTTAGCACAATAATCTTATGATCTTTGTATTTCAACACTAACCCTCTCTTTCCTTTAATCTTATGAGTTTTATATTTCAACACTAACCCTCCCTCAAACTTATGATCTTTATATTTCAAACCTAACCTTGTCCCTCAACACTAACCTTGCCGTTCAACACTAACCGTCTCTTTTCAATTGCACACAAGCATTGCTATCGCATGTCTTTATAAGGATCATTGACCACATGACATAATACACATATTCTCTAGTGTCCTTGGCTTTCTTCCATGGCAAAATCACTATAGAAACCCCAAGGAACATCTTTGAACTACCCCTACACCCAATAGTCCTAAACTTTAGCTTATGCTATTGTATTGAATGATAGACACTTAATCTTGGAATTAGGAATTGCAAACGATCTCACCCTGGACTCTGGAGATCTTCTCCAACAAAGTTTACAATGATTCCAAGTTGAAGGATGGAGAGCGACATAGGCTACCCAATAACACTTAGTAAACTACACTAACGTAGCTTACCATTCGACATGGTTAACGATCTCACCCTAGACTCTGGAGATCTTCTCCAACAAAGTCTACAATGATTCCAAGGTGAAGGATGGAGAGCGACATAGGCTACCCAATAACACTTAGTAAACTACAACAACGTAGTTTACCATTCGAAGGTTAAAATCACAGAATTCATTTGTAACTCCATGCCAAACTCACTAGAAAGGCATACTCTTTTGATACTCCTTATATTACCTATCTCACTAGAAATGCATACTCTTTTGATACCTCTTATATTGCCTACCTTGATGACGACGAAGAAGAAACCTTGCGAAGAAGCTAGCTCACTAGAAATGCATACTCTTTTGACACCTCTTATATTTCCTACCTTTTGATACCTCTTATATTTCCTACCTTTTGATACCTCTTATATTGCCTACCTTGATGATGATGAAGAAGAAACCTTGCGAAGAAGCTGGCATTACTTTGAGAGTATAGAGCCACCCTCTCTAGAAAACAAAGAAAAGGGGCCCAAGACCGAAAGAAGCCTCAACATTGACTTAGAGCCGTGGTCCTAAGGATACTCCTTCCATCACACTAACTAACACACAAACTCCATCACAAGCACATATCACACAACTTTTTTCTTCTCTCCTATTGTTTCCTTTGGGGAGAGTAAAGATTGCTTTTCCCATTACATGAGTATAGGTATAGTGAGATTAGGGCTTGCACATGTATAAAGTATTCCACGTGCAACCCTAATCTCACTAACACTTAATGATCCCCCCCTCCCTCCCCCTCCCCCTCCCCCTGCCCCCACCTCCACCACCTTCCTCCTCTTTTCTCTCTCTCTCTCTCTATATATATATATATATTCTGTTATTGTGAATTTATTTATCAAATGAGTGTACAAGGATTATATTATTTATTTACAATTTAACACATCAATAATGCACCATACATAGTAATTGTGGATTTATTTATCAAACAAGTGTATACGGATTATATTTAATTACTATTTATTTATAATCTAACACATCAATGATGTGCCATAGATAGTAAAATAAATCTATATATTGACATTTGAATGAAAAAAGGTTTAATTAATTTGTAATGTAGAAATAGATAGTTATTTGTGTAATAAAAATTAATATCTTGATGGATTTTTTTTCTCGAAACGTAAAATTATCACATTTCAATCTCTATAGCTGATCTTGAATGCTAGCATAAGTTAATTCTTAAATTTGTTTTTTTGGTTTTTTCTAGCATTAAAGAAAAGAGAAAAAGAAAAAGAAGAAGAGCAGGCCTCTGTGTACTTCAAGAACTCGAACGTTTTCTCAGACGAGGTATCCTACTGTGCGAGTAGAGTAGCCGTACGATTTGCCTCTCGAACCTGCTCTTTTCGTGTGTGTGTGTGTGTGTGTGTGTGTGTGCGCGTGCGCGCGGAGTGTGGTGGGTTGGGGCTTGGGTGGCTGGGGCACGTTGGGTGACAGAAAACACGAGGATGGAGACAACACATGTCATCAGGAAATTTCTGTTTGCATCTCTTGCTATGTGGGGATTACCTTTGATAATCCTCTATGTCTTCAACAAACACGTCAAACCAGGTATTAATTCTTTTATAGCTATCGTTCCTCATGATTCCTCACTTGTCTCTACATCTTTGTTGTACTGTTTTTTGCCACAATCCAATGCATCGTACATCACAAATCAGACAGTGTACCATTTTGTAACGCCATGGTCGTGGGGAGTGGAAGGACAGCGACGTTCTGATGCAGGTACACGCAAGACCAGGTTGATGTGACTGTTAAAGTACTCCAGCTCTGTTCCATGTCAGCCACGTTGAAAAGCGTTCTGAGTGTCGCTGTCGTCGTGAAAGTCGCTGCCTGTCGTCCCTCCCAAGGAACATGACGGCTGGGAATGCCTGGGGTGTATCTTTCCCATGGAAGAAAGGGGCTTCACTGGTTCCCCCTTCTCCTCCACTGGTGGAGTTCGAGAGGTTTCTGCATGCTTAGTTATCAAAATCTCCTAGAGAATCTGCAAAAGAAGGTTACCCATAATTGGATGGCCGCGATCTTCCCTCCTGGGGACCAGTGTCCATATATGGCATAGTGACAGGACACTGGTGTCCTTTCCAGGCCAGAATTGCCAGTTGATGTGGCTCTCCGCAAACTGCTAGTTTACATGGCTTCCAACTGAAAAAGGACACGAAGTGCATGTGGTGTCCTTTCTGCTTGGACCTGCCAGTTGACATGCTGGGAGCTCAACTAGCAGTTCCAACCGGAAAGGACAGCTGTCATGGTGTTGTCAGGCCTGATCTCAGTAGATATCTGGATCATGCAGGTGGAAGGTTGGTTACCTCACTCTTCTTGAGGGGCCTCCCAAGCCTATCTAACCTAGATCTCGTAAACAGAGTCCAACACAAGATTAGAGAAACTAAATAAAGGGGTGTATGCAAGCTCTCGTGTCATGTGCACACCCTATTGGTGTACAAGTGACATGGCATTCTTAGCATCCACAAGCATTAAGCAGGGCACTTGCCAGCATTCATGAGCATCAAGTATTATCCAGACATTTACAGCATGTTCCCAAGCATGGCATTTCAGCATTAATCATGGCATTCAAGCATTGAGCAAGTATTGTGGGCAGCCGACTTGTATGGACAGCAGTTTACACCAGACGACAGCACTTACATAGCCGACAGCAGCATCTTTGAGCATTTATTAGGTCATGGAGTATCCAGACTGCTGGCCGACTGCAATATACTGGCCGACCAGCAGTATAATCTCTTATAAATAGGCAATCGCATCATTCAGTCATTCAGCTTCCTACATCTCAGTGATTCCTTACGAGGGAGCAAGGGGAGTCAGAAGTTCATCATCATCATTCAGCAGATCAGCAGCATATTCAGCATTCAGTTAGAAGACATCATACGGTTCATCTCTTACCTCCTACATAGAGCCTTAGAGGAAAGCCAGCATCTCAAGGGTGGACCTCAGCTTAGGAGAAGGGCACATTCAGTCAACATCAGCATTCAGCATATCTCTTTCTTCCCGAGATAGATATTCATCTAGGACAGGCATAGATCTATTCATAGATCTTCATTGTAACCATTCATTTAATATAGTTGCATTGCATTGCATTGCATTGACACCATTGTCTATCTCTTAAGTATAATTAAGTGTAGTGTAGTTAAGCCTAAGGTTGTTTTACTAGGGTCAATCCCCTGCATGTCACATATTGTTATAATTGTTGCTATAAATAGCCAACTTGCTATAGATAGCCAATAGCCTAGTTTATTAATTTTGTACCCTAGGCCTTTGTATATGCTTGCTACCTCCTAATCCTAGGGTTCCCTAACCCTGTTGGATTAGCTCTACTTACTTTCCTTCCTCAGATGTTTCCACTCTTGGAAACAAAATCTACCTAAGCAAGAAAACCGGGGAATCTATGCTGTATATTGGCAAGTGTCTCCCAAGTCGAGTCCTCCTTTGACCTATCTTTCCACTTAATTTTATACTCAGGGATAAACTTATGGCTAAGTTGCCTTTCCCTGAAATCCATCATTGCTTCTGGTTCATGTGGGACATGGGACAAGTCCTTAACCTCAACAAGCTCCTGAGGAGTCACAATGCTATCCTCTAACTCCCAGTATCTCTTTTAGTCTATTGACATGAAAGACTGGCTGAACTTTCACATTTTGAGGCAGTTCTAGTCTATAGGCTACCTCTTCGATCTTTTTAAGGATCTGGAAAGGTCCACAGTACCTAACTCCCCACATTCCCTGTTCGTAATGTCTCTGAACTCTTCGGTATTCTCAAAATACACTAGCATTTCCTCTGATAACTTCCTTGGCGAACACTGTCTATCAGCATAAAACTGTGCTCTGCCCTGAGCACTTTGATATAGTCCCTAGCTTTGGCTAGCATTTCTTGCATATCTGCTAAGAAATCCCTAGCCGCGTCATTCTGAATACCCTTAAATTCCATAGCTACCGGAGATCTAGGTTGGCATCTGTACATCAGCATAAATGGTCTATAACCAGTGGCTACATGTTTAGCACTATTATAGGCAAACTCAACCATCGAGACGTACCTCTCCCAGTCTGATGGTCTCTTAGAGATGTAAGCACGAGGCATATCCTCCAAAACCTGATTCACCCTCTCAGTGTGCGCGTCGGACTAAGGATGATCTGAGGAACTCAAACTCAGCTTGGTCCCCAATTTTTGGAAGACTAGCTACCAGAAGTGTCGAGTAAACTTTGAGTCCCTATCACTCACTATGTCACAAGGTAAATCATATAACCTAAAAAGCTGCTCAACAAGCTGCAATGCCGATTTAGGAGTTGTTACTGCTTTCCTTGTGGGTAAAAATCTTACCATCTTGTCAATCTATCTACCACCACCCAAATGGCATCATGCCCTTTGCGAGTGTGTGGTAAACCAACGATAAAGTCCATGAAAATACTCTTCCATTTACTATAAGGGATCTCTAGAGGATGCAACATTCCTCTAGTCCGAAGGCACTCAATCGTATTCACATGACATTGATGACACTTTACCATATAGTCCTGGACTTTTGCCTTCATCTTGGGCTAGTAAAACATACGTTTTACCAAGTCATAGGTTTGCTGTACCCCTGGATGATCCGTTGTAGGAGTGTCATGACGGTCATAAGGATCCTCCTTATCTCAGCGCTATTCGGCACACAAACTCTTATCACTTTGAAACAGCAATCCATTCCGAATAAGATACTGACCTCTAGCCACCTTGACAGGTGGAACGATTCTTGAGCTCTGGTCTGTAATAAGGAATGGTTTGCCAAGATCCAATATGGCTAAAATTGGTGCATCTCTCACCATAAACATGAGCCTTTTAAAAGCTTGATCAAGCCTCTCATTTAGGTAATAGGAGCGTTAGACTTTCATCCATGTCCTTTGAGAAGGTTAGAAAAGGGAACGGTTGCGATAGAATACTCCCTCACCGACTTCTTAAGAAAGACAACGAAAGCAACCTGTCTGACAGTCGAAGGTACCGGCCAATCTAAAGCCTTTTGGTTCCACTCAAGATCTAAGCTCATCCCATCTCTAGAAATCCAATGACCTAGGTATGTGGTTTCTTTACAAAAGAATTCACACTTAGAGATTTTTGCATACGACTAGTCATTCACGCTTGGAACCCAAGACATATCTAAGGTGCTCTACGTGCTCCTCCAAAGAATGACTGAATGAAAATATTGTCTAAGAATACCAGAATGAATTTTCCCAAACAATCCCGAAAGAGATCGATCATTATCTGTTGAAAAGTAGCAGGAGCATTCGTGAGCCCAAAAGGTAATTCGAGAAACTCGTAATGACCATAGCTGGTTCGGAAACCTGTCTTAAAGACATCTTCCTGGGCTATCTTGATTTGATGATAACCCATATGAAGATCAATCTTCGTAAAATGGCTCCTTGGAGACTATCTATCAGATTGTCTGCTCTAGGTAGGGGGTATCTATTCTTGATTGTAGCTTTGTTCAACTTTTTATAGTTGACACACATCCTCCATGGTTTGTCTTTTTTATACTTTACTCTGTCGAATTTGTCCCATCCTAAGATATTCCAACAACTGCTGGGGAATCTAGCTGGCTCATCGTGTAAAGTGCAACAATCACAGGTTGAGACCATGGAATCAATCAATCCTATGGTCAACCGACTGACGGGGCAGTAAACCATGAGGTAACTTTACGGGAAAAACATCAATAAACTTTGCTTTGATGTTTTCTAACTCATGTGTCTCCGAAGCATCTAACTTACTAGATTTAAAATTAGAAGTAGCATCAGATGAAAGAGTTGGAACACTTCATAATCAAAATACGAACTTTGTTTAATATTATGAAGTTCTGCAGAGTTTACAAGAGTAGAGGGTGGGACTTGAAAATCACCCTTGAGACAAACTGGAGCATCTTCAAGTAAAAAAAGACAATGTATGATCCTTCCAGTTTACATGGACATCATGGTTATGAAATCATTCTTTACCCATAATGATATCTACCCTATCTAGATTCATCAATAAAAAATCTAGACTATCTAAATAACTCTTGATAGATATAGGTAATTGGGTCACACATTTGTCCCAGATCTAGATGCCCTACCGCCAGGTTCACACAGTAGACATGATCACTTGGCCGGGTCTCCAGTCCCAATTTTTGCATCAATTTGGCATTAATAAAATTGTGAGTGCTACTAGGATCGAATAGGAGTTTTCCCCAACAGTGAACCATGCATATGTATGAGATCATTGGGTCCGAAAACTAGCATACTAAAGTTACAATCCATGCAAGAACTATGATAAAAAAGTGTGGTATAACCTTAGGGTTACCTGTAATCTCGGTCAAACGAGCTCCTTTAGGCTTTTACTTTTTCTACACTTGAGAGCAGCTCCCTTTCCAATGGCTTGTCTAGCCACAAGTAAAGCACCGGTCCTCTTGAATGATGTGGAGGCTCTGCTCGGTCCTCTGAGTCTTCTTGGAATTGGGTTGACCTGAAGTCTGGGTCTGATTTTGAGTTTTGGAAGCCTTCACAAACCTAAACTTTCGTTTATGTTTTGGAATGTGGTTCGGACTCCGGAGTTCCCTTAGCTTTTGTGCTTCTAAGGAACATTTTTCTTACTCTTGCCGGAAATTCTCTCTTCATAATCTTTGCAAAACAGATAGCATTCTCAAGTGTTTTGCAATTGTTGTTCCTCACTTAAAGCTTATGATCTGGGGACAATCCGTGCATAAAAAAACCTATTTTTCTTGCATGTGGTCATTGGGTTGACGTCCAATGACCACCAAACTTGGTATAAGCGGTGGGGAGGTGCACCCCTTGCCCCTTCATACCAAGTTTAGTTGGCATCCGACATTATCCCAAGGACCAAATGTTGGGAAAATGGGGATTTTTTTGGGTTTGGCACCTCTTTTGAAGGGCAGCCCTTGAAATCCCCGTTTTTCCTCACTTGGTCTTGGGACAACGTCCAATGGCCACCAAAATTGGTAGGAGTGGGAAGGTATACCCATTCCCTTTTACCAAGTTTGGTTGGCATCAAACATTGTCCCTAGACCAAGTGTGGCGAAAACAAGGATTTTTTAGGTTTGGCACCTTTTGGAGAGCGGCCCTTGAAATCAAGCGAGCGACCACATCCATATGCATTACCTTCGCCTGCAACTCTCTAAACTTGTGCAAATAGGTGTCAAAAGACATGATCTTCATATCCAGCTGCGCAAATTTAGATACCACGTCATCCTCAGCCTCTGCATGAGGAACTCATCCATGAACATCTGCCCGAAACTAGCCCAAGAAATAGGCTTGTTCCGAAGCTCTCTCCACCATGACAAGGCTTTCCCTCTCAAGAGGCCTTGTACCATCTAAATCTTTGGAGCGTACGGGAGAGGATGGAATTCAAAATGAACATTCCACCTATTCAACCATGCATCAACCACTTCCTGGGTTCTCTCCTTCCTCTCCCTTGAAAAAACTGGGGTGAAGAACAGAGCTGCTGACATATGCCCTGCAGGTGCAAGAGTACTCACCACCGCCTTCTGCAGTATAGTTGTCATGTGCACACCCTATGGGTTGCACAAGTGACATGGCATCCATAACCATTTATCAGGCATTAATCCATTTATCCAGGCATTAATCCATTTATTCATGCATTCAAGCATTTATCACAGCATGTGTGGGACTATTTCAGCTCCTACATCAGCATATAAAGCATTTAATAGCATATAGAGCATTTACTACATCAGGTTGGGGCCTGTTATGACCAGCCGACAGCAGTATCAGCAGCTGACAGCATTAATATTGCATTTATTGCAGTCGTGAGGTCTTAGACACCTGGCCGACAGCAGCATACCTGCCCGACCAGCATTAGGACAGCATATATAAGCAGCACATCATACAGTCAGTGCATCATCTCCATTATCTCATCATCGTTTGTGTTCTTCAGCCCCAAGACCCTAGGTGAGCGAGGAGTTCAGCATTCAGACAGCATTCAGCATCTCATATCTCAGGCCTCTTCTCAGCGTTTCCTATCTAGGGAGCAAGGATAGACCACAGTTCAGCATACATCAGATCAGCATCTTCATAGTTCAGCATACAGCAGATCAGCATCTTCATTCAGCAGCATACAGTTCATCTTCCTACCTCCTACATAGAGGAAAGCCGGCATCTAAGGGTGGACCTCAACATTGGAGAAAGGATTAGTCATTCGTCATCAGCATTCAGCATCTCTCTCTCATCCAGAGAAGAATATTCTTTAGGACAGCATCATAGATCTGTTGAGATCTCATTGTAAACGCATTCATTTAACATCGCTACATTGCATTGCATTGACATGTCACACCATTGTCTATCTCCTAAGTATCATTAAGTGGAGTCTAGTATTAGCCTAAGGTTGTTTTACTATGGTCAATCTCCCGCATGTCACATTGGTATCAGAGCTTTACAGGGTAAGCAGCCTTAGTTTATGTTCATTCCATCAGTCATTCAGTAAGTTAGCATGTTAGTCGCTTCCGCTCAGTTAAATCCAGTTCTCAAGATCTTGCAGGCCATCCTTAGGGCTATCCATCTGCATTCTTGCATAGCATGTAGGGTTGCACATGGCTTGCATCAGCATAATAGTCATCCTAGCAGTCAGTCTAGCATCTTGCGTTTGGAAGGCATACAGGTTTTACCCATGAGTTCTCTGGGGAAGAATGACATCCATCATCCATGGAGTAAATGGAGTTTTGGGTTTCAATTGGCAACAACAGGGGGTTCTCTTCCACATAAGAAGGCGGAAGTTTGCTCCAACATCGCCTTAGGAGGTTCAGAGGTTCAGGAACGACGGAGATGGTGTGTGAAAGGATTCCACAGACAGGTCAGGGGTGACCCGGTATTTCCAAGCAGTTTTAGCAGCATTTGCCTTTCAATTCCTACAGTGAAGAAGTCTTTGGCTCAAAGGATTCAACTCTTACGGTCGACCTCAGTCCCAGGAGAAGAAGTCAAAAGGGGGCAGTGGTCTTAGTGGAGGAGGATCAACAGAGGAGTCGAAAGGTTGCTAGGTGTACCACCCAGTAACAGTTTAGCAGAGGGGAATGTCACGTGCACACCCTATGGGTTGCACAAGTGACATGGCATCCATAACCATTTAGCAGGCATTAATCCATTTATTTAGGCATTCAAGCATTTATCACAGCATGTATGGGACTGTTTCAGCTCCTACATCAGCACATTAAGCATTTAATAGCATATAGAGCATTTACTGCGTGAGGTCGGGGCCTATTATGACCAGCCGACAGCAGTATCAGCACAGCCAACAGCATTAATATGGCATTTATTGTAGTCGTGAGGTCCTAGACACGTGGCCGACAGCAGCATACCTGCCCGACCAGCATCAGTACAGCATATATAAGCAGCGCATCATACATTCAGTGCATCATCTCCATTATCTCATCATCGTTTGTGGTCTTCAGCCCCAAGACCCTACGTGAGTGAGGAGTTCAGCATTCAAAGAGCATTCAACATCTCATATCCTAGGCCTCTTCTCAGCGTTTTCTATCTAGGGAGCAAGGAGAGACCACAGTTCAGCATACAGCAGATCAACATCTTCATTCAGCAGCATATAGTTCATCTTCCTACCTCCTACATAGAGGAATGCCGGCATCTAAGGGTGGACCTCAACATTGGAGAAAGGATCAGTCATTCGTCATCAGCATTCAACATCTCTCTCTCATCTCGAGAAGGATATTCTTTAGGACAGCATCATAGATCTATTTAGATCTCATTGTAAACGCATTCATTTAATATAGCTGCATTGCATTGCATTGACACCATTGTCTATCTTCTAAGTATCATTAAGTGAAGTGTAGTATTAGCCTAAGGTTGTTTTACTACGGTCAATCCCCCGCATGTCACAATAGTGATCTGTTGATGCAATAAAGTGATCTCCTCTCGGAGATTAGCCATCTCACTACCCTGGTTCCTTGGGGTAAAGATCTCAGCTCGGAGTTTCTGCATCTCGTTGTTGAAGTAAGCCGTCTCCACCACAACTATCTCCTCCTCTTCCATCAGTATAGTATGGTGTCCAAGCTCAGTATCATGGCCAGGTTCCCCAACATCTATCCCTATGTCTTCCTGTTCTTGCTCATGATCCAATAAATCATGGAGTAAAGGAGAGGGGTTGGGGTGTTGCCATGGATATGAGAGATGGAAGAGAAGAAAAGCAAGGGTGTATCTCAGTTACTACAAAAAGAAAGGAAATTTCATACGTGCCGATCATGGTTGTTAAAGGCGTTTGGTACGAGGCAGGTATGGTACACACCTCAAAAGACTCGTATTTTTTAGAGACGTTTAGAGGCGTGTTAGAGACGTCTGTTATATTACACACACACACACACACACACACACACACAATATAGTGAGTGATAGATATATAGTGAAAGCTAAGAGAGAGAGAGAGAGAGACTAGAGTGTGTATGTATGAGCCTTGAGGGAGGGAGAGAGGGGGAGGGAGAGAGAGTGTGTGTGTGAAAGAAAAAAGAAAGAAAGAAAGCTGTATTAAACGTCTGCAGAAGGCCAAAATTGAAAGAGTGCACAGAGCGAAAGCAAAGTGGCACTAGAATGTGCTGAATAGAGAGTGCAAGAGAGAGAGAGAGATATGGAGAGAACTATGCTGAATATATTGAAGCAAAACAGTCCCAAGCAAGAGACACAGATAGTCTCATAAGTGAGGGAGCAAAATATGTACAAGACTGAATGAGAAAAGAGAGGCCAGCACCCACTATTTATAGTAAGGGAATGCTGGCCGACTGGAGTTGCAAAACAGGTCGACTGGAGCTACTGGACATGGTCGACTGGTAAATGCCAGAAAGGCTGGGAAAAATCCCAGAAAAATAGTAGAAAAAGGGGTGGCCAGCCCACAGGCAAGGGCCATGCAAAAGGGACCAAATGGGCACCATAAAAGAGCAGAATATGGGGATGAATATGCTAACACCCCCCTCTGAGCACCTGATGCTGAACAAACTCCGAGAATCCGAAGATGAGGAGCCAAGGAAGCCTGAGAAACTGGCTTGGTGAAGAAATCTGCAGCATTCTCCGCGGAAGGACAATACTCCACACGCAAATCTCCAGCAAGAACCCGTTCATGAACATAGTGATACTGAATCTCAATGTGTTTCGTACGAGCATGAAACATAGGGTTCTTGGTGATGGCGATGCAACTCTGATTGTCACACCAAAGAAGAGTAGATCCGGTAGAAGGACAGCCGAGCTCCTCCAATAATCTCCACAACCATATCGCCTCACATGCAGCATAACAAACTGCACGGCACTCCGCCTCGGTAGAGGAAAGCGCCACAGTAGGCTGCTTTTTACTGCTCCAAGAAATGGCTCCAAACCTAAGTGAAAAAACACAACCAGTGGTCGAACGCCGTGTATCTGGATCTCCAGCCCAGTCTGAGTCAGACCATCCAACAAGAGTGCGTCCTTGGCCATAAAAGATGCCAAAACCCAGAGTGCCACGCAAGTACCAGAGAACTCTGAGAGCACACCGCCAATGCTGCTAATGGGGTTTGGATGAGAAGGAACTCAATAAACTGACTGCGAATCATATGTCCAATCGGGAGTAGGTCAACCATACCAAACAACCGACGAGAACCCGATACTGTCCCTGTTCAGTCCCTGGAGAAGCATCAAGTGAAGAAAGCTTCTCACCAATTTCCATAGGAGAAGATACTGGTTTGCACCCAGTCATCTGAAATCTGTCAAGAATCTCTCGAGTGTACTTTTGCTGAGAAAAGAAAATGCCCTTCGAGGTCTGCCAAATCTCAAAGCCAAGAAAGTAATGCAAGAGGCCAAGATCCGTCATCTCAAACTCTGTCTCCAAAGCATCCATAACAGAAACAGGACGAGGAGAAGAAACCAGAGACTGAAAGTATGCATCAAACCTCTCTGGAAGTTTGGAGAGTAGCCAAATAGCCATATCTTCAGTGGAGATGTCCTTGCCACAAACAGCAAGCTCGTCCCGGAGATCTTTCATCTTCGAGATGAAAGCAGATAAAGATGGAAAGGCAGAAACTGATAAGTTGATAAGTTGCTTTTCCAACGCCAAAAATTGACTCGGAGACTTAATCTCATAGAGATCTGCAAAAGCCTTCCAAACTTCATGAGCAGCATCTGCTGTACACACGTGAGAGAGAACAACATCTTGACAGTTCAACATCAGAAAGGAGAAAACGTGTCGATCATTCGACTGCCAAATATCAATCTGTGCCTGAGTCGCACCACCGGAAGCAAGGGTGGGAGGGGTGGCATTGGTTGGTGTAACAAGCCAATCCCAGAGATCCACGCCACGCAAGGCCGATTTCACCTTCACCTTCCATAGGGTGTAGTTGGAACCATCCAACTTGGCAGACTCTTCAAATATATGAAGAGAAGTCGGTGCAGCCATCACAAAAGCTTGGGCTCAATCTCAAAAAATGCACAAACTCTGAAGAAGAAGTGTCTTCCACAGGTACCAAGAGTGCCACCAAAGCTTGCAACACCACATGCCCCCTCTGCAAAGGGGAAAGGGCCACTGGAGAGGAAAACGCAGCACAGAAGGCTGGTGTCCTGTAGAAAACAGGCCGCCTATTGTCCAATCTCCAAGTGGGAAAAACGCTGATCAGAAAACGCCAGATGGCTGCAGTTGGAGAAGCCAAAACTGGAGGAGAAGTCGCCAGACGTTGCTGTCCAAAAAACACAGCAGCAAGGGCTGTGGATCTGGGGGAAAAATGCAGAGAAGAAGGTGCTGAAAACAGGGCTGAATCTGGGGCAGCAAAGAGGTTGCTAAGCCGGGAGCTCTGATACCATGAAAGAGTGCACAGAGCGGAAGCAAAGTGGCACTAGAATGTGCTGAACAGAGAATGCAAGAGAGAGAGAGAGATATGGAGAGAACTATGCTGAATATACTGAAGCAAAACAGTCCCAAGCAAGAGACATAGATAGTCTCATAAGTGAGGGAGCAAAATATGTACAAGACTGAATGAGAAAAGAGAGGCCAGCACCCACTATTTATAGTAAGGGAATGCTGGCCGACTGGAGTTGCAAAACAGGCCGACTGGAGCTGCAAAACATGGCCGACTGGTAAATGCCAGAAAGGCTGGGAAAAATCCCAAAAAAATAGTAGAAAAAGGGGTGGCCAGCCCACAAGCAAGGGCCATGCAAAAGGGACCAAATGGGCACCATAAAAGAGCAGAATTTGGGGATGAATATGCTAACAAAAATGACCTATGAGGCCAAAATAGTACATCCTCATCATCTGGATACATCATCAAGGGTACAAAGTAAAAAGAGTAATTTCCACCGTTTGTGCATTCTAAAAGAAATATTCTAATTTACTCCATGTAGAGGGAGAGAGTGTGTGTGAGAGGGGCTGCCTTGGGCCCTTAAGGCTTAAAGCCCCCGTCTAAAGACTCAAACCAACAAATTTTTTTTTTTGGGTGGACGTCTCGGTCAAGTAGTCGAAAGCCTCGTACGCCTTTGACGCCTCGAACTGTTAGAGGCGTGCCTTGTAACAACTATGGTGCCGATTCTAAATTTGCAGAAGATATTATCCATGATGCTCCTATCCTAGATGAAGCTGGTTTGGGTGCCATGAATCAAGGGGCACCCTCACACCCCACCCCCGACAGAGTCCATCCATGACATATGGAGAGAGATCATTCATACCCTCCGTGGCTAGTGGGTGGGGGAAGTTACAAGGAGGTTCGAATTGCATGCGGAAACGTGGAGAGGCCTTCCAAGTTCCTACGCATTTGGCTGCAGGGTCCTTCCTCCTGGGCAGTGGAGGAGATCCCACTTGGCACTAGGGCCACTGGTTTGGCTATATCCCCCCCCCCCCCCCCCCCCCCTCCAACTGCAGCCATCTGGCGTTTTCTGATCAGCGTTTTTCCCACTTGGAGATTGGACAAAGCTGGAGGAGAAGTGGCCAGACGTTGCTGTCCAGAAAACGCAGCAGCAAGGGCTGTGGATCTGGGGGAAAAATGCAGAGAAGAAGGTGCTGAAAACAGGGCTGAATCTGGGGCAGCAAAGAGGTTGCTAAACCGGGAGCTCTGATACCATGAAAGAGGTGTAGAGCGGAAGCAAAGTGGCACTAGAATGTGCTATTTAACACCATTAAGACGCTCCAGAGTGTACTATATTTGGGGCATTGGGAACTTCTTCTTGATTGTGATCTTATTTAGTGTCTTGTAGTCCACACATAAATGTACAGTCTTATCTTTCTTTGCACGAATAAGATGGGTGCAATGAACGGCGAGGATAATGGGCGGATAAATCTAGCTTGGATTGAAAAATATTTAGCACCATTAAGATGCTCCATAATGTACTCTATTCTGGGCATTGGGAACTTATTCTTGATTGTGACCTTATTTAGTGCCTTGTAGTCCACACATAAATGAGCAGTCTTATGTTTCTTTTGCATGAATAAGATGGGTGTAGCGAACGGCGAGGATGATGGGCATCCACCCCAGAGTAACTGAGATAACTATTGTTCCATTTCGCCATCCAATCCTGTCATGTGCATGCACATGGACATGCTAATCCCAAGACTAATCCTTGAAGGGCAGCAGATAAATAGACTATTTAGTATTTAGGGCATGAGTAGGGCACAGGAGGACACCAGAATGGATCCCCACTAGGTTGGTGAGGTGTGAGTGGCATTCTAGGCGGGTCGGCAGCATTAATGGATTTTATGTCCATTGAAGCTGGCCGACAATAGTCGGCCAGCATGAGTGGGTGTCCCAAAGGGCCTATATAAGGCCGAGTCAGGAAATCTTTTGATTCATCTCTCCTCACTTGAGGGCAGGTCTAGAAATAGGAGCCTTGAGGTCTAGATTAGGTTTTGGGGCAAGATATGTACCCTTTTTGTACTATATGAATATACTGAAAATACGTCTATCTCTTTCTCTACTCTCCCTATCTCTTTCTCTACTCTCCCTATCTCTTTGTGTTTTGCATGAAGATGTTCCTATGAAAAGTGTTTAAGGGTGAAAGAAGACGCAGAGGTTCCGCACATGTAACATTGATATCAGAGCTTCAGGCTGGTTATGAGATATTGCTGCTGCCCATGTTCCACCCACCCCTACTGCATTGTGCAAGGATGAAACCATCGCCCGTGTCTTGATCTTTTGGTGGAAGAAGTTCTAGGAGGTTGGTTGGCGGTGTTCCACAAGACCCAAGAGGAATGGTAGCCCTGTGAGTCGGATGTAACTTGGGGCATACCAAGAAAGGCTTTCAAGAAAACGGTTCCAAGGGATGATGATCATTCAAGGGGTGGAGTGAGGATGCCAGACTCAATACAAGAAAAGAAGACCAAAGAACGTGTTTAGGGACAAAGGGCATGAAGGGCTAGGGGACAAGTGGAATTGATGCACATGTCTACACCAGACTTTGGAGTGGAATCAAGGAACGACAAGGTTTTCAGTGAAAAGGTTGCCAGGAAGGGAAGGATGACAAGTATGGGAGACCATATGTGGAGATAGGGGATGATGACAGTCATCCAGGGTCAAAAGTTGGAATGCCATCATCAAGTTTAGTAGAAGGGGATGTCATGTGCATGCACATGGACATGCTAATTCCAAGACTAATCCCTGAAGGGCAGTAGATAAACAAACTATTTAGGACATAAGCAGGGCACAGGAAGACACCAGAATGGATCCCTATGGATCAGGACCAAGTCGGCCAAGTGTGAGTGGTATTTTGGGCTGGTCGGTAGCGTAAATGGATTTTATGTCCATTGAAGCTGGCCGACAGTAGTTGGCCAGCATGAGTGGGTGTCCAAAAGGCCTATATAAGGCTTACCTTGGAAATCTTTTGTCATGTGCACAAAATGTATCTACCGTGTGCAGCACGCACACAAGACTGGCTTCAAAGCTTGGGGTAGCTTGGAGCTAGGTAGGCTGATTGGCGAGTTGGGCTAGGGATGGGACTGACGGGGGAGCGCCCAAGTGGGGATGCCCTAACAGGGGGGCCTATAAAAGGAAGGCCAAGGTCAGTTGGTCAGAGTCTTGTGAGTCTTTGCGAGAGCTCTGCGGTCAAGAGCCTGGATCTAGTGCAGATGTGCACCTGCTTCATGCAGCCGAGGTCGGCAGCAGTCTCGAGGCCCGCGGCGAGGGTACCTCCGTGGTGGTATGGGACACCGCAGGGTAGAGATTGGTCGGTGCGTCTTGCTAGTTAGCTCAGCTCGTGGTTCAGTGGGGATAGCGAGGTCTTACGGGTTTTGCCTACGGCTGTCATGGTTGGGTGGTGTCATGTGCACAGTGTGTATCTATCGTGTGCCATACGCACACAAGACTAGCTTTGAGGTTTGGGGAAGCTTGGAGCTAGGTAGGTTGATTGGCGAGCTGAGTTAGGGATAGACTAACGGGCGGGCACCCAAGTATGGACGGACGGGTGCCCAAGTGTGGACGCTCGATGACCGGCCAAGAGCCTATAAAAGGGTGGCCAAGGTTAGTCATTAGTTCATAGAGTCTTGCGTGTCTTTGTGAGAGCTCTAGCTTGGATCTAGTGCAGACGTGCACCTGCTTTATGCAGCCGAGACCGGCAGCAGTCTCGAGGCCCACGAGAGTAGCTTCGTGGCGGTATGGGATGTCACGAGGTAGAGATTGGTCGGTACGTCCATCTAGTTAGCTCAGCTCGTGGCTCGGTGGGGACAGCCAAGACTTGTGGACTTGCCCACGACTGTCAAGGTTGGGAGGTGAGTCAAGCCTGCATCATCACGTTTGCTTGGTTTTGTTTGTAGGTTTCGAGTCTTGTACCAGGAGCGTTTTACGAGGAGATGCTATGGGGATTTGACAGTGGTATCAGAGCAAGCCTCGAAAACGAGCAAGTCGGTAGGTAGAGAAGATGAGGTCTAAGAAAAGGTACGAGTTCGTGAAGATTGCTGTTTTTCTGTGTATACTGCTGTTCACTGTGTCTTGATTCCACTTTCTTCATTTCTCGTACCTTCTATGGATGTTAATGAATTAAGTGTGTTTGAAAGCAAAGAATTAAAGAAGATACTTGATTCGTTTCAAGATGTATTTCCTAAGGAACTGCCATCGGGCTTACCACTCGAAAGGGCATTAGATCATCGTATTGACCTGGTCCCTGGTTGTTAGTATTCCACCTTACAGGATGAGCCAAGCTGAGGAAGATGAGTTGGCCAAACAACTCGAAGATTATTTGAGGATGGGCCAGATCCATCCAAGTAAATCACCTTGGGGTGCACCTGTGTTGCTTAGGAGAAAGGACAACACCTGGAGAATGTGTATAGATTACAAGAGATTGAACAAGCTGACAATTAAGAACCGTTATCCTCTCCCTAGATCAGATGACTTGATTGACCGGTTAGCCAGAGCGAAGTATTTCACAA